>NC_060185.1:71760382-72073715 GCF_021184085.1 Oncorhynchus gorbuscha | reverse complement strand
AGGTACGTGTTTGAAACTTTTTTTGGGGGACAGACGAATGCATATCAGATGAATAATGTTAATCAGGGCTTTAACCAAGATGAGCTTGAGGTAATGTCTGTTTAATTTTGATACCAGGCCTATCAGTGAAGATGAGATCATCCACCTGAAAGAGCACCGGTATACTGCAATTTCTGATCAGCAGAACTTGATAGACGAGAAGTTGCAAGCAGAGGTAGGCTTACACAAGAACAGTGCCTCTGAAAGGGCTGGAGAAATCATAGTACCTTTTTTTTTTGCTTACAGATAATGGAAGGTTCAATTCAAAGGTCATTACACTTCCTCGTTTATGAACTTTGTACTGCCTTTCATGTAGCAAGATACAGTATCTAAGATAAGTTTATGCTTAGCCCACGTGCTCATAGCAGCCTTATATTTTGGTTGATTTTAAATTTATTTTTTATTTGCTTTTCAGAATTGTTTTGCAATTTTGGTTTTCTGTTCTCAACTCTGTTCTTTGTTTTGTCATTTCTGCTCAGTTATTAGCACAAGAGGAGAAGTTAAGGCTAGAAGAGGAGGCTAGAAATGCTGCCCAGCGTGAGGCCGCCAGGCTGGCACGCGAGCGCAAGCTAAAGGAGGTGAGGCGGCCGTTATTGAGTGCGCCTGTCGTCCCGTCACTACCATGTTCTGCCTCACGCACCTTTTCCTTGGCTCTACCCCTGCTTCTTTCGATTAGTGTTGCACACTACACCAGAACTTCTGTACTTTTTCCATAATACCACATATCAAACAGTTCGGTACTAGAATTGTTCGGTTGGTTGTTCTATGTGGCTCATGTTTGGAGATCAACTAAATGTATTGCATTTATTAAATTCTGTAATTCGCTAAAGTTTAACATAAGACCTGAACAGAACGCATCAGTGATTTGTATGCTCTGCCACTTTCTGAAGAGGCAATGAGAATGCCCGTCTGTGTGTGGTAGCCATTAGTGAAACTAATAATGAGCATCTTTGTTTAGATGGAAAGGCTTTCCCAAAAACCTTTCTAAATGAAAAGTTTATGCCTACCTGGCAGAATCATGATTATTGGCATCAATCCAGTGGCCGCTTGTTTTACAAACTCTATCACGTGAGCTACAGAAAAACCGCTAACCAAACAACCTAACCAAACAACCATGCCACCTGCATGAGCACTTAAATTAAAGGGTAACTACATTCAAATCTAAACCTCTTAGAATTTTCCCAGACCTCGAAACTGGTCTCCTAATGTGGTTTAAGCATTGTTATGGACTTAGAAAAACAAAATTGGATGTTCGTGGTACTAAACCTGGTATCGGGATAGAAGCCATGTTTCTGGTATCGTGAAACACTAGTCTTTATTACCACTTCAAGTACATAATATCACAAATTGGTGGTCCATCCTTTGTCAATCTAAAGAACTGTAGTCGATGGTATGTCTCTCAATATGAATTTGTAAATCGTACCCCCAGGCAAGTGTCCTTTGAAGTAGTGATTTGCCTCAGTTAATTCACACAAAAAGGGAAAGGCATTTGTCTACACTTCATTTCTTAACCTCAAATTAGTCTATGCATCCATTCATTTCCATTCTTTTGATATTTGAGTTGTTTCTCAAAGCTGTGCTTTTTTTATTGTTCGTTCCACAGTTTTTCCCTTGGTTAATTCCATTTTTTACATCTGTGTTTGCCTATCTGCCACCTTAATTTTAACACAGCCGGCAATGGCACCATGTAGCTAACAAGTCTTCAGGTGATCATTATTTACATTTACATTTTTGACCAAGTGTTTTTCTGAGGTATAATTTATTTTTCAAAGCAACAGCTTGCACAACGGAAAAAAAGCAAGGCAGAAGTCCAAGGTGGCGCAGCCCATCCAAGAAAGTGAGTATATAAACCAAGTAAAAATGGCTACCTCAAGGTCCATGTGTGTCAGTGTGGTATGACCATGAAATTGAGTTGTTGACGGTTTCTCCTCCACTGGTTGGACTCTGTTCTAGGCATGGCTCAGGTGAAGACTTTGATGTCTACCTACAGCATGTGAAAGTCATGTCAGAAGCCTTCAGGAGCAGCAGTGAGTCCGCTATTTCAGCACAACCATTTTCCGTAGCCTATATATTATATTCCGTGTTTGAAACGGTTCCTCTCAAATTGTGCATACCAACATTCTATTTTAAGATAAAACACTTTCGGGGATCCCTGAAAGTTAATCGTCATGCCTCATTGAGACTTTTTGCTCTTTGAAACCACCTGTGATTTGATAAGCCAGTGTTTGTGTAATCAGGGCTGTCCTCTGAGACTAATGTGATCACTCCCAACACGGAGAGCAGCTGGGACTTCAACACCAAGACCCGCTCCACCAACGATGACGGAACCTCACTGGACCTGGAGTGGGAGGACGAGGAAGGTGGGGGCTTGTGTAATTACTTATTGTCTTTTTATTGTCCCCTTGGCTGTTTTGTCACATGTCAAAAAATACATTCCCTGAACTTACTGTGCAGTTTCATTGAACAACAACAGTAATTGTTGAATTCAACCCTCTCAAAACCACCAGTTGAATAGCCATGTGATGTTTAACTAGACGTATCAAATTGTCCTTGTCTTCAGGGATGAACCAGGTGGTCCCAGCGTGGGAGAGGTCTAAAACCGAGGAGGACATACTCCGAGCGGCACTCCGGCCGGGCAAGAAGCAGACGACCAGCGGTACGGCCTCCACCTCTGAGGACTCCAACGCCCTGGAGTGGGAGAACGACTTTGTAAGCGCTCACGGCGAGGATTATGCTGAGGAGAATGCAGAGGACTCTGAATACGAGTGCTTTGTCAACCCCGTCATGGATATGCACACCCCATCTGTGGAAACACCACCGGTAGAGATAACTGCACCGGAGACTGAGAAGAGATAGTCCCCATCGCCTGGGCATCCAGAGTCAAATCCTAATGTTAGACCACATTGTCAATGTTTGATTATACACCTCATCAACTTCAAATGTGTTTGTTTGTCCTCATTGGCTGGTGGACCAGTTTTTATTTGACAATCTTCTCTTGTGTTAATTAAGCCTTAGTTGGCAACGTTTTCATGTCATCCAGTGCATTATTGAATCAAGTGCAATTTTCAGATCTAGTTTGGTGTGATAGTGATTGGGGTTTTATTTGTGAGAGGGCTATAGTGTTTTCACAGTTAGAATGAACTGAAAACAACATAGGGACACATAAAATAAAAGCAACAACAACCTATCAGTGCCTGAATCGCTAGGAAATAAAACTCTCATAAATTGTTAACCAGGTCATAGGACAGTTAGCTGATGAGGATTTTGTCTGTTAGCAAGTGAATATTTTAATCAGTGGTTCATAGCTTGCCAGTTGTCTGTTATGGAACATGTAGAGAATCCCTAATGGAGTGGAGTATATCATAGCTTGCCAGTTGTCTGGTATGGAACATGTAGAGAATCCCTAATGGAGTGGAGTATATCATAGCTTGCCAGTTGTCTGGTATGGAACATGTAGAGAATCCCTAATGGAGTGGAGTATATCATGTAGCAACTTGTCTGTACACTCCATGTGTTTTTAATCGAAAAAATGCAAGTGCTAAGATTTGCGATTTTTGTTTATCCTCTCAGTTCCAATTAACAAGTGACTCATCATGGACACACAGTACTACATTTTGTTATTTGTTAGTTTGAAACAAAATGTGTGCCAGTCAAATGCTGCTCAAGTTATGGACAAGTTTGTGTGTCCAACATTTTTATTTGTATTATATACAGTGAAGGTTGGCTAAATCACATTTGTAGAATTCCTTAGTCCCCTATGTACACATTTAAATCTTACAGCGACAGACTTTTCTATTCTTTTTTTCTTTAACGTTTAGGATTGATTTGTCATGGTGAGCAGCTCGTGAATAGTTTTATTTTACGCTCAAGACCAGCCGATTGCAAGAGAACATGGCTTAACGAACATCTGTCTCCAGCACTGCTCCTCCCAATGGCACTGCCAATAGCGTACAACTTGGGCTCCAACTCTTCAATCTCACCTTTTATTTCTGATTTAGCACAATCGGACATTTTTCAAGACCTTTTAAGAATGTAACCCTGATCACTGGAAGTGGACATGGTTGTATTTGATTGAAATGGTTGATGTGAAGACAGGAATAACGAGGAACTGTTTGGAGACTACAGTATGCTCTAGGAGGTTTCTAGAAATGGACCAATACGTGTATATATCATTTCTTTGTGTGCACTAGTAAATTAGTTTTTGTCTTCCCTCACTGCAAAAGGGGACCCTCTCACTACACCCTTATAATGTGGAGATGATGTGCCTACTTTGGAGGCTTTTGCTTTATTGTACAGAATACTGTCTCACCTTGATTTTGCAATTGTTGTGATGTTTGTGACAACGGCGATTGTCCCCCGTAGTGCAGCCCTACTGTACCTGGGGAATCCAAAGCGCCACCATTTAGGTTGTTTCACCCTATTGAGAGGGAATTTAACTTTCCTTTGTTTGTACTGCCTGTAGCTTTACCATCCTAGAAACACAAGCCATTTGATTTTAGCAATCAAAGTGTCATCATAATTGGGGTGAAGAATTCCCACAGCTGCACCATTGGCCCAACTCCAAATCGGACCTCATATTTGTCTGGCATCAAACTCGATTCACAATATTTTGTCCACAGAAAGTGTTCAGACTGTAATAATTGGAGGGATTGTAATTGCAGCTTATCTATGCACTGTTTGATTTACGTGAACTGGTGGGTCCAATCACTGATTGGTTTATAGTATGTGTTTGTAGTGTTTTCTAAGGATACTGTCCTTTTTTAAACGTAAGTTAGCGTGGTGATAAGGGTTGGACACCGTACATTATGGGTGCAATCGCAAGGATGGATTAAACTGCCGTGTGCTTATTTCAAATCATTCCACTCTTTAGAAATATATTTGTTACTGAGAATAATGTAAAGGGGTTTCTGAAGTGAACCAGTTTTATTTGGCTACTTTTGAGTCATAGCACATACTATGACAATTTACCCTTTTCAATGAACCTGCTGATAAAGGACCTGAATCCTGATTTGAGATCCAAGCATGTTTTACACAGATTGGACACACAACTCTCATTGATATCAATGTTTTTGTTTCATTGTTCACAGGTTAGGATTACACCCATAGTCATGAGCCTTTAAGTATTTGAATACTATTGCAAACAGGATGTATCAACACCTGTGCCATTCTGTCAATACCGTATGACGTTTTTTGTTCAATTTGACTGCAACTAAAATAAATCCTACATACCTTAATCTGTGATAATATAAGGTAATGTGTAAAAATGCACAATGCTGTATAAACAGTGTAGTTTTAGTGTATTGTATAATTGTTATTTTTATTTACATGTTTGTCTTTTACCAAACTATCTAAATATCAATTTCTGATGCAATGTAATACAGAACACAAAAAAAAGTATGGGTGGTGAAATCTCCAGCAGGTGGCAGTATTGCTACATGCATTCTTTGAGATTAAGTATAAGTATATATATAGTAAGTAACCTGAATTACAGTGCCTGATTGAAAGACAACTGTAGTCCATGGAACAACAACATCCCAGTTACTCACTCTACAAAATGTCCCAAGTGGCTAGAAGGAAGCTATTACTTATTGCTGTTTGGCAACCAGATACTGTACATGTCAGACAAAATACTGTACCCCAGCAAATCTTGTAGCTGGATGGAATTTTGAGCACTATCTTCCAGTCAGGACATGAGATAAAATGGTGTGTGTTTTACCCAGTGTGTTAAGGGAACACCTTTCCTCGGACAAAATGTTGTTTCCTAACCTCCACCATGGAAGTGTGAAGGTGAGGAAAATCAAGACAAACGGCAGACTCGAGACAATCAAAGCCTTGCACCCGAAAACCTAGTTTCCCTCAAAGGATTGTGGGAGTTGGCAGGAGATAAATGAAAGGAGAGAACAGCTCAGACAATAAGAGCTCTGCTTTACTTAATTACTTTGAAAGCTTCCTTTTCTTGGATAACAAAAGTACTGTACTGTTACAGTAAATGCTTTACCTTCTTGAACTGTTAATGATCATTAAGAGATTGTTGTCATCTAAAAATAGCAATACAGTTTCTAGTAGAACATTTTCTTTCTGGCCAACAGCAGATGTGACTCTTATTGTAAAGTCACATATTGAATCCATACAGCAACAGCAGTTTTTTTCTTACTCTTTCAAAACATTTTGTGACCCTTCAAGGTGCCGCATTATGGGACAAAAATGGCATACACCTTTTGATTGTTACCCATGTTACACTATTTGGAGCCTTTTTTAAATCAATACAAAAGTTGAAGACTATCATTCCTGTCACAGGTGTCATAGCTGACGTAACAACATCTTAGGGATAGTCTCCTTTTTTCCAATTTTCGTCTCAATGACATACCCAAATCTAACTGCCTGTAGCTCAGGCCCTGAAGCAAGGATATGCATATTTCTTGGTACCATTTGAAAGAAAACACTTTGTTTGTGGAAATGTGAATTGAATTTAGGAGAATATAACAATAGATCTGGTAGAAGAAAATATCACCATCTTTAATGTTTAAGAGAAAGGTCACAGTTCAAGGCATCACTCTGGTTGTAATTCCGATAGTGTCCACAAGACGGCAGTAGTATGTGTGCAAGGTTTCCGATGGATAACTTGAAGTATGAGTGAACTACAAGACTTTTAGTGTGAAGTCCCCAGGTACATTTGTGCAAATCGTGGGAGACATTCACATTCACATTACATTTGTCTGTAAGAATATTGTCAAATCTGTATAATTGGACTTTGATTTAGCTTTCCAAGTATTAGTAGCCATATTATAAGTTCAACATTTGCAAAACAACCACTTTTCATAACTGAATATCCTTAAAAATGTTGTCCAAAATGTAAAGGCATTATGTCGTACAAGGTTAGTTTTACGACATATACATGTTTTCCGGATACTCCCGTAAAGACTAAGCTGTAATCGCTGCCAAAGGTGATTCTAACGTACTGAATTTACTCAGGGGTGTGAAAACTTATGTAAATTAGATATTTCTGTATTTAATTTTCAATAAATATGCTGGTTATGTTGGTTATGATGCTACAAGCTTGGCACACCTGTATTTGGGGAGTTTCTCCCATTCTTTCTCTGCAGATCTTCTCAAGCTCTGTCAGGTTGGATGGGGAGCGTCACTGCACAGCTATTTTCAGGTCTCTCCAGAGATGTTTGAACGGGTTCAAGTCCGGACTCTGTCTGGGCCACTCAAGGACATTCAGAGACTTTTCCTGAAGCCACTCCTGTGTTGTCTTGGCTGTGTGCTTAGGGTCGCTGTCCTGTTGGAAGCTGAACCTTCGCCCCAGTCTGAGTTCCTGAGCGCTCTGGAGCAGGTTCGCTGTACTTTGCGCCGTTCGTCTTTCCCTCGATATGGACTAGTCTTCCAGTCCCTGCTGCTGAAAAACATCTCTACAGCATGATACTGCCACCACCATGCTTCCCCGTAGGGTTGGGGCCAGGTTTCCTCCAGAAGTGATGCTTGGCATTCAGGCCAAAGAGTTATATCTTGGTTTCATTAGACCAGAGAATCTTGTTTCTCATGATCTGAAAGTCTTTAGATGCCTTTTGGCAAACTCCAGGTGGGCTGTCATGTGTCTTTTACTGAGGAGTGGCTTCCGTCTGTCCGTCCTACCATAAAGGCCGGACTGGTGGAGTACTGGAGAGATGGTTGTCCTTCTGGAAGGTTTTTCCATCTCCATAGAGGAACTCTGGAGCTCTTGGCAATTTATTGCATGGAATAGCCTTCAATTCTCAGAACAAGAATAGACTAATGAGTTTCAGAAGACATGTCTTTGTTTTTGGCCATTTTAAGCCTGTAATTGAACCCAAAAATGCTGATGCTACAGATACTCAACTAGTCTAATGAAGGCCAGTTTTATTGCTTCTTTAATCAGAACAACAGTTTTCAGCTGTGCTAACATAATTGCAAAAATGTTTTCTAATGATCAATTAGCCTTTTAAAATTATAGACTTGGATTAGCTAAAACAACGTGCCTTTGGAACTCAGGAGTGATGGTTGTTGATAATGGGCCTCTGTATGCCTATGTAGATATTCCATAAAAAATCAGCTGTTTACAGCTACAATAGTCCTTTACAACATTATCAATGTCTACACTGTATTTCTGATCAATTTGATGGACAACATTTTTTGTTTTTCTTTCAAAATTCTAGACATTTCTAAGTGACTAATATTTTTATTTAACTTGGCAAGTCAGTTAAGAACACATTCTTATTTACAATGATGGCCTAGGAACAGTGGGAACTGCCTTGTTCAGGATGACAGATTTTTATCTTGTCAGCTCAGGGATTTGATCTAGCAACCTTTTGGTTATTGGCCCAACGCTCTAACCACCAGGCTACCTGCCACATTAAAAGAGTTGTGTTCTGTTGGCAGTCCCCCCGGCTTCTGAAGCAAAGGCTTTGCCTTCATACTCACACACCCCTCAAAGCCCCTCCCACCCATCACACATGTCACACACGTCACACCCTGTCACACCCCACGCACCCTGTTTACACCCCTCACACCCTGTCACACCCCTCACACCCTATCATACCCCTCAAACCCCACCACACCCCACCATACTCCTCATACCCTGTTACACCCCTCAGATCCTGTCACACCCCTTCTTACCCATCACATCCCTCACACCCATCAGATCCGTCACATCCTCACACTCCCTCACACCCATCACATCCCTCACACTCATCAGATCCCTCACACCCGTCACATCCTCACACCCTGTCACACACCCCTCACACCACGTCACTGCAGGAAGTTCTATGAAGCTACAGACACTGGTTAAGTTATAGCCCTGAAAGAAAGAAGCAATGAACGTTTTGGGGGATGAGGTCCAAAGCTATGTATAGAATGGCAGGGTCATCTTTCACATCACCATGCAAACCTGCTGATTAGAAGGTCCTGTGTAGATTGTATTTTCAACCAGTAACTATCAGGAAATAACACGTTTCCATCCACAGTTTTTATGTGAGCAAAGTCATAGCATATGAAAAAAAATCACGACAGCTGTCATAGAAACAGGAAGTTATGAGGGAAATGGCGGTGGAAACGCCTTTATGCACAAATATTGATATTATGACCATAATTCTTTTCACCTTTATTTAACCAGGCAGGCCAGATGAGAACAAGTTCTCATTTACAACTGCGACCTGGCCAAGATAAAGCAAAGCAGTGCGACAAAAACAACCACACAGAGTTACACTTAAACAAACGTACAGTCAATAACACGAAAGATAAGAACAATTGAAAAATCTATGTACAGTGTGTGCAAATGTAGAGGAGTAGGGAGGTAGGCAATAAATAGGCCGTAGGTTACAAAATAATTACAATTTAGCATTGATACTGGAGTGATAGATAGGCAGATGATGATGTGCAATTAGAGATACTAGGGTGCAAAAGAGCAAGAGGGTAAGTAATAATATGGAGATGAGGTAGTTGGGTGTGCTGTTTACAGATTGGTTGTGTACAGGTACAATGATTGGTAAGATGCTCTGACAGCTGATGCTTAAAGTTAGAGAGGGAGATATAAGACTCCAGCTTCAGAGATTTTTGCAATTCGTTCCAGTAATTGGCAGCAGAGAACTGGAAGGAAAGGCGGTCAAAGTAAGTGTTGGCTTTGGGGATGACCAGTGCACTATACCTGCTGGAGCGAGTGCTCCGTGTGGGTGTTGCTATGGTGACCAGTGAGCTGAGACAAGGCGGGGCTTTACCTAGCAAAGACTTATAGATGACCTGGAGCCAGTGGGTTTGGCAACGGATACGTAGTGAGGGTCAGCCAACGAGAGATTTGGGGATGACCAGTGCACTATACCTGCTGGAGCGAGTGCTCCGTGTGGGTGTTGCTATGGTGACCAGTGAGCTGAGATAAGGTGGGGCTTTATCTAGCAAAGACTTATAGATGACCTGGAGCCAGTGGGTTTGGAGACGGATATGTAGTGAGGGCCAGCCAAAGAGGGCATACAGGTCGCAGTGGTGGGTAGTTTATGGGGCTTTGGTGATAAAACTGATGGCACTGTGATAAAACGGATGGCACTGCATCCCTTTTGCTGAGTAGAGTGTTGGGGGCTACTCTGTAAATTACATCGCCAAAGTCGAGGATCGGTAGGATAGTCAGATTTACGAGGGTATGTTTGGCGGCACAAGTGAAGGAGGGTTTTTTGCGAAATAGGAAGCCTATTCTAGATTTAATTTTGGATTGGAGATGCTTAATGTGAGTCTGGAAGGAGAGTTTACTGTCTAACCAGAAACCTAGGTATTTGTAGTTGTTCACATATTCTAGGTCACAACTGTCCAGAGTAGTGATGCTAGTCAGGCGGGAGGGTGGGGGCAGTAATCGGTTGAAGAGCATGCATTTTACTAGCATTTAAAAGCAGTTGGAGGGCACGGAAGGAGTGTTGTATGGCGTTGAAGCTCGTCTGGAGGTTTGTTAGCAAAGTGTTCAAAGAAGGGCCAGATTTATACAGAATGGTGTTGTCTGCATAGAGGTGGATCAGAGAATCACCAGCATCAAGAGCTACATCATTGATATATGCAGAGTCAGCCCGAGAATTGAGCACTGTGGCATCCCTATACAGACTGCCAGAGGTCCGGACAACAGGCCCTCTGATTTGACACACTGAACTCTGATTTGACACAATCAATCTGAGAAGTAGTTGGTGAACCAGGCGAGGCAGTCATTTAAGAAGCCAAGGCTATTGACTCTGCCGATAAGAATGTGGTGATTGACAGAGTCAAGAGACTTGGCCAGGCGGTTATGATATCATTTACAACCTTGAGCGTGGCTGAGGTGCACCCATGACCAGCTCGGAAATCAGATTGTATAGTGGAGAAGGTACGGTGGGATTCGAAATGGTCGGTGATCTGTTTTTTAACCTGGCTTTCTAGGATTTTAGAAAGTCAGGGTAGGATGGATATAGGTCTATAACAGTTTGGGTCTAGAGTGTCTCCCCCTTTGAAGAGGGGGATGACCGAGGCAGCTTTCCAATCTTTGGGGATCTTAGACGATGCGAAAGAGAGGTTGAATAGGCTAATAATAGGGGTTGCAACAATTTTGGCTAATAATTTTAGAAAGAGAGGATCCAGATTGTCTAGCCCAGCTGATTTTTAGGGATCCAGATTTTGCACAGCTGGGGGCTGAAGGGGGTCTATAACAAGCGGCAACGATGAGAGACTAGTTTCTGGAAAGGTGGATTTTTAAATGTAGAAGCTCGAATTGTTTGGACACAGACCTGGACAGTATGGCAGAATTCCACAGGCTATCTCTGCAGTAGATTGCAAGTCCGCCCCCTTTGCAGTTCTATCTTGTTCTAAAATGTTATAGTTAGGGATGGAAATTTCTGGGTTTTTGGTGGCCTTCCTAAGCCTGGATTCAGACACGGCTAGGACATCTGGGTTGGCGGAGTGTGCTAAAGCAGTGGATAAAACAAAGTAGGGAGGAGGCTTCTAATGTTAACATACTTGAAACCAAGGATTTTACAGTTACAGAAGTCAACAAATGAAAGCGCCTGGGGATTGGGAGTGATGCTGGGGGCTGCAGGGCCTGGGTTAACCTCTATATCACCAGAGGAACAGATGAGGAGTAGGATAAGAGTATGGCTAAAGGCTATAAGAACTGGTTGTCGAGTGCGCTCAGAACAGAAAGTAAAAGGAGCAGGTTTCTGGGCGCAGAAGGATAGCTTCAAGACATAATGTACAGAGAAAGGTATGGTAGGATGTGAGTACAGTGGAGGTAAACCTAGGCATTGAGTGACGATGAGAGAGGTTTTGTCTCCAGAGGCACCATTTAAGCCAGGTGCGGTCACCGCATGTGTGGGGGGTGGATCAAATGGGCCAGCTAAGGCATATTGAGCAGGGCTGGAGACTCTACAGTGAAATAAGACACAATTACTAACCAAAACAGCAATAGACAAGGCATATTGACATTAGAGAGAGGCACGTGTAGCCGAGTGATCATAGGGTCCAGTGAGTAGCTAGGCAAGCTGGAGGCACGGCTAGCAGGCTGGGGCTAGCAGGCTAGCTGATGGGGACCTCATATCAAAGTAAACTTGGAGTGGTCCTCCCACTACGAATGGATGTTATTAGGCTACAGTTGAAACAATTATAATGAACTTCACTGGTGATCTTGATGCTCCTTTCCAATAAATATTGAGGGTCTGATTCTGGTGACATGATGATCGATGCTTGACTGCCGTTTGACAAATATTCTCTCTCTTATCCCTAATAATCTCATTATGTAGACTAGCCTACCTGAGTTGTTGGCTAGAGCGCAAGCGCCAGGCCCAGAGTAGGCACATTTGATATTTAACGCACAGTTTTTGTGACAAAACTATTGGTAGAGTTGAAAGTGGAATGGAAACACATTGGAACACATTGAGCGAAAAAGTACGTGTTGTGTGCACTACGTCATCACGCATTGATTTTTATCCACAACAAGTCCATTTGGCGGAAACAGCCACTGGTAGGAAAATGTATGTGTTTTCATAATGCAGATTTTAGAATCATTGCATAAAAATCTGTTTGGATTGAATGTATTAGATTGGGTGTAAACCTACTGTAGCTATTGCTCTAATTTTGTCACGTTTTTAAAGTGCTTGTTTCAACAGCTGTTGAACAATATGATATAAAACACAGGAAAACAGAATTTGGACTGTATTGGACCTTTAAAAAGGCATTGTCCATTCAAGTGATCTGTGATGTTGTAGGCTACTTCTCAATGTATTCCGAAATGAAAAGGTTGTCCACCATCTGGAACCGTGTTTGCAACACCTCCACAGGGAACATACTGTATCTATCTCAGCACATTTAGGTCTATGCATTTGGCTTGTTCTAAAATCAGATATCCCAAGGAAAAGCTATTTGTGGAGATGGCGAACCTGGCCTTCTGGAATGAGATTGGCCTTGTGGAATGAGATTGGCCTTCTGGAATGAGATTGGCCTTCTGGAATGAGATTGGCCTTCTGGAATGAGATTGGCTTTCTGGAATGAGATTGGCCTTCGGGAATGAGATTGGCCTTCGGGAATGAGATTGGCTTTCTGGAATGAGATTGGCCTTCTGGAATGAGATTGGCTTTCTGGAATGAGATTGGCTTTCTGGAATGAGATTGGCTTTCTGGAATGAGATTGGCTTTCTGGAATGAGATTGGCCTTCTGGAATGAGATTGGCTTTCTGGAATGAGATTGGCCTTCTGGAATGAGATTGGCCTTCTGGAATGAGATTGGCTTTCTGGAATGAGATTGGCTTTCTGGAATGAGATTGGCTTTCTGGAATGAGATTGGCTTTCTGGAATGAGATTGGCTTTCTGGAATGAGATTGGCTTTCTGGAATGAGATTGGCCTTCTGGAATGAGATATGATGTAACGTAACAAAAAGGGACACCCGATATCTGCTATTGGACAAACACACAAGAGGGAAAGAACTGTGGGATATGAAGGGTACATTTGATAAGTGGCGAGGGACTAGCATTGGGAATTGGCATCCATTAAGTGTGAATGGCGTCTTTAGGAATAGAATTACCCCTCGGAGCGCTGTTCCCTCCGCCACACAAGCCACCTGTTCAATATTTATGCCTGCACACAGATGCACGCCTCTGCTAAGGGTATTTTCTTCCCCAACCCCCATCTCCAATGCCAAGATGAGCACCACCACACTCCTATTCATGTCACCTTTCTCTAACATCTAAAACCCCACCATTTTCACCATGTTATGAGAGCATTTTCTTCTCCACCTACGAGCTACGGTATAATTCCCTGTAACAACTCTCACTCTTTCCTGTTAAATTGGTGGTAGAGGTAGGATTGTTCTCATATGTCTCAGGGGCATTGGGGAAGAATTCACAGTTGAAGCTCTGTGCACGAGGATGCTTCTCGAGAGCGTAACCAGTGTATGCGAGCCGTGTGTTTATTTTAATTCGACAGTCAACGCATCGGCATGCTTAAATAACGAGACAGTAAGATAATATATGATTTTTTTCACAGTTTTGAGAACATAATCTAACCAAACCAAACAAAGACAGTTAATGCAACATTTCATGGAGTGTAAATGGAATTGCGCTCCTTACAGTGCTGAAGCATAAAGGAGGAAATAGGAAGCTAAGGCATGGTCAGAAGAACACTGGACGTCTGTTCTGTTAATATCAGACGCAGTGTTACACAATAATGAATAGACAGTGGTGGTGGGAGGGAGGCGGCAGGCTATTTCAACTCTCTGTTCCCTCAAGAGGCCATCAAGGGTCCCTTTTTCTCAAGCCACTCATGACAACGAAGACAACACAAAAAGAGGGTCTCTCTTTTTCTTTGCTGGTAGGGGAGAAGGGGCAGGGGGTTTGGTTAAGGGTGATGTGATGCCTGTGTGTGTGGGTTTTCTAGTTGCATCTGTGCTGAGCTTGGTGCAAATGAGTATGATTCTCAAAGTTTCCCAAGGTCCGCTTGATACCTTACAGCTGTGGCACGAAGAGGACGGTTTGGGAAGTCTAACGATTAACTTATTAAACCCCTTCTCAAAACACTAAACTCAAAACCATAATTCTATCAGAGCTAAGTTTGTATGTCATAGAGAGAGGTGTAAAATAAAGACAGATGAGAATGAACTGACAGAAGGTTCCAATTCTGTCATTTGCAGATAATGTAATAACAGTGAAATTTAAGCAATGGCATGGTTTTGTATCAATATTTAGATAAAACACCCACAGAAAGGAACAGCTTGCGGGTTGTGACGGTTTTAATGCAGTTAATTAAATCCTTAAGAGTCTATTGACGGACCTATGCGTCAATCTAAGTAACATAATAAAAATGTCAGACCATGAGACATCCTGAAAATCGGTCTTCTCACGAAAATATCTGTAGCATCCAAACGGTTTGAAAAGATGAGACTCTCACAAACACGAATGGTATTCTCCGTTTTGCCAAGGCAGCTACTCTTCCTGGGGTCCAAACACGATGGTATTCTCCGTTTTGCCAAGGCAGCTACTCTTCCTGGGGTCCAAACACGATGGTATTCTCCGTTTTGCCAAGGCAGCTACTCTTCCTGGGTTCCAAACACGATGGTATTCTCCGTTTTGCCAAGGCAGCTACTCTTCCTGGGGTCCAAACACATTATAACACTTACATGACATATCAAACAAAATATAAAACAGAACATCATATAACATTATTCCACCACTACTGTACATATCTACAATACAAAATGTATAATACCCACACACCATACATCAATATTACAATGTACTGTACATGTGTGTAGAGTGCGTGTGCTAGCGCTTGTGTCTCTACCTGTGTGTGTGTCTCTTCACAGTCCCCGTTGTTCCAGAAGCTGCATTTTTACCTGTTTTGTTTTTAAAATCTGATGGTAGCATGGTCCCCACACACCAACACAGTTGTGAAGGAGGCCCGACGACGTGTCTTCCCCCTCAGGAGGCTGAAAAGATTTATCATGGGCCCTCAGATGCACCATTGAGAGCATCTTGACTGGCTGCATCACTGCCTGGTACGGCAACTGCAAGGCACCCGACCGCAAGGCGCAACTGAGTCTGACCCAGTACATCACTGGGGCTGAGCTCTCTGCCATCCAGGGCCTCTATACCAGGCTGTGTAAGAGACACTCTCCAGAAATTGTCAAACACTACAGCCACCCAAGCCATAGACTTTTCTCTCTATGCTACCGCATGGCAAGCGGTACCAGTGCACCAAGTCTGGAATCAATAGGACCCTGAATAGCAATCTACCCCCAGCCATTAGACTGCTTAACAAGGCTGCTAAATAGCCAATCAAATGGCTACCCACTGCTGCTACTGTCTACTATCTATCCTGTTGCCTAGTCACTTTAACCCTACCTCAATGACCTCGCACATCGACTCGGTACTGGTACTCCCCAGTATTTTTTATTTTTACTCGTTATTGTTATTCATTATTCACTGTGTATTTATTCCTTTTGAAACTATTTCAATAAAAACATATATATAATTATCTTCTTTAAGTCTGAGTTGTTGAAAGAGGACCGGTAAAAGTAAGCATTTCACTGTTAGTCTAAGCCTGTGTCTACGAAGCATGTGACAAATAAAATGTGGTTATTGATTTGACTTCATCTTCATATCTGTGTCCTGCATTACATCATGCAACTGCAAAAACAAGATGACTGTCTCCTTTAATGGCTGTCCTTCATAATGGTAGAGGATGACAATAGTGCTGGCTCTATTAAAAAACATCCCTAAAGTGCCGTCCTTTAATCTTCAGACAGGATTTGTAGAACGTGAAGTGTTCCTATCCCAGAAAGACACAGGGAAACTGGGCCTCTCTGCAAACCGAAGGTCTTAACAGGGCTTTCTGCTTAATGGATTTGGAGGCAGAAACTTGTCTGTCACAGGATAAAGAGACCTCCCACGTAATGATTCCCATTTTAGACCAAGTGTGGAAGTCTGACCAAGTGTGGAGGCAAGGGATGTGGTAAAAGAAAAATGTGTTTCATTTAAAAGAATACACTTGCACACTTCCTGTGCATTATAATTGTATTCATAATGATTTATAAGTTATGCATAATTATGAAAGATGGGAGTTTATAACTGCTCATAAACATCTAGTAAAACTATACCCATAAAGTCATCTGGCCAGGTTGTATAATGCATTATGAAACACAATTATACAATGCCCTATAAATAGAAGAAATTACAGATTTTTTTTGCTGTGGTTCTTTATTACCTCCAATAGGTTAAGACTACCTTCTCAAGCTATGGTCACATGGTCAGGGAAAACCTTCTGGTCCAATACAGAACATGCATTTGAAAGTGTAGTTCCTTTTTATACCATAGGGTGCACTGTCATGTCAGACTACTGCTGGCAATTGAAAATCACATCAGGTTCCAAAACAATACTAATGTCATCTTCAACAGTTATAGAAGATAGACCCAAATACCTCCCTCACTGCCTCTGTTTGCAGCATGCTGAATGTGTATAATGAAATCAGCTGTAGGCATAGGAGAGGAAGAGGGAGAGATAGGGAGAGAAGGAGAGAGGGAGAGAGGGCATGGGGTGACAACAATAGGATAGCTTGGACTATTTTCCCCCTGAAAGGTCAATTAATTGAATTTAGATATGGATGAGGGAGTTGACAAATATTGACATTACAACACATTTCTATTTTTGACCTTTTACATGTTATCCAAGGGCCAGCTCAGGACAATGTGGAGGGAAAAAAAGGCATTCAGGGGTAATTTTCCAAATCCATTTTTAGCCAGAAGCAATTGCCTCTATCGCTGGCTAGTGTGGATGGAAGCACACCGTTTTTATTAAAGGTTCAGTTGTCTGCATGATGAGTTATCACAGCCCTGTGAGGGGAAGTCCAGCGTGGATTAAAAGGTGTGTATTCATAGATCCCATTGCCTCTGTTATTAGGCAAAAGGACCAAATTACTGCAATAATAATTATTTGCATACACACACATACTTGCAGGCACAAACACAGACTTATCTCTGGATTTAATGAGGGAATGTATAGGGGAAAAACAGTTACCAGTTGCAGACTGAACTAGGCTTAATTTTCTGTCCTTGTTTGTGTAAAGAGAAAAAAAGTAATTATCTTATTTCAATGAGGGTGCAATTCTTGAGGGCTGCCACGGGTGCAACGGAAAAGGTTATGGGACTGCTGCTGCAGAGATTATTTCCCTGGAGTCTATTATTGCTGGAGCAACCATAGATATATGAATGCCTCGAAGCACAATAGGTACCTCATCAGCTCTGGCCGCCTCCTTGGTAGACGAAGCTCCGCAGAAATGTTTGTCATCTCAAATGGTGTAGCTCTTTTGTTTCTGACAGGCACAGCTCCAATGGGGCCATCTGTGACAAGAAGTTAAATAAAAAATCCACAGAGGATTTTTTTCTGTTGCCCATGCAGCCATGTGTTTTGAGTAAAAAATAATGCAATTTATGTTTAGTCCACTGGGATTTGTAGAAAGGATTTGCGGTATGATTGCTGTTTTGGAACTCTTCAATGTGGATCAGAGGCCCTACAATTCACCAGAACCATATTATTGACATCATTGAGTAAAAACACAATAATTGACATTTGCTGAGTGATAACCTCTCTTATGACACACCTCTGCCTTGAGGCATGGATAAAATTTGATAAATGTATTAAACCCATAGTATATTAAGTTATCTAATGTTGATGAATAAGGACCTACAGTATGAGGGGCTCATATCACACCAGTAAACCCAAAATCCAATATTAAAGGGCAGGAATGGGAGAAGAACTCTTCTTGGGACGGAGGAGGCATAGGAGGCGGCACTCAACGTCTCATTGAGAGTCCATTGGGACTTAAAGGAGTATTTCTTCCCCATTCAGCTTCATCGTTTTTTTCCCTCGACTGCGTCTCCCGGGAAATTGCCACTCAAATGCACGTCTCCCTGAATGGCCACATGGATCCTGTTTTGACAGGAGAGTGTCTTTCTTCTCTGGACTGTTCTAATGCTTGGAACTTCGGGATTCATTTAGAGAGAGCCCCCTTATCTCATGTGGAGCTCAATGGACACTGCGACGCTCAAAGGACACTGTCCATCAAAATGGCGGTGCCCATCGTGGACATACTCATAGAGGAAACACTATAGGTTCCAAAGGAGGGGATGGGGTCCAAAGAATGGAGACATCTCAATACCATTGCTCAGAAACATTTCAGTTAACGAGATGTGGGGTAATTTATGGCCCTATCATCCAGTTTATTAGATGAGTCTTGCCAACACTACACTTTTATTATCCTGAAAGCATAAAATGAAAATGAAATGTGGACAACAGTGAATTCCACGAATGGAACTAAAAGGGCTAAAATTGTTGTGGAAAAGGAGTCTGATTGTTGCTTGTTGGAGTATGTTTTTTGGATAAGGATGTTGATTTGGGAAACCCTCCTGACGTCACAGGGACGGTGAAGAGGCGTTGGAATAAGTTGACGCAGTAAAAGTAACCAGGAGTGGTATGGTGTTGATATCGTGTGTATCTGAAGCATGAAAGTGGACATCTTTGATTTTCAGAGAAGGGCACGGGTGAAAGGTGTTCACTGCTGTCCCGTTGAACATTGATGATCAATATCTTAGACAAAACATGTCCAGGAGTAGTTAGTACACGTCGCATGACCCAATTGGAGACTTGGAAAAAGGGGCAAAGTGTATCTGTATTATTGATGTTTGATGAGTATTTACCACCCTATGTAAAGCTGGGATATTAAAGATACGCTGTAAAAGCGCTCGTGCGAAACCCGATTCAATGCAAGAAGTGTAAAAAGTTTGGCAATGTGTCAAGTCTTTGCAGACGGAAGGAATATGTTATTGAAGAGTCTGTGAATGTAAAATGTTGCAACTGTGGTGAGAATCATATTTCTAAATTGCCTGAGTGTTTTGTCAGGGTGAAAGAGGTTTAGTTGTCAAGTATCAGGGCTGTGCAAAAAAATCTCGTATGTGGAGAGGGTGAAGAGAGTTGAAGGGGCAAGAGGCCACAGTTCTGAAGAAGATATGGCGGTGGATGCAAATGTTATATGTCAATCAAGTGATCTGGATACACTTGTTGGGAAGAAGGTGGTTTTGTAGCATTTACAGTGCATTTGGAAAGTATTCAGACCCCTCGACTCTCCACATTTTGTGACATTTACAGCCTTATCCTAAAATGGATTATGTATGTTTTTCCTCACCAATCTACACAAAATACCCCGTGATGACAGGTTTTTAGAAATGGTTGCATGTTTATACATTTTTTAAAACAGAAATACTTTATTTACATAAGTATTCAGACCCCTTGCTATCAGACTTAAAATTGAGCTCAGGTGCTTCCTGTTTCCATTGATCATCCTTGAGGTGTTTCTACAACTTGATTGGAGTCCACCTGTGGTAAACTCAATTGTTTGGACATGATTTGGAAGGGTACACACCTATCTATATAAGGACCCAGGGTTAACAGTGCATGTCAGAGCAAAAACGAAGTCATGAGTTTCAGGGAATTGTCCGAAGAGCTCCGAGGAAGGATTATGTTGAGGCACAAATCTGGGGAAAGGTACCAAAAAATGTATGCAGGATTGAAAGGTCCCCAAGAACACAGTGGCCTCCATCATTCTTAAATGGAATAAGTTTGGAACCACCAAGACTTGTTAGAGCTGGCCTCCCGGCAATCTGGGAAGAAGGGCCTTGCCTGAGCCATTGTGCGCCATCGTGCATAAATGTATTTTGTCCCCCTACACCAAACGCGATCAAAACACGCAGGTTAAAATATCAAAACAAACTCTGAACCAATGACATTCATTTGGGGACAGGTCGAAAAGCATTAAACATTTATGGCAATTTAGCTAGTTAGCTTGCACTTACTAGCTAATTTGTCCTATTTAGCTAGCTTGCTGTTGCTAGCTAATTTGTCCTGGGATATAAACATTAGGTTGTTATTTTACCTGAAATGCACAAGGTCCTCTACTCCGACAATTAATCCACACATAAAACGGTCAACCAAATCGTTTCTAGTCATCTCTCCTCCTACCAGGCTTTTTCATCGTTGAACTTTTATGGTGATTGGCATCTAAACTTTTATAGTATTACCACGACAACCGGCAACAGTTCGTCTTTCAATCACCCATGTGGGTATAACCAATGAGGAGATGGCACGTGGGTACCTGCTTCTATAAACCAATGAGGAGATGGGAGAGGCAGGACTTGCAGCGCGATCTGCGTCAGAAATAGGAATTACTTCTATTTTAGCCCTTGGCAACACAGACGCTCGTTGGCATGCGACACGAGCAGTGTGGTCGGCCTATAAGACCATGAGAAAAAAGATTATCTGGTTTGATGAAGCCAAGATTGAACTCTTTGGCCCGAATGCCAAGCGTCACGTCTGGAGGAAACCAGGCACCAAACTACGGTGAAGCATGGTGGTGGCAGCATCATGCTGTGGGGATGTTTTCCAGCAGCAAGGACTGGGAGACTAGTCAGGATTGAGGGAAAGATGAACGGAACGAAGTACAGAGAGATCCTTGATGAAAGCCTTGATGAAAGTCCAGAGCACTCAGGACCTCAGACTGTGGCGAAGGTTTACCTTCCAACAGGACAACGGCACACAGACAAGACAATTCAGGAGTGGCTTCATGACAAGCATCTGAATGTCTTTGAGTGGCCCAGCCAGAGCCCGGACTTGAACCCGATCGAACATGTCTGGAGAGACCTTAAAATAGCCACTGATAGAGCTGACAGAACTTAAGAGGATCTGCAGACAAGAATGGGAGAAAAAAAAAGTCAAGGAGTCTGAATACTTTCCAAATGCACTGTATAGCCAGAGTTATTAGTTGTACTGCACAAGTGTCCAAGAAGTCCAAGAAGCTGGTGATCATTATATCTGCAGCCAAGAAGTTTTTGAGCCTCCAAGACTTAAAGGCAGAAGCATTGCAAGGAATACTGTTGCCAGGAAATGTCCTGCCATCACAGGATCCTTCTGAGCCTGTGTAGGGACCTGATTAAAACAGAAAATCAGGCTGATTTAGTTTATTTAGCAGTTCGTTATTGATAGTTTGTATGGATTAAAAAAAATAATAATAATTATTACGCACCTTTTCCTTTTCGGTTCTTTATTATGGGGCGGCAGGTAGCCTAGTGGTTTGAGTGTTGGACTTATAACTGGAAGGTTGCAAGATTGAATCCCCCGAGCTGACAAGGTAAAGATCTGTCATTCTGCCCCTGGACAAGGCAATTAACCCACTGTTCCTAGGCTGTCATTGAAAATAAGAATTTGTTCTTAAACTGCCTTGCCTAGTTAAATAAAGGCAAAATAAATGCAAATTTAACGCCATTATACTGAAGAAGAAGAAGAAGAAGGCGACTACAGGTATTGGTGTGGTTGGAGGCGTGTCCAACCTACAGATGCCATCTTGAATTTAGGCTGCAGGCCCATTGTTTGGGGAGAGCATTGTTTTCTACTTGTTTGGGATTTTAGGCCTCTTTTCGCCTATGTTCCCCTCTGCTTTGGGGGACATTTTCTTGGATTTGGACTTGAAGTTCCTTTCAAAACTCAAAGACCCAAACTGGAGGATCTGGTATGACTAAGGTTTTGTGGATTTGTTCTTTGGCTCTGACAAAAATATTGATTTGTTTGTTTGATTCATTATTTTGTTGCTTATGTTAAACCTCTATAATATTCATACTGTTATATCCAATATACACTTATTTCACTGACCACATCCCCCAGTCTTTTATTTCTGTCAAGTTTACGGTTCATGCAAGTTTCTTCCAACCTGACACTAGAGACATTACAACGGTTATCTCAAATCACAATGAGATTATTACAGATTAATATTGGGATGTACAGTGCCTATAGAAAGTCTACACCCCTTTTTGTTGCGTTACAAAGTGGGATTTTTTTAACCTTTTACCTTTATTTAACTAGGCAAGCCAGTTAAGAACACATTCTTATTTTCAATGACGGCCTAGGAACAGTGGGTTAACTGCCTTGTTCATGGGCAGAACGACAAATGTATACATTGTCTGCTCAGGGATTTGATTTCGTAACCTTTAATAATGTGTGAAAAGTGAAAAGACAATTCAACTTATTTTAACAAATTAATACAAATGTAATAACTAAAATATGTTTGTTTAGGCAAGCTTAAATTAGTTCAGAAGTAAAATTTGACATAGCACATCACATAAATTATATGGACTCACGCCTGTGTGAAATAATAGGGGTTGACATTTTTTTTAATGAAAACCCCTTCCTCTGTTCCCTATACACACACACGGTATATTCTCTCAGTCAAGTATTGCATTTCAATCACAGATTCAACTACGAAGACCAGGCAGCTTTTAGAAAGCCTCAAAGAAGGGTAGTGAATATCTCTTTATTTTGCATGATCTAGTTAATAATTATGCTGTGGATTATGTATTAAACCACCCAGACACATCAAAGATGAAGTTTTCTTTCTGAACTGAGCTGCAGGATAGAAAGGAAACTGCTTAGGGTTGTCACCATGACGCCAGTGGTGATTTTAAAACAGCCACAGAGTTCAATGGCTGTGATGGGAGAAAACTAGGAATGAATCAACGACATTGTAGTGACTTCACAATAATGACCTCAATTACAGAGCGAAAAGAAGAATACAAATATTCCAAAACATGCATCTTGAATGCAACAAGGCACTAAAGAAATACTGCAAAATAATGCTAAGGAATACATGTTTTGGTTTAAATGCAAACGTTTGGGGCAAATCAACACAACACATGACTAAGTAACTGCCTCCTTATTTTCAAGCAGGGTGGTGGCTGCACCATGGTATGGGTAAGCTTGACATTGGCGGAGTTTGGGGAGGATGAAAATAAACAGAATGGAGCTAAGCACTGGCAAAATCCCAGAGGAAAACCTGGTTCAGTCTGCTTTCCACCAGAAACGGAGAGATGAATTTATCTTGCAGCAGGACAATAATATACAACACTAAGCCAAATCTACACTGGAGTTGCTTACCAATGTTCATGAGTGGTCAAGTTACAGTTTTGACTTAAATCTGCTTGAAAATCTATGGCAAGACTTGAAAACTGCTGTCTAGCCATGATCCCTATAACTAACACCTTGACAGAACGTGAAGTATTTTGAACAGAATAATGGGCAAAGGAGACAAGGGCAAAGAACAAAAATAGACCTTTTTCCTTTCTTCCTAAATTGATGTAGCTTACATTAGGGGAAAGTATAACAGCCTTCAGTGTAACTGTATCATAGTGATATTTGTGTTTAACTCCTAAGGCTGCGTTTACACAATTCAGAAATTTAGCCAATTATTTGCATATCTGATAGCCATATTTTCCGTAATGTGTAAACACCAACGACAAAAGATTCTGGAATCTGATCTTTAGACTTCAGATTTATACCACCTACATATGTGGATCTAACTCCTGATACAAACCCCATCCTTCATATGCGACCTCTGTCTGGATGCTCAACTCTGAAGTGGATATTTTTTGTTGCACATTACCTGCCGTAACCATGACAAACACCCCAACAGGGACAGGAAATTAGCATTGCATCCGTGTGCTACTTCAGAGGCTACTGTACGTCAGTGTGAATGCGCAAATCTTATATGGGTCACATGTAAAACTGAGTGTGCACAGTCAAGAAAAAATATTGTAATGTTGAAAGAAAATCAGATCTGGATTCTTAGGATGGATGTGTAACCACTGCATAAGTGAGACAATGATTCATCCAGTTTTTGTGGAAGTGCCAAAATGGGGTACTTTGGTGTTTATTTCCTGTCAGGTCCAGATTTGACAGGTCTCAGATCAGATGTGCACTGCAGCAGTTCACAGCATCATGGCTAATAGGGAGTGCATTACATGGCACATATATCTTTGACAGCTTTTATAGACGGGTTTGGTTGTCTTCCAAACCCTAACACATCTGCCATCTGCCACATTGATGCGCGTGTGATGTCTATGGTTGGGGAAATCACCTGACTCCGAGAGCTTGCTGAGAAAAGGATCATATTCTGTGGTTGAATATGGCACCTTCTTGACTTGTCAGTGCCTAATGAACATGGTAGACGTGCCAACAAGTGGCTGTCTTAACCTTCTCTGTTCTCTATTCTATGATCTCTGGCGAATTCCTGGGCTATCTCCTTTTCTCTTAGCATTTTGCTTTTTCTTAGATTTCCTATGATATGGGAATATTTTCTCTCTCTCTCTCAGTTGCAGAATTTCATCTCGGGAATTTTCCCCTTTCTTGAAAGTCAAATGTAATCTGCCACAGCCATTTTAAAGCTGGGTGATTTGTTTCTCCCTCGTGTTCTCTCAGTACTCCTATGAGAATTGGGTGCTTTGATTAGGTTGCCTGATTGGTGCTCATTTGATATAGCTGGTCACACATTGAGCGGTAGTAGAAAATGAGCGCTTTGGGAAATACGTTTACAAACCATTAACCACACACTTATAGAACTGGAGTCTGAGGAGCTGTAGAACATTCATGCTTTGTTCGGAATTGCATAACTCCATACTATCTCTATGGTCAGAGTTGGGTAGGTTAGTTTCTAAATGTAATCCGTTACAGTTACTAGTTACCTGTGATGTAATTTTTTGGATTACCCAAACTCAGTAACGTAATCTGATTACATTCCGTTACTTTTAGATTATTTTCCCCTTAAGAGACATTAGAAGAAGACAACAATGTATGTTACCAATTTAATGACATCTTTTTCAAGATAAATCAATGTTGAAGTTTACATAGCTGGCCGTATATGGATGTTAAATTGAACTTTATGGGTTGGTTGTGTAGGCTTCTTCTAAGCCATCGCTTTCTACTACATATAATAATACGATTAAATTATATCTTTACAATAAAAACCAAAGTCTATCAGAATTACAGTTATTCCAATAAATGTTATACCCCTTAATCTTCAAGAATAGGACTTGGAAATATGGAAGTATAGATTATCCAAATTGTTTTACCTGAGCATGACCCCAAAACTAAGGACTTATTAGCCAGCTCTACTCTGCTGTCTATGATTTTGTTGTCATTGAGGACTGATTGGGCTCTTTGATTCGAGTTGGGGGACAAAATGCTGCGCTCATGGAATGACATGCTTTGAGCACTACTGAAAAATGCTATTTACATGTGAAAAATCAATGCCATATGCTGCCTATTGTTTACCTTTTTTGTTGGTGACACTTTGATATATTGATAATATGCAGCTGTTTAAAGGGCAAATACACAGATGAAACAATTGCAAAACGGACACCCCGCCTCTGTTTTGGTAAAAAAGCTGAGGGATGGGCCTGGAGAAATGTAACCACTCTCAGATTACTAAACAGACCTATGGATGCAAGGACTGACCATCCATGATATACAAATGATTGTTTTAACCATGTTATGAGGCTATACAGTCTTTATTAACATTTACAATGTTTACAAACATTGGAGTTAAAACAAGCTTATATTTTGGGTTCTCTATCCCGACAGTCGAACTAAGCGCATGAGACATTTATAAGCTCTATTCTTCAAGAATCAATTAATATAAATATATATATATCATTTATAAGTCCAAAAATAGATGTAGCAACTACAGATTGCATCTTTTAAATTCATCAAACGTGTGTAAGTTTGATCATGTGTCCATTAGGCCTATGGATTTTTATTTATCAGGATGAATTAGATTGAGTAATAAAAGCCCCACTGTTATTCCATAGGCTTGGATCCGCACTGCAGCTGTTGCGCATTTTTCACTGGCAGTCCACTGGATTCAAAAACAATGATTGATAGGCAGCTTAAACTTCTTGGATTCCACCATTATTGGGTTCAAATACACATTTAGATTTGTGAACAGACATCCACAACAACCACAATCTGTAAGCCGCAAATAGCTAAAAGAGAGAGCAGCAGTGTTATTCACATCAATGCGCTTTGTAGATATCAATAATACGTGATATCTTTATCACCATAGACTACACCCCTGCTCTAATCCTTACCTCCAAGCCTTTATTCAACTTGGATAATCGTTGGATGCCGACAGCAGTCGCACCATTGGAAGACAGCTTGGACTGTGGCCAACAAAAGCCTATTCCTGCTCTTTTCCCGCTATCCATCAAACCCATTTGGTGTGTCATCATAGTGGTCTCTGACATGTGGTCAGACTCGCTCAAGTGGAACACAATTCAACTTTTTTCAATGCTGATTTGATTGAAAATTTTAAAAACAGAGAAATGTCACAGACGTTTTTCGCAAACATCCTTTCTGAATGTAAAAGCAATCCTCAAAGTAATCATCTAGTTTTTCAAAAGTATCTGGAATCTGATTACAATATATTTAGCTGGTAACGTAATGGATTACAGTTACTGTTTTTTGTAATCCCTTACATGCCTATAGTATAATGAGTCCTTTCCCCCTTCTGATGACCAGGTGGCGAATCGCATCTCTGCATGTCTGGCAGACATATCAGTGTGGATGACGGATTACCACCTCAAGCTGAACTTCGGCAAGACGGAGCTGCTCTTCCTCCCGGGGAAGGACTGCCCGTTCCATGATCTCGCCATCACTGTTGACAACTCCATTGTGTCCTCCTCCCAGAGCGCTAAGAACCTTGGCGTGATCCTGGACAACACCCTGTTGTTCTCAACTAACATCAAGGCGGTGGCCCGTTCCTGTAGGTTCATGCTCTACAACATCCGCAGAGTACGACCCTGCCTCACACAGGAAGCGGCGCAGGTCCTAATCCAGGCACTTGTCATCTCCCGTCTGGATTACTGCAACTCGCTGTTGGCTGGGCTCCCTGCCTGTGCCATTAAACCCCTACAACTCATCCAGAACGCCGCAGCCCGTCTAGTGTTCAACCTTCCCAAGTTCTCTCACGTCACCCCGCTCCTCCGCTCTCTCCACTGGCTTCCAGTTGAAGCTCGCATCCGCTACAAGACCATGGTGCTTGCCTACGGAGCTGTGAGGGGAACGGCACCTCAGTACCTCCAGGCTCTGATCAGGCCCTACACCCAAATAAGGGCACTGCGTTCATCCACCTCTGGCCTGCTCGCCTCCCTACCACTGAGGAAGTACAGTTCCCGCTCAGCCCAGTCAAAACTGTTCGCTGCTCTGGCTCCCCAATGGTGGAACAAACTCCCTCACGACGCCAGGACAGCGGAGTCAATCACCACCTTCCGGAGACACCTGAAACCCCACCTCTTTAAGGAATACCTAGGATAGGATAAAGTAATCCTTCTCACCCCCCCCCCCCTTAAAATATTTAGATGCACTATTGTAAAGTGGCTGTTCCACTGGATGTCATAAGGTGAATGCACCAATTTGTAAGTCGCTCTGGATAAGAGCGTCTGCTAAATGACTTAAATGTAATGTAAATGAGTGTATGGTCGTTTTAGTATGTAGAATATGCATTTGGGGAAGTATGTTCATATTAGTACGATGGAAAGACTAGGATTTCATGCTGCATCAACTGATCGACTGTTTAAAGGAGAGTCAGTTAACTACAGGAAAACAACTACAGTAAACTACTACTACAGTAAATTACTAACACAGTAAACTACTAGCACAGTGAGCTACTACTCTTGACTGCCACTGCTGCACTGGGCAAAAAGTTGAGAAAAGTAGTGTGGGAATTTAAGAAACAAATTCCAGGATGTAGCTTTTTATTTTTTTTACTAAAAGTTCTTATAGAAGGACATCTTTGCCTAACATCCTCAACACTTTACCCAGGTCGGTGAATCTAAGAGGGAGGGGGTATGGATTATTGCCTAAAATAAGGTCACTGCCAAGCAAATTATGTAATAGGGACACCCTGTAGCCTCCAGGATTCCTATAAAGTGCCAAGTTATCAATTTTAACCGCCTAGAGCTATCAACTAAGTACTTTTGAACAACCTCCTACTTCCTTTTACCTACTGCCATCCTACATCTTCTTATTCAAGACCCCTATGTGGTTTTTGGGATACAATTATCCTTCAAAATGTTACCGTGATTCTGGAAGATGTGTTTGTGTGTGGGAGTAGTGGGACTCAGAATAATACATACTTAATTGCATTCTCAAGAGTAATTCAAATGTTAAAATATACACTATATATACAAAAGTATGTGGATACCACTTTGGGTATTTCAGCCACATTCGTTGCTGACAGGTGTCATCTTCTTAGACAAACATTGGCAGTAGAATGGCCTTACTGAACAGTTCACAGACTTTCAACTTGGCACTGTCAAAGGATGCCACCTTTCCAACAAGTCAGAGCAAGCTAGAGCTGCCCTGGTCAACTGTAAGTGCTGTTATTGTGAAGTATAAATGTCTAGGAGCAACAACGACCCAGCCGCGAAGTGGTAGGACACACAAGCTCACAGAATTGGACCACCGAGTGCTGAAGCGCGTAGCGAGTAAAAATTGTCTGTCCTCGTTTGCAACCCTCACTACCGAGTGCCAAACTATCTCTGGAAGCAACATCTCAAGAACTGTTTGTCGGGAGCTTCGTGAAAGGGGTTTCCATGGCTGAGCAGCTGCACACAATCTTAATATTGCTGGAGTGGTGTTAAACTCGCCACCATTGGACTCCTGTGCAGTGGAAACGTGTTCTCTGGAGTGATGAACTACACTTCACCATCTGGCAGTCTGACAGATGAATCTGGGTTTGGCGGATGCTAGGAGAAAGCTACCTGCCCGAATACAAAAAGGTTGGGGGAGGAGGAATTTATGGAGGAGGAGGTGTGATGGTGTGGGCTTGCTTTGCTGGTGACACTGTCTGTGACTTATTTAGATTAGAAGGCACACTTAACCAGCATGGCTACCACAGCATTCTGCAGCGATACGCCATCCCATCTGGTTTGGGCTTAGTGGGACTATCATTTGTATTTCAACAGGACAATGACCCAACACACCTCCAGGTTGTGCAAGGGCTATTTGACCAAGACGGAGAGTGATGGAGTGCTGCATCAGCTAACCTGGCCTCAACAATCACCCGACCTCAAACCAATTGAGCTGCTTTGGACCGCAGAGTGAAGGGAAAGCATCCAACAACTGCTCAGCATTCCTCAAGAAGCTGGTTCAGGGAATGCCAAGAGTGTGCAAAACTGTCATCAAGGGAAAGGGTGGCTACATTGAAGACTCTAAAATCTAAAATATATTTTGATTTGGTTACTACATTATTCCATGTGTGTTATTTCATAATGCTGATGTCTTCACTATTATTCTACAATGTAGAAAATAGTAAAAAAATAAGTTAAAACCCTTGAATGAGTCGGTGTGTCAAAACTTTTGACTGGTACGGTATGTTGATCTCCATTACTGTTAAAGCTGGATTAATTGTTTGACTGGCACGTTTGTGTGGCAGTGAGGGCTGTTGAATGAAGAGAGAAATAAGTACTGTAGGGCTGCCCACTCCCAGTGAGAGGTACCAGGATGTCTTCATTCAGGATTGTTTCGACAACTTACATTTTTTCATAACTGTAGCAGATCTTATTTGTGTGGATCAACGCACTATTCTTCCTCATCATGCCAATATACTGCATGCGATCTGAAAAGTAATTTGTGTCTCTCCAGTAGCTTTGAACAGCAACAGGAATAATTATGACATTGGAATGAGTTTGATGAAAGCAAATGTTCAATTATGAAATTTGAATCGCTCTATAAAAAAAGCCAGAACCTTGTGTGTGGGATGAATATCAACTAAAGAATCCTCCTGCACATCCACCAGTCACATACGCTATTAAATACTTATTGCATCTCAATTAGAATTCTCTGTGCAGAGTGAGCCCATTGCATTCTACCATAATAGGAAGAGTATAGGTCATGACCCCTCTTCTCATATCATCCCTCCTACTCCACACTAACATAGTGTAAGTTATAGCAATATTCATGAAGATATGTTGAAGCTGGGAAGATGCCTAAATTAGACAAGTAAATGCGGTGCCTTTTGCTCTGTTATGTCTGAATTGATGACACACTGAATCATACCAAAGTCAATTCCCGAGGTGCCTAAAAAGCGCCTTTATGCTTGTGTTTTAATAAAGAAAGATCGCCCATCGCTGCATTAAATCTCCATAATCAATAAAAACAGAAAAAATATATGCCATTAGTGGGTGGATTACCATTTTTATTTCAACTCGTTTGATTGTGTCTGTGGTGCATTCGGAAGATGACCTAATGGATTGAACGTCGTTTTATTTGTGACAGTGTTTTTTTGTTTCGCTAAAACTGCCAAAGGGATGGGGTAGGTTGGTGCCAACAAACATAAACATCTGTGATTGCCATCTCAAGATGCAATACTCTGATTGATACCTTTTTAGTTAGAGTTAAGCACGTTTAATAGTGTACTGTGCAGTCAAGAGGAGACGTGCAAAATTGAATGTATTGTATTATAGTCTTTGTTCCACTATCTTGAGAAGCATGTACAGCAATGATCCATGGCATGCTTGTGTATATGTGTTTTCCACTGCCTGCGTTTTATAGCATAATGTGCATTTCCATGTAAAAGGACCCAATACCAGTTCATAGGAACATGTCAAGTTGGGTGTCAAATGAAAGCTAAGCGTCTATGTTTTAGAAATTACGGCATATATAAATGCTTTAACCATTTTCCATCCGACAAATGTGGAATCAGCGAAGGCTTTGATTTCTAGTCTAGTCATCTACCAGGAAAAGTCTTAAAAGGTATTATAGATACATAGCAAAGCAATACAACTGAAGTAAAGACCCCTGCTGACTAATATCAACACTTATATTTAGTTTTGGAGAAATGTTTTAGAAAAATTGCTTATGCCTTGAAATTCCATTACCAAAAACCACATATGTTTAAGATATTTTCTAATTTCTCTCCCTCATGAGGAGGGAGGATGATGAAAGTTCACAGAAGTAACAAGTAAAGGTAGACCTAACAGTAAGTTTGGGTTTTTACTGATATCAAGGTAGTTTATTAATCATCTAGTGATTAAAACCGATCTGTAAGGGAATTTGAACTGAATTGACTACAATAGGAAATCATAGCAGTCAAATTAAATGAAAAATCTCAAATGTTATTGGTCACATACACGTGTTTAGCAGATGTTATTGGTCACATACACGTGTTTAGCAGATGTTATTGGTCACATACACGTGTTTAGCAGATGTTATTGGTCACATACACGTGTTTAGCAGATGTTATTGGTCACATACACGTGTTTAGCAGATGTTATTGGTCACATACACGTGTTTAGCAGATGTTATTGGTCACATACACGTGTTTAGCAGATGTTATTGCGGGTGTCGCAAAATGCTTGTGTTTCAATCTCCGACAGTGCAGTAATATCTAACAATTACACAACATATAACCAATACACACACATTTAAGTAAAGTCATGGAATTAAGAATATATAACTATAAATGGACGAGCAATGTTAGAGCGGCATAGACTAAGATACAGTAAAATATAATACAGTATATATATATATATATATATGAGATGAGTAATGCAAAATATGTCAACATGATTAAAGTGACTAGTGTTCGATTTATTAAAGTGGCCAGTGATTTCAAGTCTATGTATATAGGCAGCAGCCTCTAAAGTGTTAGTGATGGCTTTTAACAGTCTGACTGCCTTGAGATAGAAGCTGTTTTTCAGTCTCTCAGTCCCAGCTTTGATGCACCTGTACTGACCTCGCCTTCTGGATTATAGAAATGTGAACAGACAGTGGCTCGGGTAGTTGTTGTCCTTGATGATCTTTTTGGCCTTCTTGGGGGCTGAGCACGCACCCTTGTGGAGCCCCAGTGTTGAGGATCAGCGAAGTGGAGGTGTTGTTTCAGGAAGTCCAGGACCCAGTTGCACAGGGTGAGATTCAGATCCAGGGCCTTGAACTTAATGATGAGCTTGGAGGGTACTATGGTGTTGACTGCTGAGCTATCATTGATAAAACAGCATTCTTACACAGGTATTCCTCTTGTCCAGATGGGATAGGGCAGTGTGCAGTGCGATGGCGATTGCATCGACTGTGGATCTATTGGAGCGGTAAGCAAATTGTATTGGGTCTAAGGTGACAGGTAAGGTAGAGGTGATATGATCCTTGACTGGTCTCTCAAAGCACTTCATGATGACAGAAATGACTGTTACGGAGTGATAGTAATTTAGTTCAGTTACCTTTGCTTTCTTGGTTTCAGGAACAATGGTGGCCATCTTGATGCATGTGGGGACAACAGACTGGGATAGGGAGAGATTGAATATGTCCGTAAATACACCAGCCAGCTGGTCTGCGCATGCTCCTAGGACGTGGCTAGGGATGCCGTCTGAGCTGGCAGCCTTGCGAGGGTTAACTCCCTTTTTTTTCTACTGTGTTATTGACTTGTTAATTGTTTACTCCATGTGTAACTCTGTGTTGCTGTCTGTTCACACTGCTATGCTTTATCTTGGCCAGGTCGCAGTTGCAAATGAGAACTTGTTCTCAACTAGCCTACCTGGTTAATTAAATAAAGGTGAAATAAAAAATAAAAATAAAATAAAAAACTTAAATGTCTTACTCTCGTTGGCCACGGAGAAGGAGAGCCCACAGTCCTTGGTAGCGTGTCGCGTCGGTGGCACTGTGTTATCCTCAAAGAGGGCGAAGAAGGTCTTTAGCTTGTACGGACATGGCTGGTTTTCCTTTTGTAGTCCATGGTTGTCTGTAGACCCTGCCACATACAGTACGTCTCATGTCTGAGGCGTTGAATTGCGACTCCACTTTGTCTCTATACTGACATTTTGCCTGTTTGATTGCCTTGCGGAGGGAATAACTATACTGTTTGTATTCTGCCATATTCCCAGTCACCTTGCCATGGTTAAATGTGGTAGTTTGTGCTTTCAGTTTTGCGTGAAAGCTGCCATCTGTCCACAGTTTCTGTTTAGGGTAGGTTTTAATCGTCAGTGGGTACAACATCTCCTATATACACTTCCTATACACCTCAGTAACCATATCAGTATATTCAGCAATGTTATTCTCGGAAGCTACCCTGAACATATCCCAGGTCGTGTGATCAAAACAATCTTGAAGCGTGGATTCTTATTTGTCAGACCAGCGTTGAATAGTCCTTAACACGGATACTTCCTGTTTGAGTTTCTGCCTATAGGAATGGAGGAGCAAAACAAAGTTGTGGTCAGATTTGCCAAAAGGGGGGCAGAGGAGGGCATTATAGGCATCCCGGAAGTTGGAGTAGCAGTTGTCAAGTGTTTTAGCAGCGTGAGAACTACAGTCAATGTGCTGATAGAACTTCGGTAGCCTTTTTCTCACATTTGCGTTGTTAAAGTCCCCAGCTACAATAAATGCGGCCTCAGTATATGTGGTTTCTGGTTTGCATAAAGTCCAGTGAAATTCTTTGAGGGCCGTCGTGGTATCGGCATGAGGAGGATATACACGGCTGTGACTATAACCAAAAATAGTTATCTTGGGAGATAATGTGATCCGCATTTTACTGTGAGTTATTCTAGGTCGGGTGAACAAAAGGACATGAGTTCTTGTGCATGATCACAATCATACCATGAGTCGTTAATCATGAAACATACACCACCGCCCTTCTTCTTCCCGAAGATATATTTATTCCTGTCTGCGCGTTGAACTGAGAACCCAACTGGCTGGACCAACTCAGACAGTATATCTCGAGAGAGCCATGTTTCTGTGAAACAAAGTATGTTAAAATCCCTGATATCTCTCTGGAAAGAAACCCTCACCCTGAGCTCATCAACTTTATTATCCAGGGACTGAACATTAGCGAGTAATATACTTGGAAGCGGTGGGTGGTGTACGCGCCTCCTAAGACCACTCTGAGTACCTCTCCTCTGCAGGCGGTGTTTTGGGTCGGCCTCTGGAATCAATTCCATTGCTCTGGGGAGTGCGAACAAAGGATCTGCTTCAGGAAAGTCGTATTCCTGGTCGTAATGCTGGTAGTGCTGGTGAGTTACTGCCGCTCTGATATCCAATAGTTCTTCCTGGCTGTATGCAATAACACAATAAAAATTCACAGCTAATAATGTAATAAATAATACATTTAAAAAAATACTGCAAAGTTTCCTAAGAGCTAGAAGCACGGCTGCCCTCTCTCAAATGGCGGCAATAGTTGTGTTCACAAGTTTGGACAGTACAGTACAGTATAAAAGGGAGAGTAGAATTCAGTAAAGAAAAATATAGTTCAGTACAGTAAAGTAGAATATAGTACAGTATTGTACTGTCCTGAATGCTACTGTACTCCACTGAACTCTACTGTACAGTACTGAACTCTACTGAGCTCTACTTTGATGTCCAAACTTGTGAAACATAGATGTCTGTGAATTGTTCAGATATGGTCTGGACCGGCAGTAAATCTCCTTCACTTACTGTATGTAGTTCAATAACCAAAATATATATTTTTGAAGTCAATGTGTCATGTCATAGCTGACAACCCATTTTTCTGAAGATATCGCTGAATCTTAATTAAGATATTTTTGTAAAATGTTCAGTGTAAATTGTTAAATTAGTCTTTGAGCATAGAGTTGTATGGTTTGTTAAACTTAAGATAAATATCTGAGTCTCCATTACCATGGAATTGCCCATATCAGTTTGTCCCTATCAGGAGTAGCTGTCACCCTCCTTTAGAGATTCTGTGACGACTAGACTTGGTATTCGATGGTAGTGTGGGGGCCTGAATTATTTAATGCCAGATGGTGTCCTCTAACACTGGGATTAAATACTAAAGCAATTCCCATCACAAGAACCCATCCACCCATCCGCCACGCTGGAAGGAATTGTAGCCGACAGTGAAAAGCTGCTTCCCCACATTTGATGTGTAAGCTCTAAGTCTATTTCAAAGTGGAATTATGCGAGATGTCAATGAACAGAACACTGATGATCATAGTCATGCCCACCTTTGATGTCAGTCCTAACAAACTCAGAAGCCTGTCTGAGTGGAAAATGAGACACATCTCAAAGCCATTAGTGCCCTTTAATAAGATCACATTTGATTGCTGTGTTAGTGGCACATCATTTTTATGCCACGGTGTTCTGGCCTTGTTATCTTGCTGGTACAGAATATATTTCATTTTTTTGTACCTCTGCTTAGTAAATGTTCCAATAAAAATGATTTCCCATAACTGCTACAAGCCTATCTTTACAACCAACTGGGTATCAGGCTTGTCCTTTTGCCAAAAGACAGCAATAGCCTGAGCTAAAACCATGGCTCTGGGAGAAAATATTAGTCTTCAGGTCTCAAGCAAGATTACTCATCAGGTGAGCATAGCTTACCTAACCACCTACGCTACACAAACAAGCACCTTTATTCCTTCCTACTCAACAAGTGCCTTATTCTTCATAACTGATTTACAGTATAGTACTCATATCTCCCCCCTCCCCTTACCCTCCCTCCCTTCACCAGCTGCATGTCTCCCACCTCCCCCAGTAACAACACAGCCTGTCCTCAGACCATCAGGGTCAGCCCTCTTGATGGTACAGTATGCACAGAGGTAAGTGGTTCTATTTATACATGATGTGGGCGATGGCGGATCCCATGTGTATTTCTGCTGCTAATTGAGCCCCAATGCCAATGACCTCTGTGTCTACCCGACCCTTTCATGTCTCCACCTACCACTCACACTGAGTAATTGGTATAGTGAAAGAAAGAATGACAGGTAAGACACTGGGGGCTCACGTCTGTATCAGTGTGTGAGGGCAGTGACTGACAGCCCTCTGCTGAGGTAACGATGTATCTGTACGGTGTCATGGTTTGTTGTGTTGATTATGAAGGCTGCATGTTTGACGGCCCACCCTGGAGTCATCATTTTCCAACACTCATGCATGTCCCCCTGTGCAAGAGTGCAGTCTGCAGATGAGGGTTGCCAACCTTCCCGTTTTGGCCTTGAGTGTTGTGGATTCATAGCAAGCCATTGCACATTTAGACTAAACTAATGGTCATGAGTTTAACAAATTGGAATTTGGGTTCTGAAGGTACGATTTAGATTTCTAAAGGAGATTCAATTTCTATATGGACAATATTTTTTTTTAAATATCAAACATCAAATTAGATATTCAAATCTATGAGTATGAAAGTTTTAAGTTTTCATTTGTCTTTGTCGGATATTTGAGCTAAGAAAAAATTAGGGACTTGAAAGTCTTGAACCAATCTTTGCCCAACCTATTCAATTACAGCATAATTACAGCATATTGTCTTGCCATGCTGAGTGTGTGTCATTCAATCTGCTGTAGTTCAGTGCTCATATTTTTCCCTTTCTTCCCATGGAGGAAGACAACACAATAGCTCCAGGTTGTTTTTTTCTTCCAGGGGATATGGCTTCCCGGGGGATGGCAGCTCAAATCTGCGGGAACAAAAACACATCCATACTCAGCAGTGCTTTTGTCTCTCTTGACAGCGCCAGGGTACAAAAGGGGCCCGCCATAATGAATTGGATTAAATGGGAAAGTAAAAAAGTAAAGGCTCCCTCAAAGGAAAATGCTAATGCACATTGCAGGTACAGTTTGAACTTCAACCAGATCAAAGATTAATTGACAACAAAGATTAGTGATAAAAATGCTTTGTTGGAGGTTCTTTTTGGAAATGGCTACGCTTGAGGGATAGTACTTAGTCATATGTTGTCTTAATATCAGCAACGTGGCATTCTAAGGCCATATTAGCGTCTAAATATTAGAAAGAAAATAATTCACATGTGCTTTGCAGACATTGTAGAGTGTATTGCATGATTTTTAGACACAGACTAAAGTATTTCATTATAAACCTGAGTTCATAGTAGGGAGATCGTTTAATCAGCACTCATGCTTATTCATAGGTTGCACCTCCGTCACTCAGTCGCGTCATGCCATTGTTATGAACGGTCTCAATCCCCCCTCTACCGGCGGTGCCATAATGGTGCCCTAAATTGGTGATAAACCCAGTCATTCTGTTTTGTCTAAATTACACTATAGTGCCTGGAAATACAATTACATTGCTAGAGTAGTCAAGTATTTAGTAGGAAACAACTTTGCCCGCATTATCATGTTGTCAAATTTACTTTAGACAGATGGAGATGTTGTCATTAGCTAGCAAATTTTGTCAAAATTAGCTAGCAATGCTAACGTTAGCTAGCTAAAATCCGTTGGCCTCCCCTCAATGTTAGCTAGCTAGCTAGCTAACGTTGTACTGAATTTAAAGTCAATGTAGCAACATCAAAATTATGACAAAGGGTTTTCCTAATAGTTATTCGCGTCCTTTTGAATGTCACTATATTTCCAAGCCACTGTAGTGCACTTTGGATGAAATCTTAATCTGTACTCTTTGACGATGCGTTGAGGGGAATGCTTAGTCAGGCATCAGTCCAAAACAAACACTCAAAACAATATTGTGACAAAACATGGGAGAATGCTTTTTTTGATTTCCCTCGATATGACCCTACGCATGAGAGAATGCCTTTTATGACTACATTTGAATGTATAAATGACTTGTATAATACAGCGCCACTGTTTTGATTTACTTTTTTTATCAAACTTTAGAGTTCGGCGGGATAATGAGGAGATAGCGTCAGCATTAACACTATTAATCTCCTCACTAAGTGTCTCTCTCACTTTCTCTCTCTTTCTCTGTCTCTGTCTCTCTTTCTCTGTCTCTGTCTCTCTCTCTCAATTCAATTTCAATTTAAAAGGCTTTGTTGGCATGGGAAAACATGTTTACATTACCAAAGCAAGTGAAATAGATAATGAACAAAAGTGAAATAAACAATAAAAAATGAACAGCTAACATTACACTTACAAATGTTCCAAAGGAATAGACACATTTAAAATGTCATTATGGCTATATACAGTGTAGTAACTATGTGCAAACTGTTAAAGTAGTTAAATACAAAAGTTAAAATAAATAAGCATAAATATGGGTTGTATCTGTCTCTGTCTCTCTGTCTCTCTCTCTTTGTCTCTCTCCCTTTGTCTCTCTCTCTCTTTGTCACTCTCTCTGTCTTTTTCTCTCTCTCTCTCTCTCCCTCTCTGTCTCCCTCTCTCACTCTCTCTCTGTGTCACTGAGCTTTCTAGCTCTTCTTTCTGTTACAAATACTTATTCCTGCGTAAGTAGCCATGGCTGAAATGATCTGACTGGCTGGAGGATCATATACGGTATGCTATAGGAAGAAGTGGACAAATGGTTGGCAACGCTGTTACTACACAGTCTGAAGCCATGTGCCACAGTTTAAATGTAAAGTCTGATATTTTCGACTGGTCCAATGACAGAGACTCTAAACAGATTTCTGAGAGCTGTTTGTTTATCTATATTTATTGCATCAGTACTGTGTTTTTGTTCACATTCATTAGTATTGTCCAGAAGGCTGTTGTGCAAGGCAGATTTCGAGTAGTGCTCCTCATCAAACATACATCATGTTTTTGTGCAACTTCCATAAAGGTAATACCAGAAATTGCAAATGTATGGCCCCCCTCAACGTTGTCAAATTATGCTTGGCTGTCACGTTCTTTCAAAATCGAACCCAGAAGCAGACCAGGACAAGGAGAGTAGGAAGAAGGTGAGTATTTATTTACATGTGAATGGGTAGATATATCCAGGTGGCGTAGCGGGCAGCGGTGGTGAGTTGATGGGAGTAAATAGGTGGATCCAATGGGGTAGCGGAATCCTCCGACGACCGGGCGGGAATGGAGTAAATGATCCGGGTGAGTAACTGAAGACAGAACAAACGGAGGTAAGTTTAAGGCAAGCAATACATAAAAAAACAAATTCTATCCAACTTGAGGCTGATACTATGGCGCAACATACTGTTCATGGCTAACGATCCGGCAGGGAATGGATGTCAGGTCCGGGCTTATGAAGGGAAGAGATGATGATCAGGACCAGGTGAGCAGATAGCTGATGGGATACAGGTGCGGGTAATCAGAACTCCTAACTGGCTACATTGCCCGGCAACCAGACAGGGTGCGTTCCAGGACGCCGGAAAAAAACACTCCAGGACAGAACACAGGCAAATAACAGACTCAGGAAACGGGATTCGTGACATTGGCTCATGTTGTATTTCCCTCAGGCTTCGCCACTCTCAAGGGCCCCAGGAGTACTGCCACTCCTCAGTGAATTTTAAAGGTCACAACAGTCTGGCTCTCAGCAGAGAAAAAGCATTAGCCTATGGCCTATTAAGAATATTGTTTTCCATCTATGCAGCCCTTTACATGCCTTTAAAGCAGCTCACAGTGGGGCAACAATAAACAACAAGCTGTTGTTGATGCCCTTGGTGCCTCTCAATACGCAGAGACCATTGATACTGGTATTCACTGATTCATCGCTCCATGTTTTCCCCTTTCCTTTCAATGGATCAACTATGCTTTACTTATACTTTAACCTTCACCGTAACCAATGAGAGCTGTATCAATAGCAGACACGGGGGCCATAGTCAGATCATGTAATGTCTTGGGACAAGATTACCTTAAAAGGGCCACAAACAAAGACTACAGTTCCAGGAGGCCCACACAATCTCTTTCTGAAATACGCCTTAGCTCATTGTGTAACGCCGTTCTTCATTTGTCGAACGAGAGTCGGACCGAAATGCAGCGTGGTTGTTACTCATGATCTTTAATGAAAAAAGCGACCCATGAAATAACTATTACATATACAAAAACAACAAACTGAACGTGAAACCTATTACAGCCTATCTGGTGAAACTACACAGAGACAGGAACAATCACCCACGAAATACAAAGCGAAACCAGGCTACCTAAATACGGTTCCCAATCAGAGACAACGAGAATCACCTGACTCTGATTGAGAACCGCCTCAGGCAGCCAAGCCTATACAACACCCCTAATCAGCCGTGATCCCAAATACTACAAACCCCAATACGAAAATACAATATCATAAACCCATGTCACACCCTGGCCTGACCAAATATATAACGAAAACACAAAATACAATGACCAAGGCGTGACACATTGGGAGTGATTTAGAAATGCTTCATTAAGACATGGGCAACATGGACATACTTTGTGTTCTATTTCTAGGGGAAGAACAACGCAATTCTGTCCACATCCCAAAAAATGTATCTGATGTAAACACTTTGACAATTTGTGTGCTGCAAGATTAACCCTCCTGTTGTGTTTGTTTCATGTTAATTAATTCTGTGTTCCTGGTCCAAAATGACCTCCCCATTATAGCTGATTATAAATCCATAATAATAGATATATTATCACCTAATGTTGTGTTAGATCTTTTTATCATCTTAAGTTCTTGTGAACATTACAAGTTTTGAACTTCTATTTTGAACTTCTGTTTTGAACTTCACCACAGGTGTACAAAAGTTAAATAAAACACCCAAAATGTCATGAAAATCATCTAAATGTATTCTGTGTGCAGATGCCCTGTGTGGACAAAGTCATTGAAACTTATGACAATCAGATTAAATTAACTACATTTTTCAGAGAGAGAAAAAATATATATGTATATTTATTTATTTTTCTGCTCAAAAAAATAAAGGGAACACTAAAATAACACATCCTAGATCTGAATGAATGAAATATTCTTATTAAATAGTTTTTTCTTTACATAGTTGAATGTGCTGGAAACAAAATGTAAAATGTATCACACAAAAATGTATCAACCCATGGAGATCTGGATTTGGAGTCACACTCAAAATTAAAGTGGAAAACCACATTACAGGCTGATCCAACATTGATGTAATGTCCTTAAAACAAGTCAAAATGAGGCTCAGTACTGTGTGTGGCCTCCACGTGCCTGTATGACCTCCCTACAATGCCTGGGCATGCTCCTGATGAGGTGGCGGATGGTCTCCTGAGGGATCTCCTCCCAGACCTGGACTAAAGCATCCGCCAACTCCTGGACAGTCTGTGGTGCAGCGTGGCGTGGTGGATGGAGCGAGACATGATGTCCCAGATGTGCTCAATTGGATTCAGGTCAGGGGAACGGGCGGGCCAGTCCATAGCATCAATGCCTTCCTCTTGCAGGAACTGCTGACACACTCCAGCCACATGAGGTCTAGCATTGTCTTGCATTAGGAGGAACCCAGGGCCAACCGCACCAGCATATGGTCTCACAAGGGGTCTGAGGATCTCATCTCGGTACCTAATAGCAGTCAGGCTACCTCTGGCAAGTACATGGAGGGCTGTGCGGCCCCCCAAAGAAATGCCACCCCACACCATGACTGACCCACCGCCAAACCGGTCATGCTGGAGGATGTTGCAGGCAGCAGAACGTTCACGTCTGTCACATGTGCTCAGTGTGAACCTGCTTTGATCTGTGAAGAGCACAGGGCGCCAGTGGCGAATTTGCCAATCTTGGTGTTCTCTGGCAAATGCCAAACGTCCTGTACGGTGTTGGGCTGTAAGCACAACCCCCACCAGTGGACGTCGGGCCCTGATACCACCCTTATGGAGTCTGTTTCTGACCGTTTGAGCAGACACATGCACATTTGTGGCCTGCTGGAGGTAATTTTGCAGGGCTCTGGCAGTGCTCCACCTGCTCCTCCTTGCACAAAGGCGGAGGTAGCGGTCCTGCTGTTGGGTTGTTGCCCTCCTACGGACTCCTCCACGTCTCCTGATGTACTGGCCTGTCTCCTGGTAGCACCTCCATGCTCTACGCTGACAGACACAGCAAACCTTCTTGCCACAGCTCGCATTGATGTGCCATCCTGGATGAGCTGCACTACCTGAGCCACTTGTGTAGGTTGTAGACTCTGTCTCATGCTACCACTAGAGTGAAAGCACCGCCAGCATTCAAAAGTGACCAAAACATCACACAGGAAGCATAGGAACTGAGAAGGGGTCTGTGGTCCCCACCTGCAGAACCACTCCTATATTGGGGTTGTCTTGCTAATTGCCTATAATTGCCACCTGTTGTCTATTCCATTTGCAGAACAGCATGTGAAATTTATTGTCAATCGGTGTTGCTTCCTAGGTGGACAGTTTGATTTCACAGAAGTGTGATTGACTTGGAGTTACATTGTTTTGTTTAAGTGTTCCCTTTATTTTTTTGAGCAGTGTATATATATAAACAGTGGGGAGAACAATTATTTGATACACTGCAAATTAATTACTTTAACAATGTGATTTTCTGGATTTTTGTTTTAGATTCCGTCTCTCACAGTTGAAGTGTACCTATGCAGATTGCAGACCTCTACATGCTTTGTAAGTAGGAAAACTGGCAAAATTGGCAGTGTATCAAATAATTGTTCTCCCCACTGTATATATTATTTATATAGCCCTTCTTACATCAGCTGATATATCAAAGTGCTGCACAGAAACCCAGCCTAACACCCAAAACAGCAAGAAATTCAGGTGTAGAAGCCCAGTGGCCAGGAAAAACACCCTAGAAAGGCCAAAACCTAGGAAGAAACCTAGAGAGGAACCAGGCTATGAGGGGTGGCCAGTCCTCTTCTGGCTGTGCCGGGTAGAAGGGTTAATGAATGAGGCCTTATGAATTGACAACGTATTACCCTCAATCACCCACTGTACGTGAGGACAGTGATCTGGGTCAAATTATGTTGATGAATCTTGTTTAGCCAAGGGGAAGGCAAGTCCTGACTTGAACGTTAACTGTGAAAGACGTTGGTTAAATAGCCAGAGCCGCAATTGGAATTTGTCTCTGATTGTTAACTGCAGTCATACCACATCACATTTAAATATTCATCATATGCATATTACACCCTGAAGAGCACCATTTCAAATTATAACTGCCCATCCTTTAATTGCCAGAAAAATGCCACACAAGCTGGGGGGGATCTAAATTATGTTCCTCTTTTATAATTAATGAGGCAGATAGCAGTTTGACATTTACATTGTGCCTGGATGTAAATGAGTCTCGGATACGATTTTTCAAATGGTAGCACAGCCATTGTTATCCGTTTGGATTTGAGGTAAAGCGGCCTGGGTTAGAAAAGCATGGATGATGTGTGTTATGATTCTATGCCAATCAGGATTTGGCTTTAATCCGTTTTCGCAACTTTAACCTTGCAAAATCCTCCATGGTTTTGTTAGTGCTACTTTCCCAATGACAACAACCCTTTTTAGAGAGAAAGTGAAAGGGACTGAAAGGAAAGGAAGAGTCCAAATGTCAATTAGCCTTCAAACCGCACAGTACTGTAGGTATAGTCTGAGTGCACAGTTAAATTCATGTTTGTCCCAATGTACACTGCCTCTCTCCGAAAGCAGACAATCCGAACTTGTTAGGAATGTCAACAAGCTAGTTAGCTGTTTCTACAGTGGATAGCATTATGTGTGTACATTAAGATGTTAGGTTGCTACATCTCCTAGCTTTTCACACATACACAGCGGAAAACACGTCCAACATGCTTCGTAATTCCATTGGGTAAAGATACACAGTATGGTATACAGTATGGGTACCACGTCCAAGTTTGAAAATAAATACTGCAAACATGCCTTGGCTAAGAAGGGGGAGCTAATGCATGCAGTCTCTGATGGGCTTTCCACATGTTACTATGTATATTAGCAGTTAGATGCTAATATACTGTATTCCATCCGTGTGCTAAGTGGAGGACCCGGACTCTTTCATTAACATCTGCCCAGGCAGTTAAGGCAGGGACAGGCTGAATTAAAGTCTCCCGGGCTCCTGACAAGATACCTTGTAAAAGAAACTCAGGCTGAATGGTCAGAGGTCATAGAATCAGAGCCAGTGCCATTCCCATAGGGAACCCCTCCTGTAAAGATATAAATCACGCGAAAGGCTGTGATCTCCAATTTATACATGTCTTCTCCAGAGTACGTTTTTTGCCCCCTCCCTAACCACAAGAGAAACGGCAGAGAATTTCCCACCGTAACCGCCTGAATTTCACGGCAAAGTCTCCCTAATTGAGGAGGGGGTGAGGAGGGGGTATATCATGGACAGGGGGAAATCTGGAGACTCTGTCATTGACAGAACACCCCTTACACCCCGCCCACGTCTCCAGCCTTGGGCCACTGTGATTTGGGACTGATTTATTATCCAATTAGTGTTTGGCTTGTGAGTGGGTTATTGCCTTGCATGTTTTTCATGTTCTACAATCTAGATGCAAATGTTAGCTAGTGTACCACCCAATCTCTCTCAACTCATGATTATACATTCCTCAATCAGAGAGAGGGGTAATGAAAAGTTATAATATCAAAAATATGATCTCATGACTATGCATATGGACATGTAGAATTACAGTATCACTTGCCAAGATAAAGTGTTCCATATTGTTAGTAAATATGTAAATAGCATCTCAAGATTTTGGAACCATGTTGCATCTAGCAAGAAATGACCTGTGGAACCTTTTGCTTAAAGTATTTTTATCCTATTTCTCCATTCAATATCAGATGCGTTACTCATTGCCATCTTCACAAAATCTCTCAATGCATTTGTACTAGCCATGACTAAAAATAGCTGATTTACATTGTCAGCCTCAATGATCTGTAAAATGTTATGCATAGGCTTAAAATGGCCACAACCAATTGGAAAATAGATCAGATGTATTCCCTGACATGAATATTCATGGTTGTAATGTGAAGTTACACAGACCATTAGCCCAGCATGCTAGTTAATAATTAAGAGGAAAGTAAAGGGATATCTAGTCAGCTACTGTCCCAACGCTCTAACCGCTGGTCTACCTGACCCCTAATTAGCGTAGGATTGAATGTGATCTCCTCTCGGGCCTGGGTTGTTGACATAAATTAATGTCAACACAACAGCGGTGGGTCCCACATGTCAAGTCAGCCATTAGAAAAAAGGATTTAAAACCCATTTTGTTTCTCCTTGGTTGATCTATGTTTAAATCAATGGCAAAGTGTATTTGTAAGAGCAGATTTGTACACACGTGGATTTATGCTTATTTTGATTACTACTACTGTAACAAAATAATGTCTGCTAGTACTACTACTACAGTACTACTGCTGCCACTAGGGTAGCTACTACTAATACTACTACTACTACAGTACTACTACTACTACTACTACTACTACTACTACTACTACTACTACTACTACTAGGCCTACTACTACCACTACTACTTCTACTACTAGGCCTACTACTACTACAATGTCTACTACTACTACTGGGTCTACTACTACTACTACTACTACTACTACTACTACTACTACTACTAGGCCTACTACTACTAATACTACTACTACAGTACTACTACTACTACTACTACTAGGTCTACTACTACTACTACTACTACTACTACTACTACTACTACTACTACTACTACTAGGTCTACTACTACTACAAGGTCTACTACTACTACTAGGTCTACTACTACTACTACTACTACTACTACTACTACTACTACTACTAGGCCTACTACTACTACTACTACTACTACTACTACTACTACTAGGCTTACTACTACTACTACAGTACTACTACTACTACTACTACTAGGCCTACTACTACCACTATTACTACTACTACAGTACTACTACTGCTACACTACTACTACTATTACTACTACTACTACTATGACCACTATAACTACTACAGTACCACTACTACAGTACCACCACTACCACCACTACTACTACAACTACTACTACTACTACAACTATTATTACTATTTCCAATGGGCACACACTGGTTGAATCAATGTTGTTTCCACATCATTTCAATGAAATTACATTGAACCAACGTGGAATAGACGTTGAATTGACATCTGTGCCCAGTGGGTTACTAGTACCACTACTACTATTACTACTATTAATTATTTTACTACTACTACTCAACACAATACAAGTAACAATACAAATAAAAAGTGACATGCAGAGCTAAATTCCCAAAGGGAGCTTCCTATTTGAGGACTCAGAGGGGTCCCAAATGTACAATAGTACTAAAAAGCTTGGATCCGTTCCCATTCACCTCTTTCTCTGGGAGCAATTAAAACAAGTGCTCAAAGCCCTGATCCAACTTGAGGCATTGCTGGATTGGCAACTTCAAAGGCTGATCTAAAAGCCTACAGCGAGATGGGCCTCAAATACCACCAGGCCCTCTGCAAATACCGCCAGACCTTCCGCTCCTCTGTTTCAGCATGAAACAGAGGAAGGGAAACACCCTCCGTCTTATCAAAGGACACTGAAAATAACACAACCATGACTGTCTGCCGTTGTATTAAATGTTTCCTTTCACTGCCGTTAAAGAGAGTAACACGTTGATGGCTTTACAACAGACTTTACAGAGTTAACCCTGTGAGGAGAAAACGAGTGTAAAATGAGAAATGTTTTGGCTCCAAACATGTTAAATGACCACAGATGGGTTTACAATGTTCATAGAGGAATATATCCACTTGGCTTCCACACAAACTGTGGTCATGGTACAGGGACAGTGCTGGGTACCATAGTGTGGTTTATGATGCGGTGTCCATTTTAGGACACCCTCCTTCTCACATCAGCCTAGTCATGCCTCACCCCTAAACAAGTCAAGGACCACCCCTCCGGCTCATGCCTTAAGGATCTGTCAAGTCTCAACTCTTCATTACTACCCCTGACTTAACTGTCCAGTAATGTGAGTTGCTACCATACAAGATGTCACATTTCTTGCAATTCACACAACAGTGGGATAAACTATTACATTTACATTTACATTTAAGTCATTTAGCAGACGCTCTTATCCAGAGTGACTTACAAATTGGTGCAGTAACTATGGCCACAATGATGAGCCTAGTACAGCCCTCTGGGGTACTCCCATCTAGATAGTGTGAGCTCATTGGAGGTAAGAAGGAAGGTATTCAGCCAGGTCCTTCCTTTGTTGTATTATGGATTATGTTCCGTTGGCTTCGTTGGCATCACATGCTTCCATGCCACTCGGGACATTCTCCCACTGATTAAGGTAATTGCCTGCTCAACCACTTGCCCCCAGTGTGCCTAAATCCAGCCATGGCCGCCGACTCATCCATTTGTCTTTGGGTAATGAAATCCTGAGCAGTCGACGAGCCATGCCGTGGCAGGGCGCCTCATTTCAAGGGGTTATTAAGTAGGGAGTCATAGCGAGGGGCACAGGTTTCTGTTACACTCTTATCGCCGAGCCTCGTTAACCTGGGCCCTCTTCGGCTCTGCAGCACAGTTGCCAATGAGCTAATAACACTAAACAGATGAGACGACCGGTGGGACTCAACTGGGAGGGAGGGAGGAAGAGAAAGTGGGAACAAAATAATTTATCTCAGACATCATCACTCAAGCATGCACATGTATGTGTACGTACATGCTGTGCCCCATCATAATCATCTGGATGCTCTTGTTTTTTCAAGTGTTTCTTTGCTATGAAAGAGTCCCAATTTGAAAGTTGGATAGTATAGGAACTTTATACACACTAAATATGATGGTATTGCTGTGGGTCTTAAGACTGTTAAATATGGATCAAATGTAGGCCATGGGAGCTTTGATGGGTCAGTGCACTTTAACAAACGTTCCTCAGGAAGTGTGACAGTAATGATAACTTTGGGATTCTGAGCAGATTATTACAGGAATTGTGAAGATCTGTTCCGTTGTCATGCATTGAAATGCGTGGCTTTCTTTTGCAAAATAACTATGAATTAACTGACTTATTTTCAAATAATTGTCAACATATGGGACGCACTGTACTAGAAAGAACCATAGCAGGTGTATTTCTCTCCGGTAACTGGCATATTCTGTCTGATCACAAATCACCTGTGGGAACATGGCAGCTCTCAACACCAGACAACACAATACTTTGTAATTACCTTTTGTACCTTTTGTAATGGGTTTAATTTTTGTGGATAATCTGCTCTACAGACTATCCACAGACTATCAGTAACATTTCAACTAGCTATTTACTAACCCTAATCTTAACCCTTATCCTAACCCTAAACTTAACCCTTACCCTAACCCTTATTCTAAACCTAACTAACCATAACCTCAGAAAGCAGTTTCTTATCAACAGATAGTTTGTTGATAGTATGACCATCTACAGCATCTACATGGGACTATCCGGACTATCCAAATCGAGTGTAACTAAACACTTAACCAAACAATTAACAGCATGAGGTTACTGATTGAAAGCACTTGAATATGTATGTAGATTTGTTTTCATGCCCATCAACACACAATGCCCCATAATGACTAAATGAAAACATGTTTTTAGAAACGTTTGCTAATTTATTGAAAATGAAATGCAGAAATACTTAATTTACATAAGTATTCACACCCCCGAGTCAATACTTTGTAGAAGCACCTTTGGCAGCGATTATAGCTGTGAGTCTTTCTGGGTAAGTCTCTCAGAGGTTGTTTAGGTCTAGCCATTGATTTTCATGAACATTTAAGTCAACACTGTAACTCGGCCACCCAGGAACATGCACTTTCTTCTTGGTAAGCAACTCCAGTGAAGATTTGGCCTTGTGTTTTAGGTTATTGTCCTACTAAAAGGTGAATTCATTTCCCCGTGTCTGGTGGAAAGCAGACTGAACCAGGTTTTCTAAGATTTTGCCTGTGCTTAGTTCCAATACATTTATTTTTTATTCTGGAAAAACTCCCCAGTCCGGTGACAAGCATACTCATAACATGATACAGCCACCACTATGTGTTGTATTGGATTTGCCCCAAACATAACACATTGTATTCAGGACCAAAAATAAATTGCTTTGACAAATTCTTTGCAGTACAGGATGCATGTTTTGGAATATATTTTTTCTGTACAAGATTCATTATTTTCACTCTGTCAATTAGGTTAGTATTGTGGAGTAACTACAATGTTGTTGTTCCAGCCTCAGTTGTCTCCTATCCCAGCGATTAAACTCTGTAACTGTTTTAAAGTCACCATTGGCCTTATGGTGAAATCCCTGAGTGGTTTCCTTCCTCTCTGGCAACTAAGTTAGGAAGGACACCTGTATGTTTGTAGTGACTGGGTGTATTGATACACCTCCAAGTGTAGATTTCATCAAACGGTTGGCTAGGTACCCGGTGCTGCGTGATGGTCCAGGGCGAGACCCAATATTCAATGTCTGCTTTCTTCCATTTTTATCCATCTATCAATAGGTGCCCTTCTTTGCGAGGCATTGGAAAACCTTCCTAGCCTTTGTGGTTGAGTCTGTGTTTGAAATTCACTACTCGAATGAGGGGCCTTACAGATAATTGTATGTGTGGGGTACAGAGATGTGTTAGTCATTCAAAAATCATGTTAAACTCTATTATTGCACACAGTGAGTCCATGCAACATATCATGTGACTTTTAAGAAAATGCTTACTCCCAAACTTATTTAGGCTTGCCATAACAAAGGGGTTGAATTATCATTGACTTAAGACATTTCAGCTTTTCATTTTTTATTAATTTGTAAAAACATAATTCCACTTTGAAGTTATGGGGTATTGTGTGTAGGCCAGGGACTAAATAACTACATTTAATTCATTTTAAATTCAGGCTGTAACACTACAAAATGTGGAAAAAATCAAGGGGTGTAACTACTTTCTGAAGGCACTGTACATACTTCAACCTACATACACACAGCCACACCCATACAGATAATACCCAGAGCACACAGGAGGGAGGGAACCTCCAGTTACTGTATCCAAAGGTCAACTGTAGGTGGCCGCACCTAGGAGGAGGAGTCACGACATTGAGGTGGTTCCCTAACAACATCTCTAAGATATTTTAGTAATCTAATGCGACATTCTGGGCGTAATATTCAGGCTACAAGGTAAGAACCAAACTAATGATGACAGTATAATGAAATGTATGATGTATACAGTGGTGTAAAGTTCTTAAGTAAAAATAATGGTATCTGTACTTTACTATTTCTATTTTTGACTACTTTTACTTTTACTCCACTACATTCCTAAAGAAAATAATGTACTTTTCACTCCTTACATTTTCCCTGACACCCAAAAGTACACGTTACATTTTGAATGCTCAGCAGGACAGGAACATTGTCTTGTTCACACACTTATCAATTGAACATCCCTGGTCATCCCTATTGCCTCTGATCTGGCAGACTCACTAAACACATTTGTAAATCATGTCTGAGTGTTGATCCTGGCTATCCGTAAATAAATAAAAAACAAGAAAATAGTATTGTCTGGTTTGCTTAATATAAGACATTTTAAAAGATGTATACTTTTACTTTTATACTTAAGTACATTGATATACATTTAGACTTTTACTCAGGTAGTATTTTTCTGGCTTTTCATTTTACTTGGGTCATTTTCTTGTAAGGTGTAAGGTGTTTACTTTTACTCAAGTATGAAATTTGGTACTTTTTCCACCACTGGATGAACAAGGAAATGTATGTGATTCTAGTAATGATTAGTACAAACAATGGAGTTGAATAACCTTATATGTTGGGCTATGATGGGTTATACAGCTGTACTAAGCTCATGAGACATAAATTATATTCTTCAAGATATTTATTTCAAATGACCAACTAAAAGCAGTAAATATTGCAGATTGTCACGTCTACTCCTTCTCCCTCCCTCTGGCACTAGACGTCGCCTGTCTACTAACCACCGATCTTGGCTTTATCATTATGTTCACCAGTTCCCCATCATTACGCACACCTGGTCGTCATTCCCTCCTTGATTACTCCCCCTTTATTTAGCCCTCAGTTGTCTTCAGTCATTAGGTGTTATTGTTTTCTCTCACGTTCAGTACCTGGCTTGTGTTTGAGCTACTATATTGGTTCTTTATTAAAAGCACCTTCTACACCTGTTTCCTGACTCCCGGCATATACGTTACACAGAAGAGTTTCAGTAGACTGTGTAAAGGAGAACTACTGGAATGAGCTGCCACAGTTACAATCAATCAGTCATTCATGATCGTTACAATATGACCTGGGTTTATTGAAACGGACGGCGGTTGCAACACTCATTGACCTTAAATCAATAAAAGACAGAATCCAAAGACACTGGAATAGGAGAAAACAACAGAACGATACAGTGGAAAATACTCAATATTCTATATATAAATACACTCCCCACCTTATCTATTTGTACAGTGAAGCTAAAAGTTTTAATTTGTCTCTTGTGTGTCTAATAGAAATGAATGGTAAATAATGTAATGAATGTATTGTATTAGGCACATCATAATCTGAAATACAACAAAAACAAACTGATTTAATACAATATAAGGGAATTTATCCAAATACTTATAACACCTTCAAATGGAGGGACTAGATACATAAAGTGCTTTAATTTATAAATCATATAACAGATATGTAGGAAAAAGCACTCAAATAAAAGCTTCACTGTCCAAATAAATAAAAAGGTTTGTGTATAATTTGAGTGACCCCCCCCATCATGATGTAAACATTGGCCAGCTTTTTATTGTTGGTTTTCTCTAATTGTTTTTCAATCAATCTCTTTGCACCACAACTATTGTATTGCATGATCATTTTTGGTCTGTATATTTTTTTCTAAATGCTGGATGTCTTTGTTTAGGTACAATGAGTCTCTCTGGGGGAAGAGAGGAGGAGGAGGGGGCGATGGACTTTAAGATGAGTCTCTCTGGGGAACGTGACACTGACAGGTGGGAGGAAAGGTTGAGAGAGAGAGAGAGAGAGAGAGAGAGAGAGAGAGAGAGAGAGAGAGAGAGAGAGAGAGAGAGAGAGAGAGAGAGAGAGAGAGAGAGAGAGAGAGAGAGAGAGAGAGAGAGAGAGAGAGAGAGAGAGAGAGAGAGAGAGAGAGAGAGAGAGAGAGAGAGAGAGAGAGAGAGAGAGAGACTTCATTTATGCTTGCTTGTGAGTGTATCCATAACTTGAATTGTATGTTCTTGTATTAGTGACATGACATCATCATTGCTCAACAGAAATGATCAGTGCGTGCGTGTGTGTGTGTGCGTGTGTGTGTGCGTGTGAGTGAGTAAGTGATATGGAATCATGGTGTTTTATTCCTACAGTGTGGACCATGGTGGAGAGTGCTGTTCGAAATCCGATCTTATGAAATGTGAGTGTTGACTAGGGTTGCAAAGCCACCAATAATTTATTCAGTAATTTTGGTAATTAACAGAAAATATATTGAAATCTATAGTAACTTTGGTCATTTAAAATTGAATCACCATTGTTTTTTCATATATAATATTCATTGTTTATATCTGTGTCAATATTGTCCATGATTCTCTAGTGGATAGACCAGGTTCAAGAGAAAATAGGCTACTTAATGAAAAAAAGCATCAACATTGGCATTATCTTCAATGAACTTCCAACTATTGACTTTGTTCCCAATTGCCACCAGTTTGTCGCCATATTGACCTAGTAAAATAAATGTAATATATAAAGGATATCTCATGCTGAAACTCTCCTATTTAACACCAAGGGTATTCACTAACCTGATGGTTTATTTTTAGGATAATGTTTTACAGCTATGTCATTCTCTTTTTTATCATCTTATTTGATTCATTTATATATTTTACATGTGATACAGTCACACAGAGGGCCAGAGATAATTCCAGAACACCTGATTGAACTAGTTGGTCCAGTCAGATTGAAACTCTCATTCTATGGAGCCATAGATCCAAACCACCAACATCCCACTAAATATAACTAGAATCATGTTGTCAACTCTGTAGCTGGCACTGTTGGTGAACTGCTTCCTGTAGACTGATGTAGAATTAGGAACGGGAACAAACGTTCTCTAATGTTGATTTAAGTGATAGAAGAAAAGTGTTCTGAAAGAAACAATTGGGCTCCAGTCCGATGTCTGACAATCACTGACGACACCATATGTAGCTGGAGAACAGTAAACAGTGTTGGTTGGCTCTATTGATGTCATGTTGTCTCGGTCTCCCCCATCAGATGCCTCTGATCTCACACTGGACCCAAACACAGCATTCAGAGAGCTTACTCTGTCTGAGCAGAACAGGAAGGTGACAAAGGTGAGAGACGAGCAGCCGTATGCTGATCACCCAGAGAGATTTGACTTCTGCAGACAGGTGCTTTGTAGAGAGGGTCTGACTGGGCGCTGTTACTGGGAGGTAGAGTGGAGTGGGGAAGGGGCTGATATAGCAGTGACATATAAAGGAATCAACAGGATAGGTGATGGTAATGACTGTGATCTTGGATTCAATATGAAGTCCTGGAGTGTGCACTGCTCTGATGATGGTTACAATGCCTGGCACAATGACGAGAGTATTGCCATACCTGTCCCCTCCTCCTCCCACTTAAACAGAGTAGGAGTGTATCTGGACTGGCCCGCTGGCACTTTGTCCTTCTACAGCGTCTCCTCTGATGCACTGATCCGCGTGCACACATTCCACTCCACATTCACTGAGCCTCTCTACCCAGGATTTGGGATTTGGGCGACTGGCTCCTCAGTGACCCTGTGTCAGGTAGAATAACATCCTGTTTCCTGAGGAACATCAGGGAAGTCACACTCCAGTTCAAACACCTGTAAGAATGACAGAACGCACACTTTCAGAAAAAAGGGTATGGTTAGGGTACGATATTGTTCCCTGTGGTACAAATATCAACATACACCATTATGTAATTATGTAAACATAGTAATCTAGTAGAATGGTACATTTTTGTACCAAATATTTTGAATATAAAAGTACAATCATTGGAGGTGTAGCTTATTGGGGGGAGTGGCTTTCAATTAGTTATTTTTGGCCACCCTTGAGTGGAAGTGTTGTACCAGTGGTCCATGGTTATGTTAATTTGAGTTCGAGCATATCTGCTGCTCGTTTTGAAGTCTTTTCAAGACGTATATACATATGTGAGAGCATGTGACAATAAAGAGCTGTAAATAATATTATAGCGACATTAACCCAACATTGAGTCACCTTGTCAAGAGGAATGGACCTCTTGGCATGATGGTATGGTGCTGGCTTAACAGTCACTGGACCCAGGTTCAAATCCTGGTCGGGTCTACCCCCTGAATGTATTACCTTTGTGTCAAAAGGGGGATGGTGGAAAGTGTACATGTGAGAGACCTGGTATAGAAAATAGGTATATTTATTATAAATAATTTGGTGGGTGATTATACCGTATTTGTCTTATACACATGTGGGAATTAGAAATGAGATGTTCTGCATATCACAATTCCCCCATCATCAACAGCGACCCTGGAGCAATTAGGGTTAAGTGCTTTGCTCAAGGGCCTTGTTGGCTTGGGGATTCGAACTAGCAACGTTTCTGTTACTGGCCCAACACTCTAACCTCTAGGCTACAGTACCTGACACCACCATTGTTTTCTGACATCCCAGGTTTTGGCACTTAAAATGAACAAAAAGCATTGTCACTGAGGTTGTACCTTAAAAAGGAACATTTGTACCTTTTTGGCTCTTTTAATGTGCGGACTGCAAGGGTACTGTTATGTGCCTATAACATAACTAATGAGTAATAACAGGATAGAGTGACAAGCGTTTCTACCCCTTTAAGTACAATAAGGTGCCTTTTTTTCTGAGAGTACAGAGAGATGTTTTTAAATTAACGATCCTTTTGATATTGTTTTAATTCCTTGGTGTTTGTAAATATTGCTATCGGTAGAACACATATTTGTCAAAATGTCCACACAACAATCCTTTATGCAATTTAAACAGATGAAAGAAGATGTTTTCATTTGCATTTACAAGAATATGGCTTTTCAATAAATTTTTCAATATCCTTCATACCTACAGTACCTACCTACCTACCTACCTACCTACCTACCTACCTACCTACCTACCTACCTACCTACCTACCTACCTACCTACCTACCTACCTACCTACCTACCTACCTACCTACCTACCTACCTGTCTACCAATGGTTTAGACTATGATTGAAGTGTCTTGTCAGTGAATGTGATTTAGTATGGATATTTTTGATGATGCCTCTAGGCCAGGGCTCCACAGAGCAATAGATGATTTGAATGAAACTCACATGAACCAGGTATCCATCCAGCCTTTTTACACAAGTAAAGTACATGATAGATAAAAAATGTCACGGCAGGCCAAATAGGAACAGATCATTTGTTGGTAAATTTTCCAAATGTCAACAAAACAAAATACTCTAGACAAGGTTGGATCTTTTTGTGTCGGTAAAACTAGTTATGCGAGAAATGGTGAAGGAAATGCCTTTATGCACAAATATTTATAGAATAATCATCGTATCGAAGTAAACTTTGAGTCACATGATGATATGGTGTGTTGTCCTCCCACTGGGACTCGGAAAGCATGCAGTTTATTAGGCTACAGATGAAATATATTCTGATGAACTTCACAGCGTGTGGAAGTGCACGGTGATTAGCTTGATGCTCTTTTCCTAAACTTACTGATTTGGCCTTGTTTTCAAGATTGTTCATTAAGAAATGCCGCGGCCATGACTGAAGACAAAAGAGAGTTGTCTTGGGGTGTGATTTGATGCAGATGCTAGTTGGGTGTGGTTTTGCCATTCAATCACAACACACAAGGGCACAGTAGTTGGTATTGTGACCACGAGGTAAGCTAAGAGGTGAGCTAGCTTTGCTATGGAGAGAATTTTTGAAGTTGAGGTCTCTTCTCCCCTGACTGACTCACAATCTCAAGATGGTTAGCTAATTCCGTTCTATGTGTAGGCTAAAGCCTGCGCTGACCTTATGTTTAGCCAAGCTGACATTGACAGCAGCTAGCTAGCATAGCTTGGGGATAGCTGCAGCTGGCTAGCCTATCTATTCTGAACAACATGCAACAATTTCAAAGATTTTACTGAGTGACAGTTCATATCTGGAAATCAGTCAATTGAAATATTAATTAGGGCCTAATCTATGGATTTCACATGACTGGGAATACATATATGCATATGAGGTGATGGCGGCAGATAACTGGTACAACAATGGGCCTCAGGATCACGTCACGGTATCGCTGTGCATTCAAAGTGACATAGATAAAATGCAATTGTGTTCATTGTCCGTAGTTTATGCCTACCCATGCCATAACCCACACCACCACCATAGGGCACTCTGTTCACAACATTGACATCAGCAAATCTGTCACGCCCTGGTCAAAGTATTTTGTGTTTATCTTCATGTATTGGGTCAGGCCAGGGTGTGGCATGGGGTTTTTGTATTGTGGTGTGTTTTGTCTTGGGGTTTTGGTGTTGGTATTGGGAATGTAGCTTAGTGGGGTATCTAGCAAAGTCTATGGCTGTCTGGAGTGGTTCTCAATCAGAGGCAGGTGTTTATCATTGTCTCTGATTGGGAACCATATTTAGGCAGCCATATTCTTTGAGTTTGTTGTGGGTGATTGTCCTTAGTGTCCTTGTTCCTGTCGCTGTGTTATTTGACAAGTATAGGCTGTTTCGGTTTTCATTACGTAGTGTTTGTATTTTAGATTGCGTGTTACGTTTTTGTTCATTAAACATTGCAATCTACACGTGTTTTTACGACTCTCCTTTTGTTCATTAAACATGGATCGTACTTCCAAATCTAAAATTACATTGGAGAAGGCGCTGCGCTCTGGGGAACATTTGGTCCGACTCAAAACATGAGACATCCTTCACCACATCTAGAAAACCGTTACAAAATCGTTCACCCACACAACACCATACACTCTCTCCATGTTGCGTTTTATATTTTTTGTTCAGTGTAGCTAGCCGATATATCTCTGTCACAGCTATGCCAAGATAGCAAGAACCAGCGCCTGGAATGTGTTTCATGACACTCGTTCTACAGCACCTTGCTACAAAAGTTCCTTGCAACTTCGTTTCAACATTTCATCATGTCATGTAAAGACATGTTACCATGGAAACTAGCTGCAAGTTCAATCCCCCGGTCTTCAGTCAGCTGAGCTGTCCTACAACACACTATTCTATAACGGGCTAGTTTTGTCTCGTCTCTCATTATGTCCGCAGTTATACTGTATCTATTCCAGAACTACTAATATCCCTAATATCACAACCGAGGAAGAAACCAAAGGGAGTGACATATAAAGAGCAGGCAATCAAGGTGGTGATGGAGTCCAGGTGTGTATCATTATGTGCAAATACGCATAACGCTGGTGACAGGTGTGCATCATAAAACGAGCAGCCTGGTGACCTAGAGGCCAGAGAGCGAGCACACGTGACATGTAGTTTAAGTGAAATTTGCAGCTGTTCTTGGTAAATAATGAATCTGCTAGCTTCTGATATCTGAATGTCTTACTGCATCTTTAAATATATGAAAATATCTGGTCTGATTACTTTGACAGATTATATCAACCTTATTACTTTGTAGTGTGGGGCAGATCACACATTTCATCAGAAATTACTACACTCAGACTAACACCATAGAATATGTCAACTGTAATGCTAGAGTACAGAAGACAAGGAGACATTGGTGAAGTTTTAAATAAAATATAAACATGTTTCTGGACAATAGCGGTATGTTCAGTCCTTTCTGGGCTGTAGGGGGATAAGTGACAAGACCGACCCAGTGGCCAGAGAAGGGCACCACTGTCACACAGTCAACAGAGCATAACATACATCTGAGTTTCATTATTTCAAATCCAAATGATTGATTTAGTTTACCATAAACAGACCATCAAAATGTAATTCTGCTTTAATGTCAGAGATTTTCCTCTCTGAGGACTTTAATGTCCTCAGAGAGGCAATTAATTTTGCAGCAGTCAAAAAACTGAAATTACACACAAAAAATCAACAGCAAACGGCAAAGTATATTTACAAGCAGTAGGCAGGGTAAGTGCAATTTCATAAGTGCACGTGCTAAAGCTCAAATAATCCAACATTTTGCAGAATTGCGTTCGGCCTTTGTTTGGCCTTTCTTAGAAATGGAGTCCATACACTGATCCCTGGACAGCTTGTTGTCAGTTGATGCTGAAACTAAAAAGGCTTTACCTCTCGATTGGTAGAAGATACTTCTGTTCTGATTTAAATAGCAGAGAAGTAGACCGAGATGTTATACCCTCTAAATAATTCTTACAATATTTAAAGGCTGTCGCATGCCACACTATCAATCTCTTTTTGTTGTTGTTGCAATAACAAGTCATGATGCGTACCACACCAAAACCTGCAGTGGAATGTAATAGTCCAAAGCATACTTATACAGTGAGAAATAAAAGGGAACATATGCAATATCACGGATAATATATTTTCCAGCTGGTTGGCGTTTATAGGTCCTTTTATTTGAGTGCATGTCATACACCACTAATACAATCTGCATCCTTACTACCGGCTGTTCTGCACGATATTATCATGTGCACAACGTGATGATTGGCACTATATAAAACACTATCATCCCAGGATGTGTGTAAGCAGAAAAACAAGCCTGCCCCAGCAGTTTGATAATTATTAGCCTGACTTAATCTTGGGAAGACATAATACCCTCTACCTGCTTAGACTAGAGTACTGTCTAATTACATTAACTGTTAATGCAAGTTTTTGTGTGTGCGTGTGTTTTTTTTGTGTTGGGGTAAGGTTGCACTTTGGTGAGTTACACTGGACATGATGAATGTGCAGGGGAGCCAATGGTCAAGAGGTATTTATTTCATGGGCCTCTAGCCACACTGACACTCCTTTCAAATCTGGACGTGATATAGTGGCCAGGCTGGGCCCTTCCCCTGAGTGCATGGCGCTCCCCTTTGATATGTATCAGACCAACAAGTGCAGGCGCCGTGAAGCTGTTATGGCTTGTCTGTCTTTTGTTCCGCCACTAAAGGCAGCCTGCGACATGTCGCCGGGACCTGGTCAAAGGGTTGGTGAAGGTCACGAGAAGAGGCGCGTGGCTCAAAATCAGATGTCACCATTGCTGAATGGTGGAATGGTGGTTATTGAGGGCCACAAAAAGTATGATCAACTAGATTCAGGCAAGGGCAGATTTATTTTCTTGAGCGGATGGTCAGGGGGCCTGAACATAATTTACAAATCATTTGTAGCCTGAAAATTGACCGCAAGAAGCCCAAAAAGGTATACTTGACAAAAACATAATCGGATTACATTTGTATATGGTCACATACAGTGCTGAAATGCTGAAATGTCTTGAGTCAAAAGCCTAAAAATGTTCAGAAGTACATTTTTGCTTAAAAAGTCACAAAATAATTTGCATGGACTAACTTTGTGTGCAATAATAGTGTTTATCATGATTTTGGAATTAAAGCCTCATCTCTGTACCCCACATACTGTATATAATTATCTGTAAGGTCCCTCAGCAGAGCAGTGAATTTCAAATTAAATCAAATAACATTTAAAGGTCACATACAAATATTTAGCAGATACATTTTTTAAATATATTTTTTTCAGATGTAATTGCGGGTGTAGCGAAATGTAGATTCAACTACAAAGACCAGGGAGGTTTTCTAATGCCTCACAAAGGGTATGTATTGGTAGATGGGTAAAAATAAAGCACATATTGAATATCCCTTAGAGGACGGTGAAGTTATTGATTACAGTTTGGATGGTATATCAATACACCCAGTCACTACAGAGATACAGGCATCCTTCCTTACTCAGTTGCCAGAGAGGAAGGAAACCGCTCAGGGATTTCACCAGGAGCCCAATCGTGTTTTTAAAACTGTTACAGGGTTTAAAGGCTGTGATAGGAGAAAACTGAGGATGGATCAACAACTTTGTAGTTACTCCACAATACTAACCTAAGTTAAATAATGAAAATAACAAAGACTGTAAAGAACTCAAATATTCCAAAACATGCATCCTGTTTCCAACAAAGCACTAAAGTAATACTGCAAAAGAATTAGCAAAGCTATTCACTTTTTGTCCTGAATATAAAGTGTTATTTTTGGGGCAGGTCCAATACAACACGTTACTGAGTGCAACTATCCATATTGTCAAGATAGTGGGGTTGCATCATGTTATGGGTATGCTTGTCATCATTAAGGACTGGGGAGTTTTTCAGGATAAAAAAGAAACAGAATGGAGCTAAGCACAGGCAAAGTCCTAGAGGAAAACCTGGTTCAGTCTGCTTTCTACCAGACACTGGAAGAATAATTAATCATTCAGCAGGACAATAACCTAAAACACAAGGCCTAATCTACACTGGAGTTGCTTACCAAGAAGACAGTTTCCAAGAATGTTTCTGACTGGCTGAGTTACAGTTTTGACTTAAATATAATTGAAAATCTACTTTCTGAAGGCACTGTATAGCTCTCTATTATGTGTGGGAATACTTTGGAACAGATTTCCAACAATAAAATAACTTGGAGTTGATTTGCTGGTCTTTTTACAGTCTTTTATGCCCCCCCCCCAAAAAAAAACTTCATATACAGTACCAGTCAAAAGCTTTCCTACTTTTTCTTTAATTTTTACTATTTTCTACATTGCAGAATAATAGTGAAGACATGAAAATTATGAAATAACACACATGGAATCATGTAGTAACCAAAAAAGTATTAAAGAAATCCAAACATATTTTATATTTGAAATTCTTCAATGTAGCCACCCTTTGCCTTGATGACAGCTTTTCACACACTTGCCATTCTCTCAACCAGCTTCATGAGGTAGTCACCTGGAATGCAATTAATAGATGTGCCTTGTTAAAAGTTTAATGGTATTTCTTTCCTTCTTAATGTGTTTGAGCCAATTAGTTGTGTTGTGACAAGTTAGGGTTGGAATACAGAAGGTAGCCCTATTTGGTAAAAGAGAAAGAGAAAGTACCATACATCATTACTTTAAGACATGAAGGTTTGACAATCTGGAAAATGTCAAGAACTTTGAAAGTTTCTTCAAGTGCAGTCACAAAAACCATCAAGCAGTATGATGAAACTGGCTCTCATGAGGACCGCCACAGGAAAGTGAAAGTAAGACCAAGAGTTACCTCTGCTGTAGAGGATACGTTCATTAGAATTACCAGCCTCAGAAAGTGCAGCCCAAATAAATGCTTCACAGAGTTCAAGTAACAGACACATCTCAACATCAACTGTCCAGAGGAGTCTGCGTGAATCAGGTATTCATGGTCGAATTGCTGCAAGGAAACCACTACTAAAGGACACCAATAATAAGTAGACACTTGCTTGGGCCAAGAAACACGAGCAATGCTACATTAGAACGGTGTAAATCTTAACCTTTGTTCTAATGAGTCCAAATTAGAGATTTTTGGTTCCAACCGCCATGTCTTTGTGAGATGCGGAGTGGGTGAAAGGATAACATCCGCATGTGTGGCTCCCACCATGAATCACGGAGGAGGAGGTGTGATGGGTGCCACAGGGTTCAATTATCGGGCCGACTCTCTTCTCTGTATACATCAATGATGTCGCTCTTGCTGCTGGTAATTCTCTGATCCACCTCTAGGCAGATGACACCATTCTGTGTATTTCTGGCCCTTCTTTGGACACTGTGTTAACTAACCTCCAGACGAGCTTCAATGCCATACAACTCTCCTTCAATGGCCTCCAACTGCTCTTAAATGCAAGTAAAACTAAATGCATGCTCTTCAACTGATCGCTGCCCGCACCTGCCCGCCCGTCCAGCATCACTACTCTGGATGGTTCTGACTTAGAATATGTGGACAATTACAAATACCTAGGTGTCTGGTTAGACTGTAAACTCTCCTTCCAGGCTCACATTAAGCATCTCCAATCCAAAAAAAAATCTAGAATCAGCTTCCTATTTCGCAACATAGCTTCCTTCACTCATGCTGCCAAACATACCCTTGTAAAACTGACCATCCTACCGATCCTCGACTTCAGCTATGTCATTTACAAAATAGCCTCCAACACGCTACTCAACAAATTGGATGCAGTATATCACAGTGCCACCCGTTTTGTCACCAGAGCACATCACTGCGACCTGTACGCTCTCGTTGGTTGGCCCTCGCTTCATACTCGTCACCAAACCCACTGGCTCCAGGTCATCTACAAGTCTTTGCTAGGTAAAGCCCCGCCTTATCTCGGCTCACTGGTCACCATAGCAGCACCCACCTGTAGCACTCGCTCCAGCAGGTATATCTCACTGGTCACCCCCAAAGCCAATTCTTCCTTTGGTCGCCTTTCCTTCTAGTTCTCTGCTGCCAATGACTGGAACGAACTGCAAACAATCACTGAAGCTGGAGACTCATGTCTCCCTCACTAGCTTTAAGCACCAACTGTCAGAGCAGCTCACAGATCACTGCACCTGTACATAGCCCATCTGTAAATAGCCCATCCAACTACCTCATCCCCTTACTGTATATATTTAGTTATCTTGCTCCTTTGCACCCCAGTATCTCTACTTGCACATTCATCCTCTGCACATCAATCACTCAAGTGTTTAATTGGTGTATTGTGATTACTTTACCATCATGGCCTATTTATCGCCTTTACCTCCCTTATCTTTCCTCATTTGCACACACTGTATATATACTTTTTCTACTGTATTATTGACTGTATGTTTGTTTATTCCATGTGTAACTCTGTATTGTTGTATGTGTCGAACAGCTGTACTTTATCTTGGCTAGGTCGCAGTTGTAAAAGAGAACTTGTTCTCAACTAGCCTACCTGGCTAAATAAAGGTGAAAAATAGTGTGATGGCGCTTTGCTGGTGACACTGTCTGTGATTTATTTAGAATTCAAGGCACACTTAACCAGCATGGCTACCACAGCATTCTGCAGTGATACGGCATACCATCTGGTTTGAGCCTAGTGGGACTATCAATTGTTTTTCAACAGGACAGTGACCCAACACACCTCCAGGCTGTGAAATGGCTTTTTGACCAAGAAATAGAGTGATGGAGTGCTGCATCAGATGACCTGGCCTCAACAATCACCCGACCTCAACCCAATTGAGATTGTTTGGGATGAGTTGGACCGCAGAGTGAAGGAAAAGCAGCCAACAAGTGTTCAGCATAAACTCCTTCAAGACTGTTGGAAAAGCATTCCAGGTGAAGTTGGTTGAGAGAAAGCCAAGAGTGTGCCAAGATGTCATGGCAAAGGGTGGCTACTTTGGCTGGCTACTCAGAAATCTAAAATATATTTTGATTTTGTTTTACAGTTTTTGGGGGTTATTTCATAGTTCTGATGTCTTCACTGTTATTCTACAATGTAGAAAATAGTAATACATGAAAAAGCATTGAATGAGTAGGTGTGTCCAAACGTTTGACTGGTACTGTATATATTTATCTTCTTTCTGAGCTCAGAATACTTGAGGGGGGACGGGTGTTGGATAGGATAAATCACCCATGGGCCAAATTCGACCCGCGGCCGCCAGTTGGGGAACCATGCTTTACAATGTGTCTCTATGTAGTCACATGGCACAGTAGTTACAGGCAGGGACATTGTATGCATACATACTTTTATTTTTTTTGCACCTAACCTTTTTGTGTACCTACTACACTGTGGTTGAATGTGTACCACATACAGGCTTTTACCTATTCTAACTATTGGTGGTGGAAACAAAAAGCTGTGGTTCTTTTACAATAATTACCAGATGGTAGAGCATATTTGTGTGAGCAGAAAGGGAATTCCTGGCGATATGATATGAGGGCAATGCAGTGGCATCTGTTCCTTTGCTCTATTCCAAGGATCTACACAGTAAGTTACCGTTATCCGATATCCAGAGCTTCTGAGCAAATATGTTTGAATATATTATTCATCATAATATTTATCATCTGTGGTCCAGTGTCGATTCTTGCAGATCTTTGTTCCTTTGTACAATGTACACTGACTCCTCAGAACAAAAACCCAAGAATGCTGCCGTCTCTAAAATTCTGGGAACGGTTCATTCTTTTCAAGCCATGACCTCTTGCCACCGCCTCTGATCTTGGAGTGTGAAGTTACATGCCATTATCATATTAAACGTACATTCATACTCTTCCCCCTCTGAATATCGTAATCGCAGGGATCCAAGGAGCCTGAAAATGTTTGTATATCAATGTGGACAATCATCTCTTCCATTTCTATGCATTACAGTCTCTTTTAATCTCCCATTGTCTGTGAATAATATGCCTTGCATTGACTTTAGTGCACTGAATTGGACTGTGGAAATCTAGTTTTAAAAAATTCGGATTAATATATTTATCTTGTGGGGTCCTACAGGCTTGCTACAGATGGTGCTGCTTTTCATAATGACATTTGGTGAAACAGTGGATAGTTTAGATATGATAGGCTGAGCTTACATTTAACCTGATATAGCAGCCCATATGGCAGTTGAAAAGGAATTTATTTCCAGTCTGTTTTCAGCTATTCACTGATAGTCTCTCCGAGACAAATAGCATCCAGACATATTTTTTTGCAAGCATTTCATTGTGCACGTTCAAGGTGTCATCATTCTTTTTGGTGTCATTTGTCAACCTGAATTCCAAACTTCTAAACTTCTACACGTCTACACAAACAAATGTAACCAAGCACCTTGAACTTCATCACTATGGTAAGTAGCTCAAATAGCTTACCCACAGACAAGCGACAGTCAAATGCATATGCACAACGGCACACCTACAGTTTGACAGGTGTCATCTGTGTCCAAGTCCTTGTATTCATTAGAATATGAGAGAATTTCAGCTAAAGGTCTTTATTCGGAACCAACTACTTCATATTTTTTCAGATGTTCAGAGCTGCTCTCTCTGTATTTGCACATGGTGGAATTGGGAGGGTGAAGTCACTCTCATTTTAATGATGCATATTTATGGAGGGATCAATTAAAGGCACCTCTGGAGTTGAGCGGATGAAAGAGCTCCGACTAGCGAGATCCCATTTGCCTTTTAATTGGAATTCTGATTTAATTCTGATTGAATCCGAGTACTGTGCCATTACTTGTGACAGCCATCACAGAAATGTACCCTAATGGCTCTACAGTATAAGCATCACAACAACAAGAAGAGGACACAACATGCATGTATTATTCAAAGCCTTGTTTTCTATAGTGATGTGAAAAAAACAGCATCTAGATTAATCGTTTACGTGAAAGCCCAAGTCACATGGATTTATCCCAAGATTACAGTGCCCATATTAGGACGGAGTCTGCCTTGTGTGAAAGATAAATGAAGGCATCATTATGTGTCCTTACCTTAGTATGTACATGTTTTAATTGACATGTACAGGATACTCAACACTAGAAGGTACAGCTTAGTTGTCAAATGAACGATCATACAACATTTCACATAGCTTTTTAGAATTGTTCGTTTTGCAATTAATTCTGCCACTTTCCAAGAGTGTGCTCACCAACAACTTATCAAGATTGTTCGCTTAGCATGAGTATGATCAACATTTGCATTTTGTGTTTGTATGCTTCATTAAGTCCTTGTAAAATGTACATGTCAATTCATATTTTCACGTTTACATGATATTCATCCTAATTGATTTGTCTGTCAACTTTGGGGACTGTTTCAGGACAGACGTGTCTGTGGAAGACAGACTGATCATTACAGTCAGTCAACCACTGTCTGCTGACGAAGAGATGAGGAGAGAGGACGGACGGCCTTTTATGTAAATATAGTCCAAGCTGAACATTCAGTCAGAAGAGGTCTCCCACCCAAACATCCCTTTTAAATGTCATATCCAGCGTGAGATTATTATTATTATTATTATTTTTACATCAAAGCCTTTTCAATAAAGCACATGGGGTAATAGTTTGCAATGTGCAAGGTCTCATTTGACCCTTTTACAAGATACACTTTAAAACATCTCGCTAAGGATGGCACTGGTTGAATAAGACAGACTGATGAAACGGAGCGAATTGCTTGGCAGCTATGTCTTCATAGCCATGATAGCTGGCTGACTTTCTAGCACCTTAGCCAGGTTTTAAAATAGTGCTACTTACATCAGAGGTAGTCTGGGGAAGATAACTGTATAGTATGTAGGTGTAAAGAAATGAGGAAGGCATGCAGAGAATTAGACTTCTTCTACTGCCTTTGGCACCTTGTTTGTTCTTTGAAACCAGATATTTGTTTTTGTTCCTCCACTCCAAGCAGTTATGCAGTTGGTTGAAGCATTACGCAATATGGTGCATGCGTTTTGTTCTCATGGTAGGCTAGCCACATCAGTTAGTAAAGCTCACAAACAGTTATTGTGGTCATTCAGTGGACTATACTAACTTCAAGTAATAATGTTTTCACAGAACCTAAATCAGTTTGATCAATTGGTGTGGCTGGCGAAACAAGGGTCAATCCATGAATGGGTTAATTCATTTGTGATGTTTTAGTGGATTGTGTGGATTCTTCATGATATTTCAGAAAATGTCAATGTTTATATAAAAACATCATAGTTATCATAATGTACTCTTCTTTTGCTATTTCCAATTTTCCAATTAATAAGCCTTATAATAATGGAAATAATGAAGATGGCCATCCACATAGCAACAGACATGGCAACAGGACACTGCATGAGACATGCAGCTAGGATACAACGGGTATAGCTGTACTATATCTAAACGACAAAAATGTTAATGAATTAATTAATTAAAATTAAAATGTGTACCTACAGTGTAATTACACTGTACTGGCCTATGTAACTACCATGTAAAAACATACAATTCAGGGACATTTCATGTAAAGTAGGACCCTGTCTTGTTTCGAAGGGAGGCTGCTTTATGTTCATTGTTGTGAAAACCTGCTGTGTTCGCTCTGTGCTACTGTCTAAGCAGTAACAAAATCAGCTACTGTAAACACCACATCCCCCCCCCACCCCAGAACTCTACTCAAATGGTTTACGAATGTGGATCTCAGCATTAGACCTAAAACAGCAGATCATTCAAATGGGTTGGGGATGCAGTAGTCTTGATAATGAGGAGTTGCGTGAACAAACTGGGGCTGAGTTAAGAAGCTTAACCCTTCACAGTGCAGTACGGTGTCCATTATGGGACAACCTCACCCTCAAGGCTCGTGCCTCACCTCATGACAATTGACACAAGGAGGGGTAACATTTAAGTCAAGGAGGGTGAGGCTTGAGGCTGAGAGTGTCCTAAAATGGACACCGTAGTAGTTGTTTCCTGACTACACATCACATCACTTACCTCCTCCTCCTTCATCCGTCATGCCTCAGTAGGAATCTAATCTTCATCCCAAGGAAATCCACAGATTCACTGAGGCAAAAAAGAAGCACATTCTCTCAATTGCTTCGGGACCACATAATTCTATGAATAACAAGGAGAAATGATAATAGCACGATTGACGTTTAATCGGTCCAAGAGAATAATGGTAATACAGGGTTGATAATCCAACTCCATTCATTTACTCCATGCAAGAGTAAATCACATGTTAATGAACTCAGGGAAGTCTGCTTGTACTTCTTAGGTTGTAGTCAGAATGTGGGATGGAATAACATGAATTCTACTTATTTTGTGTTTATGTGCCTTGAACACACTGAGTCTAACGTCCACCAATGGGAACAAAGCTCATTTTTTAAGCATACAGCCAAAGCATCACTTGTTAGAATTCACTAGAAGAGGGGATAACAGTGAACCACTAAACTGTTTGATGACCATATTTCTATGTAATGCTTTTACAACACAATGAGAAGAACACACTAACTATATCAAGTTGAAGATATCTTTCTTTCTCTTACTCGCCCCCCCCTCCTCTTTCTCTTTCCTATTTTCAGACAGCATGCATTCCAACATGGAAATTAGAAAACAAGATTAGAAAACAATTTATATAAATCCTCCCGTGTTCACTCACTGTTTACATTTTTCCAGGAAGGCACACTGAGCCTCGTCTCCATGGAAACTGCCCGTAGCCAATGGTGGGACTCTTGGCCTGACCATGTGACATGACGCCTGTTGAGAGACATATTGAAGTTGGCAGTCAGGCTGTGTGCTGACTATGTTTTATTGAAAGGAAAATAAGAACCATTGAAACGGAAAAGCTCCTTATACTGCATAAAAGACTATTTTGTTTATCTCAAAGCTCTTCCTCTAACCCATTATATTAGTGATGATTGTTTTTTCCACACCTCACAGCATGTTTTGAGGGTGGGCAGCCTACAGTGTGTTGTTTTTTTCCCCCTGCTCTCATTTAAGTTTATAGCTTATGACTGCTTTGAAATTCAACAGTTCCCTTAGGAAAACCTGCCCATTTCTATCACCATTAGTTCATAAGCAACACACATACACAATCCCTCAGAAAATGTGCTATATCCCTGGGACTCTAGGAACAGTCTGTCGACATTGATCACAGTCAATGGCTCTAATAGTTATTAGTTTGAGTCTGTTATATGGGGAAACATGTTCTTCTCTTTCCCACTTCAGATGACACTTCTAGTCTCTGGCACATCAGGCACATTCTTCTCAATCACATCCATTTTAAGTAAGCGGATTCAAGATGTGATAAAGATGTTAAATTCCCAAATTGCAATTTTTACAAAGGCAATAGAAAAATACAAAGTCCTAATGAGTTGACTGAATTGAAATGAAATTGCATCCTTGCCATTGCTATGATGTAGTGTTGAGCAACATCAAACCAGCGTTTACCCCTTCAGACACGGTATTGGGAAGTTAAGCCTTCATTCTGTGATAGTGTGTCATGTCACCATGGTCTCATCTCCCCCGACTGAGCGCTGTCAAGATCCAGGGTAAGCCTTACTTTGTCACTCTCAGTTCCTGATCTAGCCAGCAGCCTCTTTCCTCTCCTATTTTCTGAAAGTATCAATAATGACCGCGTAATTACATGTAGATACAAGCTCCCACAGCTAACAGACAGTCAATCAATTTCCAGCTCCTCTTTTTCCCATGTTAATCTAGCCAGGCTAAGGCAATTTGATTTAATGCTGTCGTAATGCTATAATAAAAGTTTAATAGAATATGTAAGCATGGAAATCTGGTTGAAGGAGTTATTAATGTGGGCCATATTAATGCAAAGCAACAGTATGTGATCTGTGAGTCATGACAAAGCAGGTACACTTATCAGCCAACAGATGGCAGAGAGAAGCAGATTAGCCTGGGTGTTGTGAGTGTGCGCTTCTAAGCTCCTTCAACTTAGTGCACATCCATCCAGAGCCTATATAAGAGGCAGGCCTATAGACTTCCTCTCCCTGGGCAGCCCACACTGAAGCCTTTCAAGCCTACACCCTATTAGGCCTTATTCATCAGGGCAAAAAGCAACTTAAGATGCTCTATCCCCCTGATTTGCCAGGCACTCTCGATACGATTCTGCTCCACATCGGGAAACAGGCACCCCCTCGGACTCAGGAGCCCATTTAATCAATGAGAGAGATTACAGTACTTCGGGGCCTGCTGGCGCTGAGTTGAGATAGATGTCTTTGGTCTGAATGCAGGGGCCTGCTTCCCCGTTCCACACAGATCTGAAAAAAACATGGTGCTTTATGATTGACAGGGAGATAGAATGGGTTCTTGTGAAAGGGCTACTGGATCTGTGTGAACACTGTTGTTGGAGAGGTCTGCAGACAAGTGGCATCCTGTAATGGTTCAATCGCAACGTTTGAGAAGGTTTTTAGGTATTTGTCTACAGATTGATTGTACACCGTCTATGATGTCATTGTCATTTTCTTCTCTTCCTTAATGTGTGTGTTAGATAAGCTGTTGCTGGTGGTGCAATTTTTTTTTTTTTTTTACCAAATCCAAGGCTTTCAAATCATTGCAATTGTGGAGCGTAGAAGGCTTCAGTTCTGTCTCTGTGTTACTTTGTCTCTATAGAAGCACCCTGCTGACTACCATTTCAGACTTCTCAGACAGTTGCAAAACACACTTTAAAATGTAGGCACGACTTCATTTCTCAAATCAATGTTTCAGCACCAGTTGATGTTTTTAATATTCACACCCATATGTGGTAAACAGCTTAGTCATCAGCTGTGTGTTCCAGGCTTACCAAGCCAATGTTTACAGTACTGATATGTTTAAGCAGCTGCTTTCCTGAACTCAGAAAATCTGTCCAACAAATCTCCTGTTGGCATTTAGAAACTTCTCAACTCTTGTTTTCATATGCTTATGAATAAGAAATGCTAAAACACAGACCGCCTTTCTCCAATATGTTAATCTTAGAATCATCATTTCTAAGATCAGTGAATCTATGAGTGGCAATGCAGAATAATCTGTAAAGTAATGATACCCAAATACATCATCCCAAACCCTGAGTGGCAATGCAGAATAATCTGTAAAGTAATGATACCCAAATACATCATCCCAAACCCTGAGTGGCAATGCAGAATAATCTGTAAAGTAATGATACCCAAATACATCATCCCAAACCCTGAGTGGCAATCATTCCAGAGTTGTTATTGGTCATATAGGCTGACTTACATCGACCGATTTGTCTTGGACCGCGGATCTGAAGAGAGCCTCAGGAGGGGCTTCGACAGGTCAGAAAAGCAGCCAAGCAGCGAGCAAAAAGGAGGCATTGTGTACACAGTCAGGTATGAGCTGTACAATTACATGAATGTGCATTTTATCATGGAGCCAGGAGCTAGGTCCGGGGGACACAAGTAGGTTTTCTTTGGCTTTGGCCGCTCAGTTGAGCTTTGAGCACTGAGTCAAAGGCATCATAGAGCAGCACCAGCAGGCCCAGGCTTCCACTCCCTCCTCTCCTCACCCTGCCTGCTGCCCTTGGAGAGGAAGACGGAGACCAGCTCCCCACAGCATACACACGCCACAATGGCTCTTTGCATTTTTATGGAACGTTTATTTTCTCTGGCGGGGAAAGAAATGAGACGGACGTTTGATTTAGGTGATTCAATTTGTTTTGAATCCCTCCGTGCACAATGTCACAGATACTGTGCGGTGCTTAAAAAAATAAACGCCAGGCTGTTTAAAATGTGAAGTTTAAGTTGCCAATCAATAGCGTTTTAGGCCTAAGCTCTTAAAATGGAAGGAAGAGGAGTGTAATATGTGTTTCCCATTAAAGAGAAAGTTTGATGATTGTGAAAGCAGGTGCATTACTTTGTTGTTAAAGTAATGCTCTTTTGGTATTTTTAAATGTTTCCTCACTCTATGAATGCTTGTTGTTTTTATTTAGTTATTCATTTTGTGGTACGCCAGGTGCAATTTCCTGTCTATAATGGCTTGTGGGTATACAGTAAGATTATATTTCTTGACTGTTGCATCTCTCTCTCTGCCTCAATCGATCTATCCATCCTTGCTGTGACAACAGTAAGGGACTTGTTGTGTGGTGTCATTTGCCCTAAAACTGTAAAGCTCGCCTTCATCTGGGAATTAAATATTGTCCACTGACCGCATGATTGAATGGCTCACTGTGTTACACCGAAAGTGATTGCCATAAATATTTCATCAAGAAAATTGCTTTGTGCAATAAATCCATCATCCATGCTGTGACAGCGGGAGTGGGGCGAGACCCCGCGACAGGGCAGTTACTCTCCGTTTCACCTCGTGAGCTACTGCAATTAACCAGGCTCTCATACATCACTCGCTGGTCATTTACAAAGTCATTGGCTTCCTTCCTGCTTTCATTACAACCATATATATATACACACACCAAGTTCACACTTCAGAGTCGTTGAGGGAAGCGAGTGAATTGTTTGTTATCGGTAAGGGGGTTTCCTCCTGCGTTCTCCAGGGCCACTTCTCCAGTGAATAGGGTTGTAGCTCTCCATGTCCCTGGATGACATCTCCATTGTGTTGCGAAAACACTTATGCAGCATGATGTAGAGGAAATTCCACATGCCTAGGGAAGGTGACAGTTGGGTTTACAGTATATCACTATCACTAGTTACAACTGGGTATACCCACCAGGTCCCGTGTTTTGAAACAATGCATGTGATAAGAAAAAGCTCTCTGTGACAGTTTGTTTACATTGACATATCCTGAGAGCACGAACGGTAATCTTTAATATTCACAATAGGCAGAATCTGGCTGAAGTTAGCTCACCTGGTAAAGCACGTTCCAATACATTTTGGTGTTAGTTCATGTATGTTTTGAGATCAGTGTATCAGTCAAGAAGAACTGAACGAAGCTGCTCAGGATTTATTTTGATTTTGACCAAATCAGGAGATCCTTTGGCATACTGGCTTGCGTTGATATCATACAGGCTGGGTAGCAGGGGTAATGTAACGTTATTGACTGAGACAAACAACATGGATCCAGTGGTTTATGACCTGCAGTATATCTCTACCCAGCAAATGGCACACTGCTTCATATCTGCCCTGCACATTACTTACACCTATTTTTATTAGGGCAGCTTTGACACGTGGGGCTGGTGATCGATGGGAACTCTTTTTCACTAGGCTCTATGGGGTATCCAAAGTAGGCCACTAGCTTGGGCTTGGCAGACAAACAAGAGGACACAGAAGGGATCAGGTTTACTGCCTTTATTCTCAATTAGGAGCAGAAAACGCTAAAGTAGAAGACTAGATCAGAGTAGACAGTTTATCATTAGGCTGGTGGGAAGGAGGATGTATTATGAGGTCCTAGGGGTGAGGTGCTACATTGGTTGATGTCACCCAAGCCAAAGAACGAAGGCAAATAAAAGTCTTATTACGGTAATTGGGTTGACCTGGGAGTCAACATTTATCTAATTATTTCAATTTTTAATCACATGCAAGTAAATCCCTACAACTGCAATCCAATATGCTATTCAGTCATGACTGGAATAATGAATTCATTGGAGAAAAAAGTAAGGGATATTTGAACAATAGAAAATATACCATTTCTGGTTACACACTTGGTCTGTGATTGCCAACATGCTAGCTTAGGGCTCCTGAGTGGCGGAGCGTTCTAAGGCACTGCATATCAGTGCAAGAGGTAACACTACAGTCCCTGGTTCATATCCAAGCTGAATCACATCTGGGCGTGATTGGGAGTCGCATAGGGAACAATTGGCCCAGCATTGTCCGGGTAGGCCGTTATTGTAAATAAGAATTTGTTCTTAACTGACTTGCCTAGTTTCAATTTAAAAATATATATATGAACACCAGAAAATGACTTCACTCGGCAAAACAAATGTACACTCTGAAACACCAGAAAGTGTGAAAGTATAAAAATACCCATTTAGAATTCACCTTGCAAATGTGGGATGAAATAAATGCGAATCTCTGGAGATGCATTTTTCAAGTCTCCGAGCCGGGTGGACATTGTGTTAGATGAAATGTCATGGCCTGAAATCCAGGAGAGATGCATCCTGGGATTTGCAAGTGGATTCTGTTTGAGGCAGATGCTGGTGAATATGTATGTTGTCCGAAGTAATGGCTGTAGTCCCTCTCATGATGCGGCCCACCTGGCCATAGCAACACGTAGAGACAGCAAAGGAAGCCATTTGTCAGAAGTTGACAGGTAGGGTGAACAAGGCTTAGTGTGAAAGTGTCAAATTCTACACTTAGAGGTGCTGTATGAAATGAAGAAAATCTATATCAAAACATATTTACGTGGCAGACAAAAAGACAAGGTCTAATATTGGACCTTGCATGTGTGGTATAGGACCTTGTTTGAACGGGTTGAATGCTGAACACTTCATCCACATGAGGCTGGAATTCCTGAAGGATTCTAAGATATTGGATTTCTCTATGTCTGGGGTTTGCACTGTTCAGAAAGGTTATGAGATCACGTCTTGGAAGGTATTAAGTCATAACCCCATTTTATTTCAACTCGATGTCTTCCACAGTGACAGCACATCAAAAGTAGCCACTGAACATTTTGTACCTCCAACACCAATCAGACCTACAGAAAATGAACAGAGATACAGTAGTACTATCCAATCATTAAATTGACGATTAAATATCGCTCTCGGATATGAATAACAAACACCAAACATCTCATTCAGCATGTAAATATGCATTGAACACATTCTCTTCAGAATCTCACTTGTTGTAGGCAGTGTTATTGGTGCTTTGCTTTGGCTGCATACTCAAGCTCTGCCCTGAGTCGCTGCCCTGTGTCGCTTAGCTGGGAACAAAAAGGGAATTAATGCTCAGTCAGCACTTTATCACTCCTGAAAATCCTCCCTGCTGGAGAATGTCACTAATACCACAATGCGTTCCCTCAGTGGGGTAGCGCCAGAGGCCTTGCTTTTCATGGGCTTTCTGTGAGGGTCCTGTGAAGCCCACTAAAGGCATGGGCTTTTTGTGAAGGTCCTGTGAAGACCTACAGGACATCCTGAACAAGGAGTCACCAGCTTCTACACGAGGGATTGTGGAGGATGGAAATCCTTCTGGATCCAAAGCTTCTAGTATGTCTCAATGAAATGACAGAAAATGACTAAGATATTTTTATCTACAAGACTTTTGGGGGGGGGGACGGTCACATTAGTGACAAGTTTTCATTAAATACGTAATGTAAATAACAATTTGTATCCACATTTCTTCCCACCAACAACCCCCATGTGACCACTTATGAAATGATTGTCACACAAGTTATGTATTATAATGGTGCATTATACATGCGAGATTACAAAATGTTACACATTAGAGATTCTGCACTGTCCTTTATGTGGGTATGGAGTGAGTGAGACCAGCTTCCAAATGGAAGTCTTTAAAGACTCTAGATTCTGTTATTCCACCTTGGCAGGATTCCCAACTCACTAAAGCAATTCCCAGGGGTCCCCTGAAATTGATAATCATCTGTTTCATGGAAAATAAACACACGTTTTCACTTGGGAACTCGCAAGAGCTCATTTTGCTCCCTGAATAGGACAGAACTCTCAATATAGACTCTTTTAGGTTCAATGGTGACTTTAGTTGGTCCTTCGCAGTGTAATCAGATGCTCCATTTAGAATTCAACTTAGATTCATGCTGCTGTTTTTTTCCAGATCTTAACCAATTAAAACTAGAGAGGAAGAAAGATGACAGAGCTGAAGGATTTAGTCTGCGCAGAATCTCTTTTTTTCAAGAGAAGACAGCTTTATGCCTAACTCACCAAAAGACCTCATACTCTGCTATGGTAGTCTACATTAATCAGCCTGACACAACACAAAAACTGTTGCAACGTAGTGCTTGTTTGCAGATTTCTGACAAGACTAAAAATATTTGATCAAATTCCCTTTTTTTCTGAGTGTTTGAGACTCAGCAATCAAGGATTGTTGTGTGTCGGAGACAAAATAATAATTGAGATTAGATTTGGTTCAGGCATGAGGCTGCAGTGTGGACGCTCCACTTGGGGAGGAATTGTGGGAATTGCTGGAAAACACTATTGAAATAATTGGCTCCATATGTGGAATGGCTTCTCAAGATATCTTTGCTGCCAGGGTTCTTTCCGCCTTTGGTTATGTGTGTCGAAAAAGAATCTCCCTCCCAGTTCGGAGCTCCGCAATGGATAATACATTCACGTGGACATCATACAGGCAAAGGGCTTCCATATGTTTGTGCTCATGCTTTTCTTTCAAGATTTATGAATGAATAAGCTTCAATCAGTTCCAAGTCTGAGCCAATGATATGCTCCTGTTTGGAATTTCAACTCTTTGTGATCCTTACTGAAGTGGTATTGTTGTTCTTCAACAAGAAGGATCTGTAAACATGTTAGCCCAGTAACCAGTGTCTAACCCTCTCTGTTTTTCCATTGAAGCACACGAGGACATACTGTATCTTAGCTTATCTTTGTATTGTTAATTTAATAACACTTCAGTGCATTTACACAATGCTCCTTAGGCCCTTTCGTGGAGTCAACATTATTATTATTGTTTTAAATGCCGAAAATCCGTTGTTTCTATGTCAAATGTTTTTTTAAATATATATTTCAGTCTTCTGTGATGTATATAAAGTGTAATATTGGTATACAAACTCAAAATGTACGACATTTCAACTCTATATCGGACATGGTTCAGGTGTCTTCTTTTTTTTAAGCCCATAACAATTTATGTGAGGTGTATACTTTTGTTTCAAAGTGGATTTGTGTAAGACAACCAAGATATACTCTGTGTTACCCTGATTTAGCCCACTGGATTATTAAACCAAAAACAGCATTGTGTGCACAATGTGCATGACTTGTGCTTAGGTCTGTGTTTCTCTTGAGCTATGCTGTGTTTCACATGTAGGAGGTGTCCTGCTGTCTTTGTGGTGTATTACACATATGGAATGTCTATGGCCCATATGATCCATGCCCGGGACTTGCCTAGGTTAGAAGCTGAGCCCCCCCATCCTCTTGAGGACAGTGTAACAGTAGCACCGTGACTAAGTCTGAGCATCCATATGTAAGCACATTTAAGACTTCCTCTCCCTGTTGACCCGTCCTCAAGCAATGCCAGCATACCATTAGCACATTAGTATTCTGAGAGCAAGATGAAGGGAGAGAGAAAGAGAGAGAAAGATGGAGAGAGAGGTACAGTAGAGAGAGAGATATGTATAAAAAGAGAGAGAAAGATGGAGGGAGCAAGAGAGGGGTTGGGGGCAGAGAGAGATGTTGATTGAATGTCAGGCTGGTGTCAGCACCCAGGCCTGCCCCCATTAGGAGGTCTGAGGAAGTGATGAACCCCATCAGGCCTGCCCCCATCAGGAGGTCTGAGGAAGTGATGAACCCCATCAGGCCTGCCCCCATCAGGAGGTCTGAGGAAGTGATGAACCCCATCAGGCCTGCCCCCATCAGGAGGTCTGAGGAAGTGATGAACCCCATCAGGCCTTCCCCCATCAGGAGGTCTGAGGAAGTGATGAATCCCATCAGGCCTGCCCCCATCAGGAGGTCTGAGGAAGTGATGAACCCCATCAGGCCTGCCCCCATCAGGAGGTCTGAGGAAGTGATGAACCCCATCAGGCCTGCTCCCCATCAGGAGGTCTGAGGAAGTGATGAACCCCATCAGGCCTGCTCCCCATCCGGAGGTCTGAGGAAGTGATGAACCCCATCAGGCCTGCCCCCATCAGGAGGTCTGAGGAAGTGATGAACCCCATCAGGCCTGCTCCCCATCAGGAGGTCTGAGGAAGTGATGAACCCCACCAGGCCTGCTCCCCATCAGGAGGTCTGAAGAAGTGATTAACCCCACCAAGCCTGCTCCCCATCAGGAGGTCTGAGGAAGTGATTAACCCCATCAGGCCTGCTCCCTGTCAGGAGGTCTGAGGAAGTGATTAACCCCATCAGCCCGGCTTCCATCAGGAGGTCTGAGGAAGTGATTAACCCCACCAGGCCTGCTCCCCATCAGGAGGTCTGAGGAAGTGATTAACCCCACCAGGCCTTCTCCCTGTCAGGAGGTCTGAGGAAGTGATTAACCCCACCAGGCCTGCTCCCCATCAGGAGGTCTGAGGAAGTGATTAACCCCACCAGGCCTGCTCCCCATCAGGAGGTCTGAAGAAGTGATTAACCCCACCAGGCCTGCTCCCCATCAGGAGGTCTGAGGAAGTGATTAACCCCACCAGGCCTTCTCCCTGTCAGGAGGTCTGAGGAAGTGATTAACCCCACCAGGCCTTCTCCCTGTCAGGAGGTCTGAGGAAGTGATTAACCCCACCATGCCTGCTCCCCACCAGGAGGTCTGAGGAAGTGATTAACCCCACCAGGCCTTCTCCCTGTCAGGAGGTCTGAGGAAGTGATTAACCCCACCAGGCCTGCTCCCCATCAGGAGGTCTGAGGAAGTGATTAACCCCACCAGGCCTGCTCCCCATCAAGAGGTCTGAAGAAGTGATTAACCCCACCAGGCCTGCTCCCCATCAGGAGGTCTGAGGAAGTGATTAACCCCACCAGGCCTTCTACCTGTCAGGAGGTCTGAGGAAGTGATTAACCCCACCAGGCCTTCTCCCTGTCAGGAGGTCTGAGGAAGTGATTAACCCCACCATGCCTGCTCCCCACCAGGAGGTCTGAGGAAGTGATTAACCCCACTAGAGACCGAAGGCACTGGGAAATCATGGGCAGTATGGGGTTGCCAATCACCCCTTAAAAGAGAGGTTGTGACCTTCTGATCTGGAAATTGAATTCCCCAGATTTGATTTTCTCTGTACAAATCCTCACCTCAATCATCCTGGGGCCTTCCAACCCAACCTACTTTACTATTAAATGACACCGGATCTTGTCCATTTCTGTATTTGTTATGTTTTTATGTGGAATTCTGCGTACTTTCTTCTGGTGGAGTGATCCTACTTGTTTACTATTCTACTTTTGAGGTAGTTGTTATTGCACTGCAGTTAATGCATTTATCAATCACGCACATGAGAGAGCAACATATTTTCTTAGTAAAAAGGCTTCCAGACTGATTATGAATGGGTAAAATGTACATATTTTCAGTCTTAATAACCCAGAATAGGCCTATGTTATGAATATCTTTCGGTTAGCTACCTTTCTCTACTCCAGCTGAACACACTGTTGTTATGGTGACAAATCACAGCTTCGTCCATATGGAATGTACAGGGATATTGTTTTGGTCTCTTTTGCCTTCCCTGAATGGTCATATACAAGAATATTAGTATCATATGGGTTAGGTGAAAATATAAGACTGGCCATATAAATTCACAATGTTAATGTTGAGAATGTTGAGAGTAATCTAATGAAAAATACTGGCAGTGAGGCGTTCATTTAAAATAGCTTTGCCTAAAAGTACAAGTAAGAACAGAAACATCAGATTTTCACTTCACCTTTGACATTTAACATTTCATTGAACCATGCACTTTCTCTTTTCTCTGTTCTACTGCATCACTGGAACACTAATCCTTTCCTGTTCATTAACTTCTCTGTCAGGGAGACACCGTTCTCTCTCTCTCTCTCTCTCTCTCTCTCTCTCTCTCTCTCCCCTCGCTCTTTCTCTCTCCTCCTTACTCTCACTCTGCCTCTCTCTCCCCCATCTCCCTTTCTCTCTCTCTAGTGGAGGGTTAAGTAGAAAAAGTGGTCACCATCCCAAAGCTTGCCTTTGGGGAACAGCCGGGAGCTGCTCCAGTCTCCGACCACAGCTCCAGCCTCTGTTCATCAGAAGATACTTGAAATCTAACTGACCTCTCTCTCTCTCTCTCTCTCTCTCTCTCTCTCTCTCTCTCTCTCTCTCTCTCTCTCTCTCAGCAATGACACAACCATTTATTCTGCAAATGACTGCACCTGAAGTCAACTGGAAAGGAGGGGTGAAGTCACGGAGGGCTATACAAAGTTAGCGGGGTTAGCGCTTAGCCGCGGTGTCCTAGGGCAGTTCAGACTGCTTTATTTCAACCTGGAAACTATTCTCACTGTCAGCACTTTCGCTGCTGCTTGGCACTCTGTTTATTTTTTCAAGACATGGAGCTGAATAGACTCTAATAAATAGCCTGGCTTGAGAGACAGGAGCCATCAGGGCTTGTCACAACTTGTAACTTAGATAGCGCAGCAGACCAGACTGCCAAATGGGGGTTCTCTTGCAGATGAGTGAGTGCACAATTCCCTCCATGAGGCGTGTGGATATTGGATTGGTGGGTAGAGAATCAGCTCTACCTGCATCTCAGTGCTTAGAATGTTCGCCCACTGACATACTTTTGCCTCTCGTAAAAACTGGTCATATTGTATATGTGAACATACAGTATGTGATCAATAAAGCCTACTTACACTCATTACGCAGCATTTGTAATATATTGTTACAGATATATTGTGAAAATTATTTATTTGTCATCACAATATGAACTGCCCTTCAAAGCTGTATAGTCTATGAGGTGAGGGTTGTATAACCTGTTTGTCTGAACAGTGTCAGGGAAGTCTGGGTAATTGAACCCAGTCTCTGAGCATGTCTTGAGTACATGGTACAATGTTTGTTGAAGTCCATCTGTTTCTTTGCTGTTCCAAAATAAAAGAGCATGAGCCCATTTTTTTCCCAGGGCTCACAGATGCTCCTTTGTAAACTAAATTGATGTCGACAGCTGAAGTGAAGAGGACAAAAAAACAATTTCTCTTAGTCTAACATTTCTAACACCAGTGTTATTGCTGTCATGGTGTTGTTTCATCTCTGACGAATTGACAAGTGAGTAGTTCAGTTTGCCTTTCAGAAGATACTTGGTAGCAAGTTAAAAGTTCTGATCTAAGGAATGAATAGAGAGGGAAGCTTGGTTTGGGAAACGTTTAAAACACACACACACACACACACACACACACACACACACACACACACACACACACACACACACACACACACACACACACACACACACACACACACACACACACACACACACACACACACACACACACACACACACACACACACACACACACACACACACACACACACACACACACACACACACACACACACACACACACACACACACAGCAGCAGCAAATGTCCCTAATATTTACAGTTAGAAAAACATGCCCTTAACCACATGCAATAACATTTCTTAATTTATGTACTGTTTCATTGAGGTATACCTACAGTTGTAGTTCTTGTTGTGGAGTTCTCCTCCTCATTGGATTCCACTTCAGGATTTACCCTCAGAACCGCTGAAATTCCTGTGAGGTTTCATCCGATGTTAATCCTCAGAGATTTGTATTAGTGTCCTCAGACACCTTTGATCTTCCCAGAGACGTGGGATTGGATGTGTGAATGTCGGGGCCACATTCCCATCATGCATGGATTAATGAGGTTATTTATAATTTTGGAAGTCACTTTCAGGTTCATTGAAGGCTTTCGGTAGAAGTCAGACAAACACGTTTCAGTTGTTAGTGGTGAGGAGGAGGGGGTTGTAAGTGTTTCAACCATTTCAACTTGTTACGAAACAGACTAATCTGTTATTGTGTCTTATGTTCTGTCATGGCTGTTAGGGATGGATCCAAAACGTACAGAATGATTACCTAGAGGACAATAGGGGAGGGTCATGCTATTTCAATTTCAGTCAAGGGGAGGGTCTAGTATCTTTTTAAATCTAGTCCAGAGGAGGGTCACGTAATCTGTCATTGATGAAATGTCAATATTTCTCAGTGTTTTTCGAATTAGTTGCTTATTAGGTTATATATCGATGTGTGCCCGATGCAGCCCCTCATCTCTCATTCTCCTCTGGGAGCGCAATATCAAGTACGCCTATTGGCTATTTAGTGTGGTCTCGATCAAATGACCCATAGCCTGTAGGCTACGAAGTGCAGGCTCGAGAAGCACAAAGCAAAGTTATATTTTTAAGATAGCTGCTGGGATGGTGTAAATAAAACTAGGCTGCATTACACCCTGCAAGGGGTATTCCAACCCTGAGCCCCAGCCTGCTCTGCATTTGCTGATCAAAAACATTTTTGTGAGCTGCTTAACCAATGGCTGTGCTAAGTAGACGTACAGTGGCAGTTCAGGAGGAGTCCAAGATTTCTTCTGAAAATATTGGTTTATTAGTGATTTTTTTGGACAAGCCCTATCTTGCACGCGGACTGGCCTATAGCCTATGTTCTGTTCAGTTTGAGAAGGAGAGCCTGAAGATGAGGAGGACCGGAGGTCAACTTTGATAGCTTCCTACTACTATAATTGATTTGATTAAAAACAATTTATTTCTTGCCCATGATGCATTTATCAGAGTTATTGACCTCACAATAAACCAGATTTGACTAACTTACAATGTGGTGCTGAAACTTGAAGCAGCAGCCACCGCGGCACTAATCAATCAGAAATGGACAGTTGGTGGTGCTGAAAGTAGGCGGATTTGAGTAGGCATAATTCATTTCATTTCATTTCTTCATTGTAATTACACTTTACTAACAACAAGAAGGCTTTGTGTTGGAGCCTATTACATCCTATTTAAGAAATACCTGTTAGACAGATGAAATTAGGCAATAGGCTGCTACTGTATATCCATGGATTTGTCAGGCAACTCCTCCACCCACCATGAACTCTTTAAATAGCCTACCTCCATGTCAATGAAAGGCTGTTAATATAAAACCAAGACTTGAATTGAGGGGGTATGAGAGGGTATGCCATTTATTAAAGAAAATGGCAAAAAGCACAGGCTTACCACTTGTTAGCTTAACATTTTGAAGAAAATCAAACGGATCCGATTATGCTAGAAACAAACTGTAAAATACCCAGGAAAGATGTGACTTCCTTGCATATGGGGGATGTCATTGTTTAGTTGTTGTTTTTTTACATACAGAAGCTGAGCTACAACCTTCTATATCCGAAGAGACAAAAAATAGACATTGCTTGAGAAGTATTCTAATTCTGTCACTATCAATTGTTTAAGCTATTTACTTTCTGTACAATTGAAGATGTTTAAACGCAAGACAGCTTTTTGGGAAACACTTGTGACCTTCTTTCGTTGGGTTAAGCCACAGTAGAAGAGTAGACAGCAGTTAAATCTTACATTTTTCTGAGTCAGTAGGCCTACTCTGTCTGGGGTGGAAAGGTAGACCTAACTTTTTAAAGTACCATGTTGAGATTCCTAATTTCTCAGATTTCATTATTTGCAGAGGGACAGTTTCATTGCAACAAGACACACTGATTTGGCATTAGATAAATTTGATAAGATGAACACATAGGCCTATCTCTCTGTCCATTCTTAGCCTGTAATTTAGTCATTTTTGTGCTATTAAAGAATATTCCGCTAATATATCAAATGACGTAGAATTGCATGAAATTTAATTTGAAGGCTATTTTTTCATGGACCTGCAAATATGATGATAGATTCATGCAATGCTTTTACTATAAAGAAGATCATTCCACCCTTACTCTTGCTCACACTGGTCTGTGAACCCACAACCTTCTGGCCCGTAGCCCTGTGCACTATCAAAATTCCTGCATTGCCATGTAATGCTTCGGGGATAAAGAACAGTTTCTAAAAGTGCACATCTAACACTCTGGTCTGTGAAAGAAGTGAGAGTAAACGCTCTCTGCTATCCACTTTGTTTTCATTTTTATTTTGGGTACAGGGGAGGATCACTTGTTATTTTTTTTTCAAGCGTTCAGGGAAGGTTTAAGTAAAATATGTTTTGCTGAAGTGCGGGCCATATATTTTCATTTCAGAGAGGTCTGAATTTCTCCATGTAACCCTTACTATAAATACATTTCACTCTCTAATTAAAATAGGCTACCCAAGTAATGGCAGGGAGTGTGAAAATGAACAGCCATGGCTAAATAACAGTGTTGGGGAGTAACGTACAGTGGTGAACTACAATTAGTTCAACTAGTAATTTCATTACATTTTGCAGTAGCTTTGTGGTAGTTGAACTAAACTCAATATCGGTAGTAGTTCAGTACTGTTTTGCAATGTAGCGGTTAGCTAACTACTGGAACTACACAATACTTTCTTTTTCGCCATCACACCAACCTGAAACAATTTTTGCGTGCCTAATTCATACTTTTTTTGTTTATTAGGCTAAATGACACATTCCATGTAGTGAACTACTTTTTCTAAGTAACTTTAGTCCAGTAAGCTATATTTCTCATAAGCTAAAGCTACCCTTATCCTCTTCCAGTGTGAAGTAATTGGTAGCTTGGTAAACTATATTTTCAGAGTAGCTTCCCCAACACTGCTTCTTAGAGATACCGTAGACCACCAGAAAAAGACCAAATTAACAAACTTGTGACACCGTGGTCTGTTATTCTCTAGCCTGAAAACTATCTTATTAAAAAGATTAAACCCATAGCACTTATAATGTTTATATGGTTCGTGGTTTGTGGACTGAACTATATGTGAAGTTACTGTCCTTGAAAGGAATCATTTATAAAGGTCTTTGCTGACTCGTATCCACAGGATTTCATCTGTTTTCTCCGTCCATATCCCACCTTCTGGGAGAGATCGGGAGTCGTAAACACGCTGCGGTGATGCCTGAAACAAGTTTCCATGCCACATTAATGGGAGTGGCAAAGAGAGCGAACCTCTCGCCTACCAGCTGCTACCCTTCTAGCCTGGCGGCAGCTAGCGCCGTTATAGGATTTCCAATAATTTGGTGTACCTGACAACCTGCTCTGCACGGTATCCTTCCCCTGTATCTCCCCATAAGCCTGGGAGGAACAGAACACACCTGTGTGAGTTAACAGTAAAAAGCTCTTTTTGTACATCCTAGACACACGGTTTTTCATGGCTAATGCTAGCTTCCCCAGCTGGAAGTGTAATCACTCTAGACATTGGTGAGGCAATGATTGTTGTTAGGGAAAATTGATGGCACGGTTGCACAAAGTCTTTCTGCTGTTCTAGTGTCAGCTTGACGGACAGCCTGAGGAGTTTTATTTCCTCTCAGTCTGGACACCCTGAGTATAAATGTTCTCAAATTCATGTATTTGGAATAGCTCAATTATATTATGTTAGAATATCATTGATTAACCACTACAATATCATCCCTGAAGCTCTGCTGATGCACATTATCAATCATACTGTGTATGAACCACCTCAACTAATATTTGCTGGTCTATTTGCAACATAAACGCTGTCAGAAAATGGAAGTGTTGTGTGGTAAGTGGTCGAAGACCTTTGATAAATGAGCTGTGAAGGTAAAAGCTTTTCACCTGTCAACACTTGCCACTTAAGACCTGTAATGTTTTTCCTCTGAGCAGTGGGTCCCAATGTATTGACTTTCTTTAAATATCTATAGATTGTCACCAGCCTCAGACACAAAATTATACCTTACTTCACTGTACTGTTCTGTGGGGCTTGTGCAATTAGGGTCAATCATTTTTGTTACAACACCACACTCCTAACTACAATCCTTACAAGAACTCAACTATTCTTTTGGCACAATATTGTAACTTATGGGAACCATATCTTTGCATATGTACCAAGTCTAGGCTGAATCTTTTTCAGATTTTGATGAAGGTATGGGGATACTAATGGGAAACTATTTCATAGCGGCCATCATTCTTTGTCTCTCTATTCTTTAATGCATGTTTTCCCTTAAAATAACATCATGTCCATGAACAATTCCCCTTTTGTCATCGATGCATGTCAACATCCCGTTATCCCATCATTCCCTCTGCCTGAAACCTTAAACCACCAAACACCTGTTCCTTTGTGTGGCCTGGCATTTTACAGGGATTCTCAGATATGCTATTGAGCCTCTCTCTTTCTCCATCTCTCCATCTCTCTCTCTCCATCTCTCCCTCCCGCTCTCTCGCCCCCCCCCCCCCTCTCTCTCTCTCTCTACTCCCCCTCACTCTCTATCCTCCTCACTCTCTCTCCCCCCTATCTCCCCCTCACTCCTCACTCGCCATCCCTCGTCTCCCCTCTTTTGAAAGCTTGCCTTTGTGGAACAGCCGGGAGCTGCTCCAGTCTCCGACCACAGCTCCAGCCTCTTTTCATCAGAAGATATTTGAAATCTAACTGACCCTATTCATGAGTTGCCAGGCCTGCTTGTGCTGATGCTACATAATATGAGGCTCTGCACAGACTGGGGAATGTTAAGTATTCAGGAGGGGAGACGAGGCAGACAGCAAAGAAGAATTCTGAAAGCAACCACTGGAGGCTTTATCTGAGGCAGGCGTTTTTATTTGTGTGTTAAAAGCCATAAATGCTAGACTAGCACACTAACTCTATGTACATTCATGTTAATTTGCTTTGAATAATCTTTTGAGAATAGAGAATAAAGCCCAATTTAAATTTGAAGGTAATGTCCCCGCTTTAGCGGCGATGACATTCACGGTAAATGCTGGATATGTCGGTGGAATCGGTTATTAACTTCACATTTCTCGCCCCGAAATCTGGAACGCTTCAGCGATATGGATTGAATTGGGCCCTTGCACTAGGACATTATTAGCAGTAGCAGCTAGCAGACAGAGAACAAACCGGAAGTCTCTGGGTAAACACACATTCTTAGTAACACAGGCGTTGACAACATAGAGTACTTCTCTTGCAGTCGGGTGAAAACTTGTAGAGCCTCTGGGGAGCTGGGGGAAATTTACTTCACTTTAGTAGCTTTGCAAACGATTTTAGAGTTGGTCTGTGTCAATACAGACAAGCCTAATAGGTTGCTGTGTGTTTAAACTTTTGAATGGGATGACACAGGGGCTTCGGAGGGATATAATGGGAACACCAATGTGTGAAATATGTTATGCAAAAGGAAGCAGGCGGATGGTGAGGCGAGAGACCAGTGTTTGGCACTAGGTTGGGAGAGTCAGCAATAAAGCGTCTAAAATAAACAAGCCACTGACATTCAATTTCTGCCAGGCCACAAGCAAGTGGCGCCTTCCGCATTTGGCTGAAGGCAGCTAAACGGAGGGAGGGTTTGCTAGATATTTTGGCCACCTGTGGGAGAGAGAAAGTGAAGTTGTCTGCCCTATCTCCGCCGAGCGAGATCAAGTATTAAGTGTTTTAACGAGATAGCTTAGCATAGCTAGTCCTGAGCAAAAGAAAACATATTTGAGAGTGACGCGCATCCAAAGAAAAGGTACAGTAACGGGAAGCAATGACGCAAAGTAGATGAGGACTGAAAAAAGGTTATCTTTGCTACGTGCTGATGAAAGGAACCACACCATGTCATTTGAACAAATCAATCATTTAAAAACGTTTCATTTTCAGCCGTTATTGTATGTCAAATGAATTCACCACCATTTAAGTGAAAATATATTAAGTGTAAAATGATGAATAAAACATAATTTATAGTATCTAGTTGGACAATTTATTGCTGCTAATAAAACCATAGGAGAAGAGGGCATTCACCAATCATCAAACTGAAAGCTTTAATTGAAATGGCAACACATATAACTAAAAATCCAATTAACTACGGAACCCGTCTGAAAGAAAGGAATTTGACCTTCAAAAATGGAATTAGCCTGTTTTCAATACAGGGCTAAAACGTTATAATTAATTAGAGAAGTACTTGGTCTGTGCCCGAGACAAACACACAAACAATAATTTGTAGTAAAAATGGTCTCTGTTGGAGCCATGCCAATTGAATCACATGTTTTGAGTACATTTTGTTATAATAATAGGCAGCTATGTGCAGCTTCCAAAAACAAAAGGATCATAGACTCAAGGTTGCAATGGAAACAGCATCTGCAAGTAAACATACCAAATAATAGAAGGAACATAGTAAATGACTACCCAGAATAAAGGTTTGTAGCTCAGCTTTGGTATAAAGAAGCCTGTGTACCAGTCTCTTTAGCTAGCGTTCCACACCTTGTAATTGCCAAAGACATGGAGTGGCAAGGAGTGGAATGTTAGCTAAAGAGACGGGTATTCAGGCTAAAATAAACCCAAATCTGCAATAAGGAAAGGCAGCAACTAACAGTATGAAGTGCTAGCAAAGGATAACAAATACAAATACATAGACAGAAATAAATAATGCATTGCTCATTCAAATGTCTATATGCCTTAGATTTCTAACTTAAGCTTGGTGATAGAGGGGTAAAGTGAAGCTCATATTGCATTCAAACAACCCTATCAGCACATATGGCTATATAGCATCTGTGTTGATCCTTTTGATTGGTCAATGGAGGTGTGGGAAAATGGCTAATCCTGTCTCCATGTACATCTACCTATAGGATTTGGTCTGATCCTGTTTAGGGGATGAACCGCCCTCCTGGGTTACTGACACACAACCCCATCCCAGCAGGACGAGCCATCCGAGCCATCCGAGCCATCCGAGCCATCGTCATCCCCAGGACAAGCCATCCGGACAAATTCAGCTACAATAGCGTCACGCTCGAATTGGCTCTGTGTGCACTGTCAAGGCCTGTTGAGCACAAAGAGGTTTGGGTGGCAGGGGCCGTGAAATAACAAAGAGAAATCATGCCTCTCTGTTTGGATTTCTCTCTCTCCCCCTAGCCCACAAGGAAATATGTGGCATTCGTGATACACCTTAACATTGACCATAATACTAATCACAATAATGATGAAGGGGAAATATTTGCCATTGGTCTCTCAAGATCTTGAGAATACAATAGAACAAAGCAATCAGTTTTGCGGTTTGCGTGTCTCATTTCCTGGTGATTGCTCTTGTCGACTTCCTTCGCCAGACAGGAAACTTGGCATGCGCTCAAAGCCAGAGTCTCATTCCCGGCACGGCGAGGCCGGTGAATACTACCATCGTCCCAAGCGTTACGCTTTCATGTCAAAAAAGCTGACCTCCAGACACTTCAGGAAAGCAAACAGTCGAGGTCCAAGAATAGCAGGAGAATAGTTGCATGCCCACGATTCTCATGAAAGACCCCTTGGTTCCAATCTAGCCTGATGAAGCCCAAACAAAAGGGGAGCTGCCAGCGGTGTGTTCGACGCTGGAGATTAACTGGAGAAATGAAGACCTGTCGTCCACGTCAGCTAGCCAGCCTGACTGGCTGTCTGTAGCCAAGCTGCAGTGGCAAGGAGCCATATTCCTTTCATGATGTCCTTTATAATGGAGTGTAATTAAAGATCTCTGGGTTCAGTGATTACCAAGGGAGGGTGGAGGGGTTAGGGCCAGGGTGGTGGGGGTCTTACAGCAGGTTGGAATAGAAGTCAGGAGTGTAGCTGTAACACCGGCTGCTAGGTTGAGAGGTATAGTGTCTGTTTCTGTTGGTGATAGGAATTCCATATTTAGTGGATTATTATGTAATGAGTTATTATTTGATTGAATGAAAAACATGAAAAATTGCGTTTTGTAAGACAGTCTTTTACTTACATTTTTAGCATGTAAAAAAATGCTAAATCATGTGGATCTAGAGATTTGGTAGACATGGTGTAAGTGGGAATATGAAATTACTAAAGATATGTTGTACATACATGATGGCAAGGGATGAGATCTTCTGTGGGTAATTATTATAATTGATTATATCATCTGACTGTCACAGCCAGTAATAGCAATATATTGTTTGTATGATATTATTTTAGTTCACAGGCAGGACCTTCAGAAAGGCACATGTTGGCAAAGAGACTGTAGTACTGTAACACGGTGCACCTGGGTAAAAGTGCTGTGGCATTTCATAAAGTTTCCCAACTAATTTAGGCCCTGAATCATGAGGTGGTTCAAGATGTCACTTCGGGTGAAAACAAAACCAGTGTGAATGAGGATTATGTGTATGTGGTGTGAAAGGTAATGCGAGCCAGCCTGACAATATCCTGCCTACCACAATAGACCAGAAACATTGACAGCCTGGGTCTTTGCTGAAGGCACATTCATTTTGTGTCATTCATTCCACACCACAATGTGCACATTTTGTTTAAGTGCCATTCATTCAGCCTGGCTGTCATTTTATTCATGACTGCTTTATGCAGGTCCATGAACCAGGAGTGAAATCTAGCAAGATTGTGGTGTATTTTGATAATTTTGAATAGAAGCATCAGCGCATTTCCCATTGAGAAATCTTTCAGGTTGGACGGAAGAATACAGATTTGAGATGAAACCTATCTTGTCAAAGAGAATCATTTCATTTCCTTCACCTTACCCAAAATAAAACATCTTGCAGGTGTATTGGGCGCCAAGCAGAGCACCGTACATTGCAAGAATGAGCTATAACATGAGTTTTTAGTTTTAGTTTGTTTTGAAGTCGGGTCTCGCTATGTTGTTGAACCGGAGCTTCTATGTGAAGGGCGGCCATAGCAGAGTGGAACCATGAGGAGGATCATAAGCCCATATTTGGTCAGAAGCAAATTCAAACGTTACATAACTGCAGGACTTGAGAGGAGTGGAACCAAACATCTTAGGTGGGCACCCAGGCTAGGACAAAGCCAGAAGGGGCATTCATATTTGTCATGTGCTGAATCGGATCATGTTACATGCAGATCGTATGATGTATTGTAGGATGTATGTACAGCCTGAATGTTAGTGACACAAATGTAGGCAAGAATAGTGTGCCGGGCACAAATAGCTATATTATACTTCCCTCATTTCTCACAGCGCTTACTATCATAGTCCAGGCCTTGTGGCAATGTTTGATTACACTCTAACATCCTTGTGCTTGAACACATCTAGTTATTGTCTGGCCCATGAATCATTACATTTACCTGCTTTCTATGAGGAGAAATATCTGAGGCTAGCTTTTCTTAGACTGAGCAAAGAGAAGGAAAAAAAAGCTAAATGAGGCTATTGCTGCTGCTGCTTGCAATGGCTGCTGGACCAAATTGGGCTGCTATTGGAATTCTCTGAAGGTCAAACTCTATGTGAGTGAAGTATTATACAACCCAGAGAGGGACTGAAGGTGGGGGGGGCACACAGTGAAATGCTTTCACTCGCTTGCCTCTCCTCTTCAGAGGCACCACAGATTCCTGGTGAGGCTTTATCAGTAGCCTGGTGATTTAAAGCATTGCCAATCACCACAGTGCTGGAGTGAAGGAGGGAGGTTATGCCGGATACTTGACGAGTCAGGAAGTATACTATGTTGAAACGTGCACACATTCACATAATTGGCAACACTTATGTATAAGGAAAGGAAATGTAAAATGATGTATAAGGAACATAAAAATGATGTACAGTATTAGGAAAGGAAAGGAAAAATATGTATAAGGAAAGTGGATGTGGATTGTTTTTCTCCCATTTCTGGAAACAGTACACACACGCACACAAACACACAAACACGGATGTATCTGGTTCTATTGTAGCGCAGATCTGACTACCCATAAACCATAGAAGATGTAGTAGTGTGGTGACAGAGGCCTAATCCATGGCAGCTTGGCTGTATCGAAAGTCTCATGACAAAAATGTAACATTTCAACATTTCGCCACAGCACAAAGACCAGATTCGATCCCATCAGGAATCTAAATGGCATGTCTTTTGTTGTGATGCCGATGCATGTTTAGACTACAGAACACTGAAGAAGAAGAAGAGGAGTCCCATTTTATTTTCTAAAACCCCTCGATAAAATCCTCGGTTGTTTTTGTCATCTCTTTTCCCCAATCACAAAGGGGTCAGTTGCTCCTTCTGTGAAACCAACTGTGCCTTCAGTTTAATGCATTGAGACATTAGCATTTAGATAACCCCTCTGAATATACGAGGTCAGGGAATTGAAAACGGGAGCAAAATAAATATGCTGAAGAATAAGAGTTCACATTTTGAATGAATGTGAAGTCAACTCTATTTTATCAGCAAAGCAGCCTCCTTTCAGAATGGAAGTACAGAGATAAATTAAATTCAAACGGAAGGTGTTGTCAAGTGAAAGGAAGACTGTGGGTTTGATAGGCTGTAAGAATAGTAGGGCTAGATTAAAGTGTGACATTTGTGACAGAGCTGATGAGAACAAAGAAAGGTCTGCTATAATGGAAACCCCCCAAAAACAATACAGGCAATGAAAGTGTGGAAGATTTTGGTCAAATTTACAAAACACTTCTTTGCCAGATTTAGGCCTCTTACATGCTTTGTTGTAGAAGACAAAACATCTGGACTATGTTCTGTATACAAAGGGATTAATGTTGTCTTTATTTGTAACTTGTTTATTTTTATTTTTTACATCATATTCAAATAAACGTGCAAGTTAACTGAATCACACTTGGTGTTTGTAGGTCGTCAAAGGATTCCCCTTCTACGCTGAGGCTTTGTCTCGGGGATCGTACCTCCCATATCATTATTAACCACAACATGTGAAATGAGATGGAAATGGTTCAAATCGCTCGGGGACCAATCATGTTGCCACCATGCTGAGTGGTCCAGCGCCAAAACCACCAGCGCTCTGTCTTCTCTCAATGGGCCTGTGCAAATCAAATGGCCATTTTATCCATCTGGGCTCTTGAGGTGGGTTTCAATACACTGGTGGGAGACACGCAACCCATCAGTATTCCAGTCAGCCCCTGTACAACATGAAGACCAAGCAAGCAAATACCCCTCACCCACACTCATGCAAGCACGCATGTGCACACACACACGCACACTTACTCACACGCACACGCACACACACCACCCCCCTCCTCTCCAACAAGCTTTATTGAAACAAATTGCAGGTTCCTCCAACAGCTGCACCTCAAGCATTTTCTTGGCGGAAGCTGCGGGAGGCAAGCCTGGAGGAAACATGATTAAAAGCTGACAAAAGGTCTGAGATGTGTCATCGGGCTCCAAGTCAATCAGCGCATCGTTATATGAACAGCTCGGAAGGGGTTCCGGGGGCCGGGTTCCGGGGCCACAGAGGTGGAGGACCAGGTCATGTTACACAACACAGGCAGGTCAGGCACCTTTGAAGTCAAGTGTCAAAATACGGCCCCAAACAGCTTGTGCATAGAGGTGTTTAAACGCAAACAGAGGATGTTACTGCAGTCTTAGTAAAACTGCTTACAGACTGGCAAGTAGCGTATCTTTGAGCAGGCTGTAAATGAAGCCGCAGCGCAAAATAAATTGACTGGCAGTAATGGGGTTTTTTTTCTGCTTGAGAGCAAAATGTGGTGGCAGGTGGTAGTTAACATTTCAAAGTCTAAGCTTTCAGAGATTCCGACCACGGATGTTTTTGTAAGAAAACACGAGGACAGGGTAAGACAAAGACTTCACCTGAATGGAAGCCCTATTGTTTTGGTTGAGGTGTGCTCTGTAAAGGTATCAGGGGATTATCTGCTGTCACATGCATTCGAGCACAATAACACAGAGAACTGTGCAATCACAAGGGCACTTTGTCAGTGACACATTCAGCCATGTCTAGATTTATGGTGGTGGAGAAGCGGGAGCATTATTACCATGGATAATTGAAGGCCTGTAGATGGGGAAATGGCTACACCAACACAACTCCCCCCCTTCCCTCCCACTCTCCTCTGCCTGTCAATGGTATGGCCCATTGATTGGGTGCCTTGGGCTCAGTCGCCACAGCAACTGCGCCAAAGCAAACAAAGGGGCTGAATGGAGGGAACATTAGAACACAAAGAGCTACCTAGTGCAGTGGAAGATTTTGGAGAATTAAACCGTTACCTCACAAAGTTGCAAAATTGAGTAGCCGTGGTCGATGTTGTATTTCTTGTTCAATAGAGCATCATGGTGTAGCTCGCATGACCACATTTTGGTTTTACATTATTTCCTCTTGTCCATTTACTTTCAGAATTTGAATGATTTATCTTCCCCTGTAGATTTGCTTCATTTACATATGCAAATAGTAACCCGTAGAGACATGATAACGTTCAATTGCACAGATGTGACATTGAATGTGAAATGCATGATGGGTCACTGTATAATAATTTAAATATCTGACAAATCTGACACTCAAATGGTTGTCTGAGAATACCACACAGAAAGCCTATTCACTATGTTCACAGCAAATACAAAATAAACATATTTGTAGTGATTAACTGTTGTTGATCCTTAACTGGGTTATAGGCAATCCAGTTCCAACAAAACCCCCAAAACAGCATAAATGCCTCAGATGGGATTTAAAAACACAACACTCCAGCTACCAAAGAGTTTCCTCAACCACTAGACCGTGTCACTGTTTGAAGCATTGATGGGGCACACAGGAAGTTAACATTCAGGTGAAGATTACATTTTTAGAGTGACCTGGAGATAGTCCCACCCACCCAGTCCCACCTACAATGAACTTGACATTGAGGGGCCCCTTGGTCGGTTTAGTGTTGCTAGGATTAAATGGAGCCCCATAGGAAATAGCGACTTCAATGGCCTAAGGCTGGTTATTCATGCTTTTTAGAAGACTGACAGGAAATCAGACTTAATGGAAAGGTTTACACCTCCCTTTACCTCAGAACAACAATGAAAATGGACCACTTGAGAGTTTTATGAAGTACAAGCGAGAGTTAGGACTTGGGCTTAGTGGGAATTAAATCTTGAGTAATGAAACTTCTGGATTCATTGTCTGGGCCATATGGCACCTGCAAATTACAGGGGAAGGCAATGGTGGGTGGTCAGGGCCCTCTACAATTGATTTCTCTAAATTGACCAAAAGCTACACATTTTAACTCACACTGTGCTTAATGCAATTGCATTGAGAGATCAACAACAGAAGGCAATATGTTAGGGAAATCAGAAATGTGTAAAAGTCAACTCTTCATCCTTTAAAAAGGAAAAACCATTTAGCTGACTATACACATTTATTTTAGTGCAAAGTATAAGATGTGTAACCTGAGCTGCCATGCTGGAGTTTCCCCTGGAGCTCGATTCATTTTCTCCCTTTAACGAGAGAGAGAGTTGCTACTCAACACTGTCATCCTTGGCTGCCTCGCTGATTCTGTTTGAAGTTTAATCCCCTGAAGGCCTGATTGTTTTCGACTGGAGTCCTTTGTCACTATGGTCAGAGAACAATTATCACCTGTGTTTAACCACACATTTAAGGGCTTACTTGTAGGCTAGTACTAGTCTACCTGTAGCTTGAGGTGACTTGTAGAGAAGTACTAGTTTACCTGTGGCTAGGGATTACTTGTATACTAGTACTAGGATGACTTGTAGACTAGTACTAGTGTATCTGTAGCTAGGGATGCCTTATAGAATAGTACTATTTTACCTGTAGCTAGAGATGACTCTCAGACTAGTACTAGTTTACCTTTAGCTAGGGATGACTTGTAGAGTAGTATGAGTTTACCTGCAGCTAAGGACAGAGTAATGTGTGCTGTGGTCCAGTATTTCTCAGTGATAGAGCTGGTGCCATATGCATCAAGTGTCTATGAATAGGATTGCTGATTTAGGATCAGTTTAGCCTTTTGGATAACAATGAATACAATTACATGGAGAGGGGAGACCTGATCCTTGGTCAGCACTCCTACTCTCAGATGCTTGATACATATATCCCCTGGGCTAATACTTATGTGCACCTGTATGGGCCACAGGATGACGAATGAAAACAGGATTAGAAACACTGCCACTGGGGGTCAAAGATGGACTTCAAAATGATGGCTACGATACAGCTGATATGGATGCCTGGTGAAAATGAAAAAGTAGATTGATTAACTCATGGTCATGCTGGCCATGTGTAATATGAACCATATCCCACTGACCTAAGGGCTGGTCTGGGTATTACATAAGTTCAGCTACCTCTCTCTCTCTCTCTCTCCCTCTCTCTCTCTCTCTCTCTCTCTCTCTCTCTCTCTCTCTCTCTCTCTCTCTCTCTCTCTCTCTCTCTCTCTCTCTCTCTCTCTCTCTCTAGTATAGTATAGTATAGTATAGTATAGTATAGTATAGTATAGTATAGTATAGTATAGTATAGTATAGTATAGTATAGTATAGTATAGGCTGATCGATAACAACCTGCCAGTCGATAGGGCGTTGCTAATATTGCATGTCTGCTCCTTCACCAGAGGACTGCAATAGCAATAGATAAATGTGATGCCTAAAGCAGAATCCATCTAGAAATAGACGTCAATAAATGATTTCCCTGATTTCCCTGTCAATATGAGTGATGTTACAGATTCTATTCAGGAAATGTGTAAGACAGATATTAAAGGGATACTTCGGGATTTTGGCAGTGAGACCCTTAATCTACTTCCCCTGAGTCAGATGACCTTGTGGATACCTTGTGGATACCACGTTTATGTCTCTGTGTCCAGTATGAAGGAATTTAGAGGTAATTTTGCGAGCCAATTCTAACTAGTGTTAGCGCAATGACTTGAAGTCTATGGGTATCTGCTAGCATGAATTTCAGTAAATCAAATCAAATCAAATTATATTTGTCACATGCGCCGAGTCCAACAGATATTCAACCTTACAGTGAAATGCTTACTTACAAGCCCTTAACCAACAATACAGTTTTAAAAAAGAACAGAAAAAAATATAAAAATAAAAGTAACAAATAATTCAAGAGTAACAGTAAAATAAGAATAGTGAGGCTATATACAGTGGGTATATAGCGCTAACGCTAGCCAGCAATTGCACTAGTGCTAGTTAGCTACTTCTTTCAAACTGCACGCAGAGACATACAAATGGTATCCACGAGTGCATCTGAATCTGGGGAAGTAGATTAAGGACCCCATTACCAAAATCCTGAAGTGTCCCTTCAACAGCATGAGCTGTACCAACAGAAATGCAACCTACTTTTCTGTATGTGAATGTCTATGCTTAGCATTCAAGTCAGTATCAACAAATAACATTGCTTGGAAAATAGTCTGTTTATTCCAGGAAAAGATGTCAGTATGTGTCCCAGCAATATTTTATGTTTCATTATCCTCTTAGTCTTCGACATTAAGCTGAAGATTCAGGAATATTTGGGATTATTTCTGTCAGTAGTGCTCTGGGATCCTTGGGCTAGAATCATTTTGATCCGTGTGACACTACACTGTGTTCAGAAATGAATTCCAAAAATCATTCAAAGCAAGGACAAAGCAACCTTTTCCTGCTGCCAATGACTCATTTCATAACTTTGGAGCATAGGCCTATGTATATTCTGGAAAGGAAGAACAACATGTTGAAGACACTGCACCAACATTATGTTTTGCAACCCACATATCGGCTATACTTTGGAACAGGACGTGTTACTGCTTCTCGCTAGCTAGTTGCTACTTTTTACACCTCAGTATCTTGGGGGCTAATTTTGAGGAGAAACGTGTGATGACCATCTTACGCTCACAAGACACCTGAATGGTATGGAATAACCTGGCCAGCTAGCTACCATGTAGGTACATATAGGTCAGGGTCCATCTTGGCTCCTCCGGTTCCTGCCCTGAATGTTCCCTCTGCTGTCACTTGTGATTAATCTCCTAATGCAAACAGCGGAGACTGTTTAGCCATATCATGCATATGTATGAGCTAATAAATGTATCAGCCAAGCTGCATTTTAATCACTGTGCTCCCTTTTTTTTCATGGATGGAAACATAGTGGCCCCAAACTATGTATTATGAATTGACCACCTGCCTTACATTTGAGGAACATTTATGAATTTGGAGAGCAGTTTGCGATGAACAAATATTGGATAGCCCGTAGGTAAGAGGTAAGTTGAAGAGCCAAAATCCTACTCAGATTTAAGCAAAAAAATGGATAGTTTCTGCGTACTGCATGTATCTAGGACAACATTAGATGGACTGGGGTGATTAAGGAATCAATGATCATCTCAAACATCAATGCTAATATGCAATCCTTTCAGCCCATGAGCAAAATTTCTTCAGCAATGTAACACTTTAATTGTATATTGTCCTTTAGAAGAGTTTTAAAGCACATTTATACATTTTGGAGTAAAATCAAAATTCCCAAATAAAATTAGATTTGATTTGATTTAATATATGCGGTTTGGGTTTTTCTGGCATCAGGGAGAACGGGACCCATCTGGTGCTGCATTAGACCAGCTAGTTAAAAGCAGATTGGACGAGTAAAGAAACTGGGAAACTGCCTCTGTCAAGCCTGCTCGACACAATGTATAAAACATCTCTGAGTAAAATCTAAATTCCCAAAATGGAGTAATCTAACGGCGCGTCTTGAAAATACATTCTGAGGCGCATAGAGGAGCTACTTCTCAATGCAGTACACAAGATGAGGGAACAGGCTTTAGTCTGACGTGTGTATAGTATTGAATTAATTTCCCTTCTGTCTACTTTTTTATTTTGGAGTTCTTACATTGAAATGTAAATTGCTTCTCATGTGGTACATTCAATTACATTGCATTCTACAGCAGAATGCATCTCCCACCAAATACCGCTTTACTCAGCTTGCAAAATTTAACCATTCTACATTCACCTTATGTATTCCATCTTTTTTACCATTTTTATTAGAGCTCAATAGGCTCAACTTGGTCACTAAGGTGAAGTAATGGATTCAAGGTTAGTACAATCTTGCCTCAGGCATCCCCACCAAAAAGCTGTCTGTCTCATGGCAGGATGTCATTTGAGCTGGTGGAGCAGACCATTCTGTGGAACATCCACTGTTTATTTGGCAGAGCACTCTGGCAGAACTGATCCTAGACCTGAACAAAAGGCCACCTGACACAGCTGAAGCCCCATGTGTTGTGTAATACAGGTCTTGCATATCCATATCATTCTTTAAGGGTTCTAGGGTATAGCTGAGGTATACAAGAGGAGAAGTCCCCAAAACACACGAGGAATGACAACTAGGCGATACATCCCTCTTGCCTCTGGCTTTGTCTAGCCAGGCGTAACATTTTTCAGTGTTCTGCTGGTGATTTTGGTTCAACAAGTCTTTCGAAGTCAGTCAAATCATTTCAAAGGGCTATGGCTGACCCTGGCTAATCCATTGACTGAAACCCCCACGAGGCGGACTGTATGGTTTGAACTCTGTAGACCAGCGCTCAGAGGTCACAGTTGTTTGGCTGACTGGATCAAACCACCGAAGACTAATCCTACAGAATTAGTCCATTCGTCAACCACCTCTTGACCATAGAGGCAGTAATCATTAAAATGGTTACAAAAGGAATGCCTGAGTCCTCTTTGAAAAGGCATGCTGCTACCCTTTTTGGGGTAAAGGTAAACTGAACCACATTCCCAACTTAAAAAGTAAAAAGGTTTTTGATAAAAGGTAACCTTTACAAAGATGTATGTCTTTCACATAAGTGTGTTGTATCATGATAAAACTTGCTGAAACAACATCATTGATTTAAGGGTTGGAAGGGAATGATGATCAAGACGTTGGCTAAATAAACAGGATTAAACTAATTATTTGTTCACATCTAAAACTCCACTGTTTTGCTCATAGCTGCTTACCATCCATTGATATTTGCTTGTGGGCAGAGAGGTCGTGCTATTTCCTATTACAATGTCTATTTTTCCTGGTATTCACACTAGACCCGTTTACACCTGGTTCTAAAGTCCTTTGTCCTGATCTCGCCCACATTCTGATTGATTGTACCCACATTTTTAGACAGGTGTAGACAATCAAAAGAGACATTGTGTCTGGATATCTTAGAAGTGTCGACAGATCTGGACAGAGAAACCATTTTAATCATAATTATTACGCCCTCTAAAATCACTGACAGGTGGCACCATTGACTGATTACATCAATATGTGTCTTACAATAAATAAATATAGTATTTTGAAAGAACAGCTGCGATATAATTAGCATAAAGGTAGGGACCAGGAAATCTGGTCGCAACGCAGACACAGTGGACAGATAAGACACATTTTACTCTGGAAATGTGGGCACAATCAGAATGTAGACAAGATCAGGACAAAGGATCCGTGATAGCACCAGATATAAACGGGGCTACTGACAGACCATGCTGCTGTTGCTAAGTCCAATACCATTACATTTTACCTGAAATCTGATGTGACAAGATTTCTTTCCTGTCTCACAACTTCTCAGGTAAATCTCATACAGTACCTCGCACCTCCCAATTTTAGCCCAAACATTCTTTCAGGTCTTATAAAGGACCCAGTACAGATCATTAAAACATACAACTATGACTAATCTCCCATGTCTCACTCTAAAGCCTTTGACCTTTCCCCAATGTAATCTCTATTAGAAACCATTTATGACTGAAATGACTGAAATTTACTTAACAAGTCTTGTCATCGCCGCACCTTTGTCAGCGTCTTAGCGGCCAATCGAATGTGAAACGGCTCACCGGGCGACAAAACCCCTACGGTGAACTTTCAGGTCTAAAGATTTTGGTCAGGCCAGAAAGGTGGCTCCGACTGAGAGGCAGGAGCTTGGCGCGGCTCCTTTGAAATCCCCTCGATTGTAAAACGCAGCTGCTTTTCACATGGAAAGGATCTGCCCTGAGAACTGTGTCCATGACAGCACAGTGGATCAAATTCCACCTCCCGGCAGGTTCTGGTCAGAATCGGATACTTCTGCTTTGTCATCTGGGCCAGTAGCCTTTCTAGAAAGAGTTGGACCAGTTGATTCTCAACCAAATTAGTCATTTTCAGATGCTAATGTAAAGGGTTTACCCAGTAAAGACTAAACCATTGCACGGAGATGCATAAGCCCTTGTTAATGAGCACATAGCTCATTAACATTTTTGTTAGAGTTAGGGTAAAGAAAAAATCTAAATATATTTGAAAAACAGTCTTAGGTATCCTTGTCCATTGCCATTGCTTGACTTGAGCAGGAGCTCGCTGGAGCTGAGTACCAGCACCTTAAATGTTCTACTGCTTGAGCTCCTGTTCCTCTTATAAAATGTTCTCAAAGGTATTGTGGACCTCCGACACCTAAATATAAACAATACCAGCACCCAAAATTAGTAGCGGAACCTATTTCAGCCTAAGTCAAGCACTGTCCAGTGCTCGCGCAGAGACCAGGATTGGATTTTTTTACAGAATCATGGTGGAGACCTAATATCCACCCTGATCAGTGCTCTGAGCATATCTCTATTGCTTTGTTGAAATGTACTGTACCCATTCACTGTACTGTACCAACTCACACACACTGAACTGTGTTCATATTTCAATCAATCACCAGGGTTATGAGTGCACTAATGATGTCATTGATGCTAATGGAAAAGGTGACATGCTCACTGAGGTGGATAATGATGCTAATTAGCTAAACATCCCAGTGATGCACATGTAGCAGCTCATCAAATCCACCAAGGAACTATCGATTACCAGAAAAAAATGGAGAATCAATTTTTCTGTTTGCGTGTGTGTGCATATGCATTTGGTCATATAGAATTAATCGAAAACGAACCAACACATCGAACATCCATAGAATGCTTTTCCGATAGAATAGGTTTTGTTAACATCAACAGATAGTTTATATTGTTACAATGTTTAGATCCCATCTAATACAAGGAGTCAAAGCTGAACAAGATTGATTTATCTATTTCATGACTGTTTCTGCCTATGCCACAATTCAGCATTGTGTAGGCTTTGTGATGGAGGGATTACACAACCTACAACTGATAAAAATGAATCTCTCCTCTTCTATGAAATTCAGCTGGCTTCAGGGTGACCCTGCGTCCTTGTCAGTTGAGGATGAGATGGCTCCACAAAGCCAATGCTATATAGCGTCTTCTCCAGGTGACCGCCTGCACTCACAGGTCAGCTGTGTTTCATTTTGATCTGGCAGAGATGAAAAGAACATCAGACAGGTAGGCATCTCTCGCTGTCTGCACTAAGCTAACAAAGGGACTGTTGTGCTCATACAGTATGTCGTGTTTATTGTGCACAGCAACATCTCCCGAGGAGTAATCTGAGGACAGCAAAAACACTGTATTTTTGACATTGCTTTGAGTATCCTAATGAAACAGACAATACTCATATTTTCTCAGGCAGTCTGATTAATATGGCTGCTGGCAAAATCTTTAGGGGAGTTATTTAGAAAGGCAGATTAGAAAGAAAATGCATAAATTAAACTGTTATACTAAAGCCTTATTTGCAATTAATGCTTCCCTTTCCAGCTCATTGCCAGCCTACGTAATTTATCATTTATCATTCATTCTCCTGCTGATTGCCAAGCCCAGATTCAGTTTCCTCGCTATATGAGAATAATAATGGTCTCCATTACAGCCAAATGAGTTTAAACTCCAAGTCACATGAGGGAATAAGACTTTAATCTACATATTTTAAATGTAAAACCTGAAGATGGGGAATGATGGCATCAGGAGGTAATTCAGTCACACTTACCAAACACTTACCCACAGTACCAAAGCAATGTTTGGGAACCGAAAACATCAATGTGAACTGTACCTTTCAAGTACAATAGAGTTATAGGGTTATAGTGGATGTTTAAGCACATCAATCCCACGGAACCCTATTATTCGACACCATTTTAGAAAATGGGTCAATCATACTATTTGTATTAATGCAACTATTAGAAAATAATTGTTTAGATTGCACTGGGTCTTTAAGTTTGTCCACCATAAACAAACTAATATCTCCAGAGATGAGTTATACTAAGCTCTTCCATTCCAATACCACACTTAACAAAACATGCAAATATGTCCTGTTTAAATTGCGGTCAAAATGAATTAACTGAGAATGAACCTGCTCAAGTGCATCAACATTCATCGCTCATAGTTTCTGGAATCGACATTGTAATGTTGCTCAGCAGACCATTAAGTCAACCGGGGGGGCTTTTGTCTTTGCTAGAATGCACTGAGTGACATTTGTTTGTTCTATACCTCTGGGCCTCCTTATATCTATGCAGACAGAGCCTCATTTATCGACTAGCTTGCCTTATTGGTCCCATTTATTCCATGCTGCATGGTGGAGTAAGAGTCATTGAATGAAACCATCAGTTATCTATGCAGGCCTGCATAGAAAGGCATCGGGGGAGTTAATATGCAATTATGAGGAAACCCATTTCCCTGCTATTCAATAAAGGAACAAAAGACAACTGCGTACTATTTTGTTAATGCAGTGGATGACAACAAAAACGCATAAACAGAAGCTTTGCTTTATGGAAATGCTTCCCATTAACCCTTTGCTATACCCTTGTGTCTCTGAGGAACAAAGGAATATCAAACCAAAATTGTATTCAGAGGAAAGTCATGGTCAAGTAGAAGCCATTCCAGAATTGGGGGGTTGGAAGGTAGACTGCTCTGAAGCATTATTTTGAATACATTTTGGCGGTTCAATATTTGATCAAACGCTCTAAGCTATCTGTCAAGTGAAATCCAAATTACATTTGCTGAATATGCCCTCATTTGCATAAGTAAAGACAGCAGTCTAATGGATATTAATGACAAGACACAAACAGGGTTATGTGCTGGTCAGAGTCTGTCACAAACCAAGAAAACAAACTGTAGCTACAGGCCCAGGTGGCCAGGTGACACAGAGAGGACATTTTCATAAGAAATGAGTCAGCATTCATCAACATTACGATGATCAATATGACAAATAGATTTTTGTAGCTATTCCTGAAAACCCATTAGACATTATTACAGTGATCAATAAGTAGCTACATGCTGTATTATGCAACTCAGTCTCATGAGCTTAACGTATACTGTAAGTGAATAACCAGCTACATAGAAAATGCTGTTCAGGGAGGCCTGACATTGGTGACCAGGTGTAGACACTATTTTTAGATCATGACTTCTATGAGGGGAAAGCTCCATCAGATACAGTGCCTTGCAAAAGTATTCATCCCCCTTGGTGTTTTTCCTATTTCACTGCATTACAACTTGTAATTTAAACGGATTTCTATTTGAATTTCATGCAATGGACATACACAAAATAATCCAAATTGGTGAAGTGAAATGGAAAAAAGAACTTGTTTCAAAAAATTAAAAAAACAAAAAAATGGAAAACTGGTGCGTGTTTATGTATTCACCCCCTTTGCTATGAAGCCCCTAAATAAGATCTGGTGCAACCAATTACCTTCAGAAGTCACATAATTTGTTAAATAAAGTCCACATGTGTGCAATCTAAGTGTCACATGATCTGTCACATGATCTCAGTATACAGTGGGGGAAAAAAGTATTTAGTCAGCCACCAATTGTGCAAGTTCTCCCATTTAAAAAGATGAGAGAGGCCTGTAATTTTCATCATAGGTACACTTCAACTATGACAGACAAAATTAGAAAAAAAATCCAGAAAATCACATTGTAGGATTTTTTATGAATTTATTTGCAAATTATGGTGGAAAATAAGTATTTGGTCACCTACAAACAAGCAAGATTTCTGGCTCTCAAAGACCTGTAACTTCTTCTTTAAGAGGCTCCTCTGTCCTCCACTCATTACCTGTATTAACGGCACCTGTTTGAACTTGTTATCAGTATAAAAGACAACTGTCCACAACCTCAAACAGTCACACTCTAAACTCCACTATGGCCAAGACCAAAGAGCTGTCAAAGGACACCAGAAACAAAATTGTAGACCTGCACCAGGCTGGGAAGACTGAATCTGCAATAGGTAAGCAGCCTGGTTTGAAGAAATCAACTGTGGGAGCAATTATTAGAAATTGGAAGACATCAAGACCACTGATAATCTCCCTCAATCTGGGGCTCCACGTAAGATCTCACCCCATGGGGTCAAAATCATCACAAAAACAGTGAGCAAAAATCCCAGAACCACACGGTGGACCTAGTGAATGACCTGCAGAGAGCTGGGACCAAAGTAACAAAGCCTACCATCAGTAACACACTACGCCGCCAGGGACTCCAATCCTGCAGTGCCAGACGTGTACCCCTGCTTAAGCCAGTACATGTCCAGGCCTGTCTGAAGTTTGCGAGAGAGCATTTGGATGATCCAGAAGAAGATTGGGAGAATGTCATATGGTCAGATGAAACCAAAATATAACTTTTTGTTAAAAACTCAACACGTCGTGTTTGGAGGACAAAGAATGCTGAGTTGCATCCAAAGAACACAATACCTACTGTGAAACATGGGGGTGGAAACATCATGCTCTGGGGCTGTTTTTCTGCAAAGGGACCAGGACGACTGATCCGTGTAAAGGAAAGAATGAATGGGGCCATGTATCGTGAGATTTTGAGTGAAAACCTTCCATCAGCAAGGGCATTGAAGATGAAACGTGGCTGGGTCTTTCAGCATGACAATGATCCCAAACACACCGCCCGGGCAACGAAGGAGTGGCTTCGTAAGAAGCATTTCAAGGTCCTGGAGTGGCCTAGCCAGTCTCCAGATCTCAACCCCATAGAAAATCTTTGGAGGGAGTTGAAAGTCAGTGTTGCCCAGCAACAGCCCCAAAACATCACTGCTCTAGAGGAGATCTGCATGGAGAAATGGGCCAAAATACCAGCAACAGTGTGTGAAAACCTTGTGAAGACTTACGGAAAACGTTTGACCTCTGTCATTGCCAACAAAGGATATATAACAAAGTATTGAGATAAACTTTTGTTATTGACCAAATACTTATTTTCCACCATAATTTGCAAATAAATTCATAAAAAATCCTACAATGTGATTTTCTGGATTTTTTTTCTTCTCATTTTGTCTGTCATAGTTGAAGTGTACCTATGATGAAAATTATAGGCCTCTCTCATCTTTTTAAGTGGGAGAACATGCACAATTGGTGGCTGACTAAATAATTTTTTGCCCCACTGTATATACACCTGTTCTGAATAGCCCCAGAGTCTGTAACACCAAGCAAGCGGCACCATGAACACCAAGGATCTCTACAAACAGGTCAGGGACAAAGTTGGGCAGAAGTACTGATCAGGGTTGGATTATTAAAATATCAGAAACTTTGAATATCCCACGGAACACCATTAAATCCATTATTTAAAAAATTGAAAGAATATGGCAACACAACAAACCTGCCAGGAGAGGGCTTCCCACCAAAACTCACAGACCAGACAAGGAGGGCATTAATCAGAGAGGCAACAAAGAGACCAAAGATAACCCTGTAGGAGCTGCAAAGCTCCACAGCGGAGATTGGAGTATCTGTCCATAGGACCACTTTAAGCTGTACACATTAACTAATGCCTGAAACAGGAAAAACAGCTGGCGCATTGGCGAGACCAGTTGCGCAGAACCCGGTACTCAAAATCCTAACGGAGTGTTAACGCCGTTTTCCACACGTCCCCCCTCTCTGATGCCCGAGGATCAGTTAGAAGGTCCAACTTAGAAGAACTAAACAGACGGGATACCTGCATCAGGCTTTGGTGTTCTCGAAGGCACAGAGCTGGGCTTTACGGCAGAGTGGCCAGAAAAAAAGCCATTGCTTAAAGAAAGAAATAAGCAAACACATTTGGTGTTTGCCAAAAGGCATGTGGGAGACTACCCAACCATATGCAAGAAGGTACTCTGGTCAGATGAGACTAAAATTGAGCCTTTTGGCCATCAAGGAAAACGCTATGTCTGGTGCAAACCCAACACCTCTCATCACTCTGAGAACACCATCCCCACAGTGAAGCATGGTGGTGGCAGCATCATGCTGTGGGGAAGTTTTTCAGCAGCAGGGACTGTGAAACTGTTCAGAATTGAAGGAATGATGGATGGCGTTAAATACAGGGAAAGTCTTGAGGAAAACTTGTTTCAATCTTCCAAAGATTTGAGACTGGGACGGAGGTTCACCTTCCAGCAGGACAATGATCCTAAGCATACTGCTAAAGCAACACTTGAGTGGTTTAAGGGGAAACATTTAAATGTCTTGGAATGGCCTAGTCAAAGCCCAGACCTCAATCCAATTGAGAATCTGTGGCATGACTTAAAGATTGCTGTACACCAGCGGAACCCATCCAACTTTAAAGAGCTGGAGCAGTTTTGCCTTGAAGAATGGGCAAAAATTCTAGTGGCTAGATGTGCCAAGCTTATAGAAACAAACCCCAAAAGACTCGCAGCTGTAATTGCTGCAAAAGGGGGGGGGGTGAATAGTTATGTACGCTCAACCTTTCAGCTTTTTTATCATATTTCTTGTTTGTTTCACAAGAAAAAATATTTTGCATCTTCAAAGTGGTAGGCGTGTTGTGTAAATCAAATAATACAAACCGCCCAGAAATCTATTTCAATAACAAGTTGTAAGGCAACAAAATAGGAAAAAATACCAAGGGGGTGAATAATTTCGCAAGCCACTGTAAGGGAGACAATTCCCTTCCTCTGAGATAGAGTACACAGGAAAACTACATGATGAGCACCACACTTTAATGAGGCTACTATCAAGGTTATTTATGTCAGCCAGAAGAGATGCATAAATATGCGTTTCACATTTCATTCTCTACAGCGTGCCATGTGCTTTGCATCATATTAGCAATCATCCATACAAACGATAATCTAAGACTGCCAGATAAAACAGGCATATTTATTATCCTACATAGTACATCCATAAATATTTACTGTACATCTGCAGGCTTGGTTTTACCCCCGTTATCCATTTTAATTTGGGTTTTTAATGTGATATGCTTAATTCAAACAAATGCCCATAGATAAAATTATACATTACTACAAAATGTACATTAAAATGTGGCGACTCAGCAGATGCTCTTACCAGAACAACTTACTTCAACAATAGATTTGGTATAGGATTATACATCATTTTCAAAATGCAATCTGGGAATCACAGGAAGATTGTTGCAAAAGGTCTTATAAATCATGCATTACCATATTTCCAAGTTCAGCAAGAGGCATATACAGATTGATTTACATTGCATAATTAATCTCCAGCATAATCAATGGGAGTTTTGAAATGTAAATCCACATCAGTAATCGGGGGAAAGGCTCACACTTGCACTACTGGGCAAAACAATACTTTTTTTATTGCAAAGCAAATGTGTTACTGGGTCCCCAAATGCTTGTATGATGAGCTCTTATGCAGTTTGAATACCTAATCAATTTACAGCCACAGTCCCCATACTAGTGCCATAGATCATTCAGTTGCTTCCTTGTCTGATAGGCCCATGCTACCTCAACACAGCCAGATCATTTGCTTAATGTAAATGGATGAGTATTACTCCTTCTCAGTCACAACAACATGAAGTAATAATGACCCACAAACATTTTAGTTCCCCTGTGGAGATGCAAAAACCCAAGTATCTAATATGCTGTAGGGTTCATATGCTGTAGAGTTAGCTCTATATTGCACTGGAAAAAGAGTTCAGGATAATATACATTATTTATAATAATAATAATAATAATAATATATGCCATTTAGCAGACGCTTTTATCCAAAGCGACTTACAGTCATGTGTGCATACATTCTACGTATGCTTAATGGGTACAAGTATAGGGGTTAGATCCTCCAAGATCAATACATTCCTCTCTTATGTGACTGGGAAAACCTGCCTCTGAAAACATTTCTACTTAGTATTAGTTCCTCTTTTATTACTTTGCAGCTCAGTCAACAGCAAGGTATGGAGTTCTAATGAATTCCCTTGAAATAGATGTAATCCTCCCGATTGGACGGGTTTCAACAACCTCCCCTCCACGTTTAATTAGAACTGCAGTCACTCATATGCTATCATTGTTTAAAGAGTCCTGCTCTCGAATTCCAGACTCAGGTTGTTAATCATGGAGAAGGCAGGCAGCAGTTACAGTAGATTACAGAATGGTACTCCGAGTTGCCTGATTGTGGAAAGATTCCTGCATTCCTGATGTTTACATGCACTTTAAAGTTAAGTTTGAAGTGATAGTTATACAACTTTTCTATTGATAGAGTAACAACAAAACACTCTTTTTAGGCGTACGTGATATTCACAATTACGTTGAACCATTGCAGGGGCTTTGCTCATGTCATGGCCCCAGTCAATGAAAGTGGACACGTATTTTCATAAGTAGAATATGTTCTATCCATCATAGGTTTCTGGCAGTAAACAAAGAAACATCAAAACTCCTTGGGTGAATTATTGGGGTTAAGAGGTATTCTATTGCACGGAAGCTTGATGATGTCATCCTCATTAGGATCCACTGGGCTCACACATTCTCCCAGTGGCAGAGGAGTGAAATGACACGTTGCTTTTATTGTAAACAAGGGAATGAGGATTCAACAATAGAATACCATCCTGATCATAGACCTGTGAGAGCACTAGCCTGCATCCAATACGCTCTGCCTATATATTCCATTATGCCCTGTCTTCCATGACATTTTCACACTGTTCCCCTCATGCACTTTCCAATTTACACCTGTACCAGTGTTCATTATTTTTCTGCCCATAAAATGCAGTCATAAGGAAGCATGAGATTCTATTCTGAGACAGTTATGTCTTGCGGAGCCATCACTTTCCCTATATGCTCCTGTCTCCCCATCCTATGCTCTTTGTTCCTTGAATGGATTCACATATACCGACCAGGGCTATGCCACTGTATAAATGTGAGTATATGTTATCTGCGCTCATTAGGGCTCTGTACTCAGGGAGGGGGTTGGAGAGAGTGGCTTGAAGGGCAACACAGTTTGCCTTCATTCAGCCCTCAGCATGTAGAACAATGTGGCTTGACGGAGAAGGTTTTTCTCACAATACCAAAGCAACAGAAGGAACACTCTAAAAGGGGAATACCAAAGTAAATCTACTGACAAACTATGACAAGCCCTGTAATTCTGCAGTATAACCTACGATACCACCACTACCCCGCCAAAATACATTGTAGGCCTACTACAATGGGATAATCATGATATTAGTGGCAAATATGTAGTATTGAATTGTAATAGATGCAGTGGGGAATAATTTGGTTAATGGTGAGTTTCAGTAAGGAGGTAATCCTACATATGGCAGAAAATGATATGGCATTAGGCTACTATTAACAATATTATCCAAATACTCAGCGATATGGCAAGAGTCAGGTGGGAAGTGTTGTATCACTGTGGTGGAGAGGGTGCTCTCGGAACAAAGGGATTTTATTCATGCATGGTCTTGAAAGGGTTAAGGTGTTCACCAGAAATGCGCACAAACATGTGTATGTAAGCTATTTTAGTAGGCTTTGACATCGCACCCACAATTAACTCCCTATCCCCAATGTAGGCTATACAAAGAAACAATGATGTATTTATTGCGAAGCTCGATCCTGCCCTACTGTATCAAGTCATAAAGCTACGGGTGTAGCTCTAAGCACATATGACTGATGCGTAGTGAAACCGTTAAAAAAGTGTGGATATATTTCTGTGTAGGCTATGTGACTATGATATGTGGTTGTTTTCCAACTTGTAAACGACTGCCAGGTCGGACCTTATCGAATCGGTTTCCCGCTTTCCAAACCTACGCTTGCAGAGAAAGAGTGCGCTGCAACCTGATCATAAACTTGGTTTAAGAAGAGAGCCCCGCCCTCTTTTCAGCTTTCGGGTCTCCTTATAAGCAGCAAGCCTGTTGTACAAGGGTTTATACACTAGAAGAACACTGGAGCAGTCCAGTTCACCAACCATCCTGGAAACGAACTCTGGCTGTAAACCTGGAGGATTACATTGGTGCTTTTGCATAGAAGGGAGACAAAGAATCATGGATTTTCTCAATCATAACTATTTGAGTGCGCGCAACCCATATGACTATACCTTTAATTTTTGGAACGACTATCTGGGTCTATCGACGTTGGTCACGAAGAATAACAAGCACATGATGCCCCAAAGCCCAAACTCCATCACCGAGTCCCTGAAAGCAACCCTGGGTTTGGATGACTCTCCAGAATGTGCATGCGTAATCTCGGGCAGTAGTGGAGGCGGACACCTGGACTGCTGTTGTCCATCCGCAAGCCCCCCGCCTACCTCCATCCTGGACTTGAAGGAGCGCTTTTCAATTCTGAGCCCATTCCAAAACCAAATCGGTGGCATCCCACAACAAGACCGGGACATGGGCTTCGGGGGGAGCTTCGCAGGATTTGACCTGTTCGGAGTGGAGAGGAAGATGCGCAAACCAACGTCGAGGAATAAACAGGAGCCCAAAATCTGCGTCTTCTGCAGGAATAACGGTGCGCCGGAGGAGGTGTACGGCTCCCACGTTCTGAAGACACCGGACGGAAGGGTGGTGTGCCCCATTCTTCGGGCTTATACCTGCCCTCTTTGCAGTGCCAATGGTGACAATGCGCACACAATTAAGTACTGTCCCCTCTCCAAAGATCAACCAACCCAGCGACCATTAAAGGGAGGGAGGGCAGTGGGTGGTAAGCGAATGAAAATATTCTAGAGATAGATTTGTACACAAATAAATTGCACTGAACAATTTTCAGATGACTGTTTCCATTGCGGCTATAGCATATCCCAGTCCTAATGGCGAGGCTCCATGACTTCATAAACAAATAAAACCATATATTGATTTGATGCTTTTTCCAAAATCTCTTATATTTTTATAGTTGCTTTATTCACATAGATGTTTTTATTCGTTATACATTGAATTTATTTTCTTCTTATAGTGTATAGCTCTTTGCGTGTTCATTTAAATTCACCTATATTCATAATCACAATGTGTGAATAAATGCTGAATGTTTCGTGGGGTACATTGATTTACGAGGGCGTGAGAAGGTTGTGATTGTCATGTTACCAGTACTTTTTACTGTAAGCTTAGCTATTCTTTTCTCTTTGAAAACCAAAGTTATATTTGTCATTAAACAAGGGTAAGACTATTTCCATTCAAGATGTCTGTAAAACAAGGTATGGCTCTTTGAGGCCCATTCCTTGGTCTGCCACTCCACAGCACAGTTTCAAACTTGCTCTGAAGTTGACATGTAATATCTGTAGCATAAAAAAAAAACAAGACAATGACATCTCTGTTATGGCCTGGTGTTTTCTGGGTAACTTCATACTCAATAATAGCCAAGCCAAATGACTCATCTCCCATGTCACACATCACCCAGACTTATGAATAATCATTACCCCAATAAGATATACCCTTGATGTTTACATTCCCAAGAGAGGGTAACACACTGGATATAATTGCTTGTAGGCATTTCTTTTCAATGCGGTTTTTCTTCTATCAACAATTACCCCAAAAAGTCCTCAACAGAGGACTGAACTGGGGAGGCAAGGAGTGCTCTGCAATGGTAGAGTCAGGAGGACAATTCACCTTGAGAAATAGTGGGATAGCGCAAATGAATGTTAGTAAACAAGCCTTTCTAAAAACAATGTATTAGCCCCCTTTTGCATTATTTCCCCTGAATAAATCCAAAAAGATGCAAAATCATTGTGAATGTAAGATGGAAAGATGGAACGTTGTCACTTGTGAGACTGCACATTTCTGACAGTTATGTTAACCAAAGGATTATACAATTTTAATGAACCGAAATGAGGAAGAGAGATCAGCTGTATTGTACATAAAGTTGACTTACGTTTATTCAGTATTTTAGCATTTCAAGTGACTTCAGAGGGTACTACCTCAACAGGATTTTGTACTTACATGTACAATGTCAACTGCAGTTTATTAATATAGTGCTGCCATTTATAATAAGGGTTTGAATAGTATTTTTGATCTTTGTATAACATAATTGTATTTTTCTTTTGCTGCATTCAAACATGACAAAAGTGTATTTCCAATAAGCTCTACTCATTCTTCACCAAAACGTGATTGTCTGTATATAGTGTTATCCCTACTTTAACAGTTTATGTGTTCAATGTTCCATTCTTGGGGTTGTTTGCAAGAGAATGGGATATATTGAAAACAGTTGACAATTTGCCACTTGTAACAGAGGTTTTTGATTAAATGAAATGAGAAAAAAGAAACACTGTTGATCTTTGTTATTAATATTTTACCACAATTTCCCTGTATGCCTTGTGTGCAGAATAATACTATATGAATGAATTAGTCCCTGTATGCCTTGTGTGCAGAATAATACTATATGAATGAATTAGTCCCTGTATGCCTTGTGTGCAGAATAATACTATATGAATGAATTAGTCCCTGTATGCCTTGTGTGCAGAATAATACTATATGAATGAATTAGTCCCTGTATGCCTTGTGTGCAGAATAATACTATATGAATGAATTAGTCCCTGTATGCCTTGTGTGCAGAATAATACTATATGAATGAATTAGTCCCTGTATGCCTTGTGTGCAGAATAATACCATATGAATGAATTAGTCCCTGTATGCCTTGTGTGCAGAATAATACTATATGAATGAATTAGTCCCTGTATGCCTTGTGTGCAGAATAATACTATATGAATGAATTAGTCCCTGTATGCCTTGTGTGCAGAATAATACCATATGAATGAATTAGTCCCTGTATGCCTTGTGTGCAGAATAATACTATATGAATGAATTAGTCCCTGTAGGCTGCCTGTGCAGAATAATACTATATGAATGAATTAGTCCCTGTATGCTGCCTGTGCAGAATAATACTACATGAATTAATTAGTCCCTATATGCCTTGTGTGCAGGATAATACTATATGAATGAATTAGTCCCTGTATGCCTTGTGTGCAGAATAATACTATATGAATGAATTAGTCCCTGTAGGCTGCCTGTGCAGAATAATACTATATGAATGAATTAGTCCCTGTATGCCTTGTGTGCAGAATAATACTATATGAATGAATTAGTCCCTGTATGCTGCCTGTGCAGAATAATACTATATGAATGAATTAGTCCCTGTATGCCTTGTGTGCAGAATAATACTATATGAATGAATTAGTCCCTGTATGCCTTGTGTGCAGAATAATACTATATGAATGAATTAGTCCCTGTATGCCTTGTGTGCAGAATAATACTATATGAATGAATTAGTCCCTGTATGCCTTGTGTGCAGAATAATACTATATGAATGAATTAGTCCCTGTAGGCTGCCTGTGCAGAATAATACTATATGAATCAATTAGTCCCTGTATGCCTTGTGTGCAGAATAATACTATATGAATGAATTAGTCCCTATATGCCTTGTGTGCAGAATAATACTATATGAATGAATTAGTCCCTGTATGCCTTGTGTGCAGAATAATACTATATGAATGAATTAGTCCCTGTATGCCTTGTGTGCAGAATAATACTATATGAATTAATTAGTCCCTGTATGCCTTGTGTGCAGAATAATACTATATGAATTAATTAGTCCCTGTATGCCTTGTGTGCAGAATAATACTATATGAATGAATTAGTCCCTATATGCCTTGTGTGCAGAATAATACTATATGAATGAATTAGTCCCTGTATGCCTTGTGTGCAGAATAATACTATATGAATGAATTAGTATCCCTGTAATTGCCTTGTGTGCAGAATAATACTATATGAATGAATTAGTCCCTGAATGAATTGCTGCCTGTGCAGAATAATACTATATGAATGAATTAGTCCCTGTATGCTGCCTGTGCAGAATAATACCCTGTATGCTGCCTGTGCAGAATAATATGAATAATAATGCTGCCTGTGCAGAATAATACTATATGAATTAATTACATGAATAAATAGCTTATCAAATATTACAACTGATGCCTTGATGTTATTGATCGACTTGATAGACACAGACCTCGTTCACCTGTTTACATGAACAGTATCTCATTGCCATTGTCAGATATTAAATGTAGGCTAGACCATACCATTAAAGATTGCACATATCATTCTTGGCTCTCTGTCATTGGCTCCGCCTACAGAACATTAAAGTCCATACTTCAACAGATGGAGGGAGTGGTCTTCCTCCGCTCTAGAAGTTAAAGTCTCTCTGCATGAGAGCCACCTCAGCTGGAGGAACAAAGCCCCATGGTTGTTCCAAGCACTTGCCCGTTGTTCATGAAGGCTGCCCACCCTGGAATGTCTAGGCCAGTGTGCCTCCCTACTCAACACAGATCATTGTTTGCTCTGAAGTCTATTGAATAATGCCCCCCTCTCCTAGCCTCTCTGTCTGCTATCTCTGGAATGGCAGCAGCCAGCAGTCCATAACTTCTGGACCTGTTTTGAGAAAGGGGGATTCAGACAGACAGTATACACTAAGCACTCGGGTGCTGTGTTGAGGCCTTGGGCACAGCCATCCACACCTCTCAGCCCTCTCCTCTTCCTTTCTCCCTCCCTCTCATTCTCCAGCTGGGGCCCTGCATTAAAAATGGATGGATACTAAGTGCAACAGGGATTTATCTCTCGGAGAACAGTGGTGGGGAAAAGCCTGGAGGGGATCATTTCAGACAAACATGGCTGCCATACCAGGCCCTATTCCCATGCTGCCCCACCCCATTAGCTGTGCTGCCAACAGGATTTGATTAATCTAGTTAGTTCCTCCATTTATGGGGTGAATTTCTAACATGATTTTATGATGGGAAATGGCTGTCTGTCAATATCATACTGTAAGCCTATATTATACAGATAATAGTTTTTGTACATGGTATGAGGAGGACTAACAGTACATGGACTGGGTTCATATTATGACTGTATGTGTTATGTTAGATGCCAAACAGTAAACAAATAATACTTATTAGTGCCATAATTTGGCACTTACACTACAGGCCTACTGTAAAGTCTTCTCAGTCAGTAGTGGCCATCCACTAGTTTTCCGAGGTGAATAATTCATCTTTTGGTTGTGTATACTGGGTTGTTACTGTAGAGAAGACCTCTAATTATGTAACAGTATGCTCACATATCACATTTCCTCACAAATCTCCCATTGACATCAATGCATCATTTACAGAATATTTAACAGAGGTACTTAGGTTGGGATTCAAGCCAATCATGCTCGTAGACAAAGCGTCTTTTAAAGGCAATGTTACCCCGTTGGCAGAGATTGCATTTAATGTCAAATCTGATGTCGGCTCAATTGTAATTTACCTTTAAATGTCAAGTAGGGATTCAGATTGAATCTCAGCCTTAGCTGAAGTTAGAATTTGGGCCTAACATAATAGCCTACCGCAGACTGCATCATATGTAGAAATGTAAATTAAAGAACTTCACCAATAAATCTGAATTCACATATCTCATGGATAGATGACTATGTCCAAATAAATTCACTTCTATTTCTATATCATCTATGATTAATACTACCTACCTCACAATAACAACCGTAATTGAGCTGGGGATTTCTATACCAGACGCTCCCACCTGGAACATGAACCTGCAACTCTCTGGACACTACTTGTGTAGCCCTGACCTCTATCATACAATGCTGAATAAACATGGGTCACTATTTCTATTACAGAGTGCTGGGGCGAATCGACTCAGCTGTTGCTGTTAGCTTGGGCTAAAAGGACACACTCACACTGTTCATTGGCCCCATGGGCCTTCATATCCCCCTCTGTCATTTTCTACGTGATAACATTATTGAAGATGGATAATTGCTTACAGGGCAAGGTGTCACACTTATTGGCTTCCTCCCCGCCCCCCCCCTTCTCAGAATCATTCTTCCTAAGGATGCTGCCTCTCGTCACCTGGGGACTTTGTGTAGAGCATATTAGACAGGAAGAGCATGACAACCTTTCCAGGGAGGACGGTTAAGTGCATCCAACATATTGCTTTCCCCAGCTTCCCGTGGACCTGACATGCATGAATCATCGAAGAAACACGAGTCCCCATATGGAGGGGTATTAGTGGGAAGTATTCCAGTAAGTTGCAATTTGATGGTGTAAGATTTGAGCATGTTCATGTTAGACATCACTCATAAATATAGGACTTTTACAAGACACATTCATGTGGTCATTGTTGAGGTTGTTAAGATTGAAAGTGCATTGTGGTCGTTACTTTCTATTATCTAACCGATTTGTTTGATTATTATTGGCACTTTAGTGCCATTTACTATATTATTATATGTACTGTATACAATTCACAAAGCACACCCATGCTTACATTTTCAAGCCCCTTCTTGCACCCTTCATACCTGGGTGTGCCTCTAACCTGTAGTGCCATCCCTATTTTTCAAACCAATTCTGCAAATTTGGGGAGGAGCACAACACCAACCTGACACCATGCACTTGCAAGGCAAGCACACTATCCCCGTGCCAATAGAATGAGCACACTTGGCAGGATGTAGAAAGCAGGGTTGCTAATATACTTTGGCCCATGTTTACAGAGTAGTACTCTTGGTGGATTAATTCAATGCATACACTGTAAGCCAAAATTGCATCCGACCAGAACAGCAACTTCCATTACAATTGGCCTGAGGTTGTTGTTGTCTTACTGTGATAGCCAATATTCTGGTGTTAAGTTCTTTTCTCATTCTATTTTGCCGAGGAGTGGAAAGCCGGTGGGGGGGGGGGATTGGATCTGTAAAAGTACAGTAACAGAAAATAAATCACTTATGCTACCGTGGAAGTGCTACTGTCATGATGTGTAAAGCTAAGGGAGATTCCTATGGGAGCTAGTATATCCAGGCAGAGTAGCATCTGTTAACCACATGAAGGGACCACATAGGACAACCGTATATTACAGAAATGTCTTTCTGCCGGCTGTGTTGTTGTTATTGTGCATACCAAAAACAGAGACACAAAGAGTTACACAGTATAAGCCTGTAGCTGTGGAAAAACTCATAATATGATTCCCATTTATACCGTCATTGATTTGAGAACTGACATTGCCATTTGCTGTCAGTTCTCAAGGATCCATAGGCAACTAGGTGTTGCTGCAAAAATATGACTTTACTCCCCAAATCCCTAACCTTATACAATAAAAGTTGAAATACATTCAGATTCAGGAGGTTCCTAGTTAGTCTCTGTTTGTGTTTTGGCAGTCGGAAAATTCCAGAGCTTCATTGAGCTCCCATGTGGTTGTGGTTTGGGTGAGATGCACAGTAATGCGTTTGTGACGCAAGTGGGAGGAAATTGCAGAAGCTTCCTGCACAACTGCTTTTATACCACTCCCAGGTGGATAGCAGGCCTGGCTGTAACAGTTACAGTCCACACCAGGGGTTTCATTAAGATGTGAGGCCGCATGGCCAAGACTGAAATGTGTCTCAATAGTGCCCCCTACAGGCTGATAGTTGAAGAACACATATGCATGCAGAGTGAGAGACAGGAGACAACCAAATCATGAAAAAACAAAAAGATAATTACTTGACACATTGGAAAGAATTTATAAAAAAACTGAGCAAACTAGAATGCTATTTGGCCCTAAACAGAGAGTACACAGTGTCAGAATATCTGACCACTGTGACTAACCCAAAATTAAGGACATCTTTGACTATGTACAGACTCAGTGGGCATAGCCTTGCTATTGAGAAAGGCCACCGAAGGCAGACCTGGCTCTCAAGAGAAGACAGGCTATGTGTACACTGCCCACAAATGAGGTGGAAACTGAGCTGCACTTCCTTACATCCTGCCAAATGTATGGCCATATTAGAGACACACATTTCCCTCACGTTACACAGACTCACAAAGAATTCAAAAACAAATCCAATTTTTATAAACTCCAATATATATATTGGTTGAAATACCACAGTGTGCAATGACAGTAGCAATATTTTTGACCTGTTGCCGCAAGAAAAGTGTGAAGAACAAACACCATTGTAAATACAACCTATATTTATTTTCCCTTTTGTACTTTAAGTGAAATAAAGAAGAAAAAAACATGTAGTAAACATTACACTCACAAATGTTCCAGAAGAATAATGACATTTCAAATGTCTTATTATATCCATATGCAGTGTTGTAATGACGTGCATAAACTTAACGATTATTTCACTTTTGTTTCTTTTCTATTTCACTTGCTTTGACAGTGTAAAACATGTGTTTCCCATGCCAATAAAGCCCCTTAAAAATGAATAGAGAGAGATAGAGAGAGGGAGATGAAACATGAATAAACACCCATATCTGTTGAAATACTGCAGTCACAGTACAAGATTTGTGGCACGTTGCCATGAGAATAGGGTAACCACTGGAACAAAAACAAAATTGTAAATACAACGTATATTTATCTGTCTATTTATTTTCCCTTTCATACTTCAACGACATGCACATTGTTACAACACCGTACATAGACAATTATATGACATTTTAAATGTCTAAATTATTTTAAGTTAGTGTAACATAATGTTTACTGATTGTTTATTTCCCTTGTTTATTTTCCTTTTTGTTTATTGTCTATTCCATTTGCTTTGGCAATGTAAACATACGTTTCCCATAACAATGAAGCCCATTGAGTTAAACTACGGTTTCGTTCAGTAAACAGCTGTAATTGCAATGGTGTGCCTTGCTGTTTGGGGGTTTCACGATGTGACGATATAGTCAAATTGCTAGTACTTTAGCACCACCTGGTGCTGTTTGATAAGCATCATCCTTAGATTACAGGAAACGCGGAGTAAACCTACTGTAGTGTAATTGAGATCCACAAGGTGTCAGCCTTATACAAGCCTGGGGAAAAAATGCCTTTCTGGATCACAATGAATAATAAAGCTACACTGCAGTCTGTGTTTCAGCCCATTGGAACACCCGACTTGATTTGAAACAGAAGCTGCATCATTGGGAAATGTCATTTATGATCATTTACACGTGGACCATGGATGCAAGGCTTGAAAGTCCAGGAAATCAACAAGTTCAGATATATATTGTTGGTTTACAATTCCCTCAAATTACAAATAAAACAAACAATGCATTGAAACATTCTTGCATTTTAGGTTATGAAAGGTGAGACCATTGCACTTAGCTCATAGAGAGTGTTGCTTTAAGTGGCGCTATGGTTTTACACACATTTGGCATGTACATAAAGTGTGGTAAACATTAGCAACAGACAGTACATAGCTAGTATGTTTGTATTACAAATTAAATGGCACACTTTAGATTTGAAAACAAACAAGATGTTTGTATTTAAACCTTCTCTCACTTAGTATATTGCTGTTTCTTTACATGAGTGAATTGGACAAATGTGGCATAGTTTCAGGTTATGTGGAAGGGGTCTTCCTTGCGACAACGATGATAGTAGAGCAATGATAGTAGAGCCATCTATGCTTTTTAAAATGTATTCTCAAAGACTCAAGCTTCAACATATCTGTGTGTGTGTGTGCGTGCGTGTGTGCGCGTGTGAGAGAGAGAGAGAGAGAGAGAGAGAGAGAGAGAGAGAGAGAGAGAGAGAGAGAGAGAGAGAGAGAATCGACAAACTTGTGACGCAAGGCGGCCCAAAGCAAGACACCCCATAGATGTAAATACCTTTTCAAACACTAGATGGTGGTATATTGCATAGTAGGCACTGCAAACCAACACAGCACACTTCACTTGCATAGAGGACCTCCACAATAGCCTTGCTGTGAAGTAAACTGCCCTGAATAAGAATAGTTTATTCAATAGCACTAATCAGAAGCCTGTAGCTAACTGTACAATCAACAAGCTAATGCAGTACAGGTGTGCTCCGCTAGCTACACATACCTATTCAAATCAAATGGCGTGGTCTTACAGTGCAATGTTGTGCAGTTTTCACAAAGGGATGATATGTAGTTACATCACACCTGTAAATGAGGTTCCTGTGAATGAGGTGATTTTGACAAAATTGTGATTACACAATCACAGCAGGACATGGGCTCTCAATGGCCAATGAAAACATTATCAGTTTGGCAGTCTAGCAAGGAAAACAGAGATAGTGGATTTCAGCCAGAACTCCTACACACACTATTACACAATCCTGATGTTGAAAGGTGCTATATAAACAAACTGAGATACACGCTGGACGGAGACTACAGTCATTAGAAGACAGGCTTAAAGAAACACTGTACAATTAGTGCTTAGTTAAATATCGTTTCCATAAAAAGTCCCTGAAAAAAATAAATGCAATCAAACATTTGTGCACCAAAAAGTCTGTTTAAATTCTAAATGTCATTTACGTGAATTCTCTCCTAGGTCTGTAGTTGATATCATTTTGTTGATCATTTTGGACATATTTTGCAGTATATTTGACATTTTTCTCACAACAGGAGAACCCTCAGCAAACCCTTAAAAACACTACGATGGCACATACGTTTTTTAAGGCCAAACCATCTGCTACACTCACCATTAATCCTCACTTAACACACCAAGCTTAACTCAGGGAGCTAAAGTATCCCAATCATTTCCAAAGGAATTTAACCATTCACAGCTTCTCAAAGAAGCTCAAATAATAGCAGGCATCAGTAGGTTTTTATGGCTTCCCCCTCGAATGTTAAGGCAATATGGTCGCAGGCTGGCAGGGGTGGGGACTGACTTGTTTCCAAACGCTTAATTCAATTTGTCATCTCCATTTCGGGGGCTCAAGTGGTCTAATTTGTGTTAATGAGGGGTAATAAAGTCATAGCCCCCTATATTACTGCCAGGGGGAGGGGTGGGGCCATGAAGGAGATGTATACATGGGAGGGTTGGAGGGAGGGGAGGGAGGGAGGGAGGGAGGGAGGGAGGGAGGGAGGGGGGGGGGAGGGGGAGGGAGGGAGGGGGGGGAGGGGGAGGGGAGGGAGGGGAGGGAGGGGGGAGGGGGGGGAGGGGAGGGGAGGGGAGGGAGGGGAGGGAGGAGGGGAGGGGAGGGGAGGGGAGGGGGGGAGGGAGGGGAGGGGAGGGGGAGGGAGGGGAGGGGGAGGGGGGAGGGTAGGGGAGGGAGGGAGGGAGGGGGAGGGGAGGGAGGGGAGGGAGGGAGGGAGGGAGGGAGGGAGGGGAGGGAGGGAGGGGAGGGGGAGGGAGGGAGGGAGGGAGGGAGGGAGGGGGAGGGAGGGAGGGAGGGAGGGAGGGAGGGAGGGAGGGAGGGAGGGAGGGAGGGAGGAGGGAGGGAGGGAGGAGGGAGGGAGGGAGGGAGGGAGGGAGGGAGGGAGGGAGGGAGGGAGGGGAAGTGTATTGACTCTTTGGGGTTTCAGGCCTGCCTGTCTCTGTCATTCACTCGCCATCCCTCCATCACGGTGGCTGTCAGCACACCACCCCCTCCCCTCCCTGGCCCGGCCTCCATTGTCCCCCTCATTAGATTGCCTTTGTTGGTCTAATACTTCTGCCATCTGGTCAGCTGTCAGGGCCCCAGCAGGGCCGGAGCTGGGCCATGTGGTCCTCCTCTCTTCATACCTCTGGCCTCCTCTCCTCCACCTGATTACATAGGTACCTCTGGCCTCCTCTCTTCCACCTGGCTACATAGGTACCTCTGGCCTCCTCTCCTCCACCTGGTTACATAGGTTCCTCTGGCCTTTTCTCCTCCACCTGGTTACATAGGTACTGTCCTCCTCCTCCTCTCCTCCACCAGGTTACATAGGTACCTCTGGCCTCTTCTCCTCCACCTGGCTACATAGATACCTCTGGCCTCCTCTCCTCCACCTGGCTACATAGGTACCTCTGGCCTCTTCTCCTCCACCTGGTTACATAGGTACCTCTGACCTCCTCTCCTCCACCTGGTTACATAGGTACCTCTGGCCTCCTCTCCTCCACCTGGTTACATAGGTACCTCTGGCCTCCTCTCCTCCACCTGGTTACATAGGTACCTCTGGCCTCCTCTCCTCCACCTGGTTACATAGGTACCTCTGGCCTCCTCTCCTCCACCTGGCTACATAAGTACCTCTGACCTCTTCTCCTCCACCTGGCTGCAATAGGTACCTCTGACCTCCTCTCCTCCACCTGGCTGCAATAGGTACCTCTGGCCTCTTCTCCTCCACCTGGTTACATAGGTACCTCTGGCCTCCTCTCCTCCACCTGGTTACATAGGTACCTCTGGCCTCTTCTCCTCATAGGTACCTCTGGCCTCCTCTCCTCCAACTGGTTACATAGGTACCTCTGGCCTCCTCTCCTCCACCTGGTTACATAGGTACCTCTGGCCTCCTCTCCTCCACCTGGCTACCTAGGTACCTCTGGCCTCTTCTCCTCCACCTGGTTACATAGGTACCTCTGGCCACCTCTCCTCCACCTGGTTACATATGTACCTCTGGCCTCATCTCCTCCACCTGGTTACATAGATACCTCTGGCCTCCTCTCCTCCACCTGGTTACATAGTTACCTCTGGCCTCCTCTCCTCCACCTGGTTACATAGGTACCTCTGGCCTCCTCTCCTCCACCTGGTTACTTAGGTACCTCTGGCCTCCTCTCCTCCACCTGGTTACATAGGTACCTCTGGCCTCCTCTCTTCCACCTGGCTACATAGGTAACTCTGGCCTCCTCTCCTCCACCTGGTTACATAGGTACCTCTGGCCTCTTCTCCTCCAACTGGTTACATAGGTACCTCTGGCCTCCTCTCCTCCACCTGGTTACATAGGTACCTCTGGCCTCCTCTCCTCCACCTGGCTACCTAGGTACCTCTGGCGTCTTCTCCTCCACCTGGTTACATAGGTACCTCTGGCCTCCTCTCCTCCACCTGGTTACATAGGTACCTCTGGCCTCTTCTCCTCCAACTGGTTACATAGGTACCTCTGGTCTCCTCTCCTCCACCTGATGACATAGGTACCTCTGGCCTCCTCTCCTCCACCTGATTACATAGGTACCTCTGGCCTCCTCTCTTCCACCTGGCTACATAGGTACCTCTGGCCTCCTCTCCTCCACCTGGTTACATAGGTTCCTCTGGCCTTTTCTCCTCCACCTGGTTACATAGGTACCTCTGTCCTCCTCTCCTCCACCAGGTTACATAGGTACCTCTGGCCTCTTCTCCTCCACCTGGCTACATAGATACCTCTGGCCTCCTCTCCTCCACCTGGCTACATAGGTACCTCTGGCCTCTTCTCCTCCACCTGGTTACATAGGTACCTCTGGCCTCTTCTCCTCATAGGTACCTCTGGCCTCTTCTCCTCCACCTGGTTACATAGGTACCTCTGGCCTCCTCTCCTCCACCTGGTTACATAGGTACCTCTGGCCTCCTCTCCTCCACCTGGTTACATAGGTACCTCTGGCCTCTTCTCCTCCACCTGGTTACATAGGTACCTCTGGCCACCTCTCCTCCACCTGGTTACATAGGTACCTCTGGCCTCTTCTCCTCCACCTGGTTACTTAGGTCACTCTGGCCTCCTCTCCTCCACCTGGTTACATAGGTACCTCTGGCCTCCTCTCCTCCACCTGGTTACATAGGTACCTCTGGCCTCTTCTCCTCCACCTGGTTACTTAGGTCACTCTGGCCTCCTCTCCTCCACCTGGTTACATAGGTACCTCTGGCCTCCTCTCCTCCACCTGGTTACTTAGGTACCTCTGGCCTCCTCTCCTCCACCTGGCTACATAGGTACCTCTGACCTCCTCTCCTCCACCTGGCTGCAATAGGTACCGCTGACCTCCTCTCCTCCACCTGGCTGCAATAGGTACCTCTGGCCTCTTCTCCTCCACCTGGTTACATAGGTACCTCTGTCCTCCTCTCCTCCACCTGGCTACCTAGGTACCTCTGGCTTCTTCTCCTCCGCCTGGTTACATAGGTACCTCTGGCCACCTCTCCACCACCTGGTTACATAGGTACCTCTGGCCTCTTCTCCTCCACCTGGTTACATAGGTACCTCTGGCCTCCTCTCCTCCACCTGGTTACATAGGTACCTCTGGCCTCTTCTCCTCCAACTGGTTACATAGGTACCTCTGGCCACCTCTAATCCACCTGGTTACATAGGTACCTCTGGCCTCTTCTCCTCCACCTGGTTACATAGGTACCTCTGGCCTCCTCTCCTCCACCTGGTTACATAGGTACCTCTGGCCTCTTCTCCTCCAACTGGTTACATAGGTACCTCTGGCCTCCTCTCCTCCACCTGGTTACATAGGTACCTCTGGCCTCTTCTCCTCCACCTGGTTACATAGCTACCCCTGGCCTCTTCTCCTCCACCTGGTTACATAGGTACCTCTGTCCTCCTCTCCTCCACCTGGTTACATAGGTACCTCTGACCTCGTCTCCTCCACCTGGTTACATAGGTAACTCTGGCCTCCTCTCCTCCACCTGGTTACATAGGTACCTCTGGCCTATTCTCCTCCACCTGGCTACATAGGTACCTCTGGCCTCTTCTCCTCCACCTGGCTACATAGGTACCTCTGGCCTCGTCTCCTCCACCTGGTTACATAGATACCTCTGGCCTCCTCTCCTCCACCTGGTTACATAGGTACCTCTGGCCTCCTCTCCTCCACCTGGTTACTTAGGTACCTCTGGCCTCCTCTCCTCCACCTGGCTACATAGGTACCTCTGGCCTCCTCTCCTCCACCTGGCTGCAATAGGTACCTCTGGCCTCTTCTCCTCCACCTGGTTACATAGGTACCTCTGGCCTCCTCTCCTCCACCTGGTTACATAGGTACCTCTGGCCTCTTCTCCTCCAACTGGTTACATAGGTACCTCTGGCCTCCTCTCCTCCACCTGGTTACATAGGTACCTCTGGCCTCCTCTCCTCCACCTGGCTACCTAGGTACCTCTGGCCTCTTCTCCTCCACCTGGTTACATAGGTACATCTGGCCACCTCTCCTCCACCTGGTTACATAGGTACCTCTGGCCTCTTCTCCTCCACCTGGTTACATAGGTACCTCTGGCCTCCTCTCCTCCACCTGGTTACATAGGTACCTCTGGCCTCTTCTCCTCCAACTGGTTACATAGGTACCTCTGGCCTCCTCTCCTCCACCTGGTTACATAGGTACCTCTGGCCTCCTCTCCTCCACCTGGCTACCTAGGTACCTCTGGCCTCTTCTCCTCCACCTGGTTACATAGGTACCTCTGGCCTCATCTCCTCCACCTGGTTACATAGGTACCTCTGGCCTCCTCTCCTCCACCTGGTTACATAGGTACCTCTGGCCTCTTCTCCTCCACCTGGTTACATAGGTACCTCTGGCCTCCTCTCCTCCACCTGATTACATAGGTACCTCTGGCCTCCTCTCCTCCGCCTGGTTACATAGGTACCTCTGGCCTCCTCTCCTCCACCTGGTTACATAGGTAACTCTGGCCCAGCTTCCCCTCTGGCTGCCACAATAAGGCCCCTTTCACACTTGAAGGAATTAGGAAAAAATTGATGTACCCTCAGTGTGAGTGCACCATGCGGCACGTCTCGGGGACTGTCATTCTCCCTGACCATGTTATGCAGAGAAGGCAACAGGCCCTGTTTGCAAAAAGCCAGTCCCCTTTTTAGTTGTCTTGTTTGGTCGTAAGCTAGCAGATTTGCATATTAACTAAACTTCACATTGCCATTGGTTTATTCGCAGTGGGTTTTTTTCAGTGGATTGCCAGGGCCTTGAAGAAATATGACTTCTATTTTGATTGATTTATATTTTGGTTTTGAGAAAGAGGAGAGAGGACACGAGGAGTATGCGATTGAGATTCTCCCATTGTGATGGCCGTATTCTCTCCATAGTGAGAGACCTCTTGATTCAATAGATGGCAGTGTGGTCTTGGTCAATGGTCCTGTTGAATGGACTACCACAGGAATATATACCTTACTCTCCATGGTATGATCCACTTGCACTGTAGGTTGATCATCAGAGACTGGGCCTTTTCCATTGAACATTTGATATAGTCATTATGAAATGGACATCTCCAGTGAACAGAGAGGTTCAAAAGTCTTGCACAGGATGACAACAAAGTCGAAACTAGCATCCTCCGTGTTTTGCCTGCTGTGTTGTTTTGTAGGCGGAGGAATGTGTGAGCACTCAACAACATTCCCACTGTTTGTTCCTTTGTCTTCTTCTTCACCATTTCAAACAAGGACATGTAACGGATGACCATAACCCCTAGGTGACCCTGACCCTGCCACTCTTTCATCCATCCCTCCACAACATCGTCCATCTGTCACCTGACAGGGCGAGACTCAACTATGGCCAACTTGGTCGCCACGTTACAGGGCACCACTACGAGTATCATCGTATGTGTTTTGAAATGTGGACACAGAGGACTAGAGGGGATACAGGAAGAAGATTCAGGGTGGGAGAGAGATACAGGACTAGCTCTCTGTTACTGTCGGCACAACCCAAAGCTGTAGTGGCATTTGCCTAAGAGGAGACATGAAAGTCGAACACATTTCACCTATCTTGTGTTATAAACCCTGTGGCATCTCTGTAAACAATCTGAAAGACAATTTCAGATTGAAGTCTCCTGGAGTATGTGGGTTCATAACACCCTGGTTAGAGAGTAAAGAGAAGGTTGGCTATCATCTCAGAGTCCCTGCCACACTGTCAGCATGACTATCAATCGTCCCCTTTAGTGGCCTTCTCATCTGATCATCCAGAAATGCCACAAATTAAGCCAAAATGTCTTCACACTTAGAAATAGAGAACCATAACTACAGTACTACTGTAAAAAAATACAAGCTACATTCAATATACCACATGCTTAGAATGTGTTGCACGCTTGCTGTCTCATTCCAGCCATTTTTACATCAATGAGTATTCAAAGAAATCCTAAATATGGAGAGAACACAGTCCAACAACAAACAGTGTTGGAGCGTATTATTTTAGCTGTGAAAGTTTGCAGAAGAATTATAAACGCGGAATAACTTAGAGGCTCATATTTAAGGCCTCAATGCTTGAAAGTCAAACTTCATTAAAACATCTGACTTGTCTTGTGCTTACGTGCATGAAACACATGCGAGTGCACTCTTCTGTAATTAACTGGAAGGTGGTTAAAAAGGAGAAAATATCTCCCATAGCAAAAATGTGTCATGGATTATGCTTTGATAATTATGAGATTTTGTCAGGTTTCTCTCACATTGAAATTAAATAAATACTCCACACCCAAGTGTTAAAAATAGTACAAGGTGAAAATCGTAATAAAAAAGGAATTGCTTGGAGTATGACCATCTTGGCTTCACTATAAAGCGGGTTCTCCTAGGTACAGGAGAATTTCACATTTTTGAGTATTCTGTCTTTTGTGTCTGAAACTGTGGTGGAACATGTTAATAGAGCAAAATCCTTTTGATGTGTTGTTGTAACTTCAAATGTAGGCCACACCATATCAAAACCCATAACCAACATCAAAGCCATATTAAAACTAACGTTGTAAAATTATGAGGTGCACTTTCTTTCAATCTTCCCCCCCGAGAGAGAGATATCAAGAACAGTGCTATAAAAGGCATTGCACGCCGCCCATTGTACCCCCATGATGGCGTGCATCACCACCGAGCCGCTATCTCATTGGATAGGCTAAACGAACAAGCCTCACCAAGAGGCCTTTATCCACGAGTGACTCCACACTCTCTCCGTCTCCTGGCCCGGACGCTTCTGCACGCTCACAGGGTTAAAATAAAACTTACCGCTGAACCATATTGCCCTCCCTCCCTCCCTCTCGCTCTCTCCCTCTCTCCATATCCTTTATTCACAGCCTCGTAATTGGTAGTCAATTTGAGCTCCCCCTTTTCCTATTGTGAGCAGATTTTGCTCTGACAGAGTGCGGAAGATTAATGGCCACGAGCAACCGAGGGGGGCTCGCCTCAGCAAGCATGGGCGCCCTAAATTCATTACACCAATTTCCCCCTGTCCTGGGCTCCCCTCACACACACACACACACACACACACACACACACACACACACACACACACACACACACACACACACACACACACACACACACACACACACACACACACACACACACACACACACACAAAGAAAATAAATAGAGAATAAAAAGAATAGAAAAAGTCAGAAGGCCTTAGCGAAAGAAAAGAAAAATGGAAGGAAAAGAAAGAAGAAAAGATGAAAGCAGCTATGTGGTTTGTTTCTCAGTGTACATCCTAGCCAACGGCATATACAGCATGTGTCATCTATACATTGATGCTGACAGTCATCCATTAAGGATTTTAGGTGGGTGTGACAATCCTCCATGTTTTGTTAACATTTCTGTCCATATTCTGTCCAGTATTATATTCATTTTGTAAACGAATTGAATGCATTTGGATCTATTCTAAAGTATGCAAAAAATACCATTGGAGTATACATGAATGTTTAGCCTAATTGCCTTCAAAATACCTTTGGTTTACATATCGAGAGCACGGCGTTAGGTTGTTACAATAACGACTCAAATCGGAAGCACTACTTTGATCGAAGCAAATCACAACATCCTTTTATTTACTGAAGCAAACACTCCTGAGCACGTTGCACTCACTGGTTTCAAGCTCCTTGGCTGACCAGGAAATACCTTGAACTTTGGTATGATAAGAGTGACCTGTCCACTGGGGTTAGCCCATAATTGAGATGATTTATATCTCCTGCCAAAGTCTCTCTCTCTCTCTCTCTCTCTCTCTCTCTCTCTCTCTCTCTCTCTCTCTCTCTCTCTCTCTCTCTCCCCCTCTCTCCCTCTCCCCGCCTGTCTGCAGCACATGCCCTGTGAGATGGCAAAACGCCCCAAGGTCCAGGAGGGGAGCTGCTGCCCTGGGGGCCGAGCCCATGTAATTGTCCCCCTCAGTGACAAGCCTGTGGAGAGCCCCACGAACACCGTCACCACTAGACCCATCACAACCCTGCCCTACAATGTGCTGTCTGTCACCTGTCACCTGTCACCAAGGCCAAATGCAATCTCCCATGTCACTGCCACATCCTGTCTGCTCTGGTGTTGGGAATACGCTGTTAAAAATGTGCCTTTTGGCTAAACCTGGCATACTGACAGATATGTTTATTCATTTGCATTGTCAACGTCAAATGTAATGAGGTTGTTGGTTCTGTGCATGTTTGGTGGCCATTTTTAATATTTCAGGAAATTCCATGGTGACAATAATGCAAGCTGTGTGAAAATCCAACCAATTTGTGTGCACTATTTACAACCAATAGTTCTGGCCATGCATTATGATTCATTTCATGATAAACCTTGTGTAACGATCGTCGTTGGTGGAATTAGACCAAGATGCAGCGTGGGGTAGGTTAATCATATTCTTTAATGATAACAAGAACGAGAGAACCAACGAAACGTACAGCCTTGTAGGGCTCAACAGCAACAATACAAAGACAAGATCCCACAACATAGGTGGGGAAAAAAGGCAACCTAAGTATGATTCCCAATCAGAGACAACGATAGACAGCTGCCTCTGATTGGGAACCACACTCAGCCAAACACAAAGAAATACAACACATAGAATGCCCACCCAAATCACACCCTGACCAAACCAGAGAGAGACATAAATAGAGACATAAACAGTGCGTAACACATTGACTTAATACATTTTCACACATGGTTTGATACTGAACTGAAATTGGATTTAAAGTATTTTGCATGGCTGACATTTAGCTGCAAAATAAAGGCTATAATCATCAATTCTGTTCCTATTATAATCATAAATAGCACAAATTGCTAATATTTACAATTTACTGTGGGAAACAAATATTTCTCATCTTTTGGGGTAACAGTTGATCAAATGTTTTGAATTCCTACCTCATTTGTATATATTTTTATTGCTTTGTCAGTAACTTGCCAGACGGCCATCTTTGGTGGTGGCAGTTGAGTCTCTGAGGTTTTCTTCCCAGGGTGGATTCATAATTCTTTGTCCTGCCTTCAAAGCCCTTGGCAGATTAACACGGCAACAGTGCTGTGTGATTTGGCCTGCCGTGTAATTTATGTACCTTCCCTGGCTCAAGGGTTTGCCTCTGCACCTGTTAGGGACCTACAATAAGCAGTGTGTCCATGCCAGGACTGTTATGTGTGTGGAGATGGTGACTATGTCTATAAGGGGTGGCTGTGCAGGTCAGCTTTCGAAAGCAAATCATTCCCCCCCCCTCCTTTTTCACATGAGTTGTGGTCGAGAGAGAGGGCCTTAGGGGTGCACTTCGAGGCCAACCAATAAATCCTCAGTGACCTCTCATACTGTAGACGAACTAGATTAATCGATAGGCACAACATAAAAGGCCTCCACTGTGGTAATGTGGACAAGGTGCACCGGCCGTCTCAACAGTAGCTCCTTCCTTCACAACGCTCAAGATGGATGGAACCGGTACCACTGCCCAACGATAAGAGCTAGTTTACAAGTTTCCACTTAGCAGCACCTGAAGACCCAAGACCAGGGATTGGAAGATACCCCAAATGTTTAACATTAAGGTTTCATCATTGGGAGGAGTGGGAGCGTCGGGGGAATGGGAGGATGGGAATATGACAGAACGTCAGTGGGTGCATGGATGGGTAACGGTGAGTGGTAATAAAGATGTCACGAGCTAACATCAAGAGACACAAAGTCTCAATTTCAGCCAATGTGCTGCCAGCCAGATGTGGGGGTATGAAACCGCGATTGGACCGTGACCCGACCCGTTTGCCATGCTTAATCCAAACCTAACAGGCAGAACCCCAGAGCCCTTTTGAAGTGGGTGCCAAGAGGTGTCCAGACCCTTAACGACCGGCAATTTATTACAACACCGTCCTGCTGTGAGTGAGAGGTCGAAGTATGCCTGGTGAACCCCATAAAGCCTTCACCCTCTCCCCTTCTTTCTCTCCTCTCTCCTGTCCTCCACCCCCTCATTCACCCCTCTTTTTCCTCCTACTCTCTCCCTACCAGCACCTGTTTAACACCTTGGTCCGTTTATGACCTTTGTCAAGCTGCTGTTAAGTGTTTCATGTTACTGTTACCCTAGTAGGGGTGCAATTGGCTGTGCAAACTGGGGTTACATGTGGTCCTCAGGCCTGCTGGACAGGCTCTTAGTAGCCAGCTCTTCCCTCCTCGTTACGTATGCCTCGGGACGATGAGGTGTACACGTCAACTCCTCCTAGAAACAGACTTGGCCTGGGAATACAGGAATCAGAATGTGTCAGAGAGAGACTTATTTAGAATGTGTTAAGAACTGTGTTAAGAACCTTTTTGGGCGTGACTTCTGATAACGAGGCGTCTGGGGAGGGCGAGATTGAGTGTCATGTTGGGAAGCCTAAAAAGCAGTTATCTTAACTAAGAAACAGGACAAATGTGTCCTCTGAACTGGTCTGGCACTTGTCCTAGTTTCTTTATGTTGAGTTATGTTGGGATATGCTAAATATGCTCTCAAACATCATCAAATTCTTTTAAAATGGCACTTCTGTCAGTGGTAATTGAAAACTCAGCACAACCTGGGAGTGACTTATGCCAAGACCAGATAATAAAATGGAAGAAGAAAGAGCATGTGAACCAAATCATTCCCAGGGGACTCCGTCCCTGCCTTTCACCGAAACAAGTGTGAGGCCACAACATCCAGCTGAAACAAAATGTGCACAAATGTATACCCTCAAACATGAAATCACGTTTGCTCTCCTTACTTTGCCCCCTGTCTTTTTGACACTGCCAAATAAAAGTATTGGCCTTCATGTGGGGTGTACGAAAGAAAAATTGAAGAGCGAAGAGGAAAAAAGAAATCAAAGAAACTATCTGGCAAAGAGATTTACGACTCTGGAGAAGCGTTTTCACTGCCTCTTAACCAGCAGCAGAGAGCTCAGAATTGTGGTTCTGACAGCCTGCCTCTTAACCAGCAGCAGAGAGTTCAGAATTGTGGTTCTGACAGCCTGCCTCTTAACCAGCAGCAGAGAGTTCAGAATTGTGGTTCTGACAGCCTGCCTCTTAACCAACAGCAGAGAGCTCAGAACTGTGGTTCTGACAGCCTGCCTCTTAACCAACAGCAGAGAGCTCAGAACTGTGGTCCTGACAGCCTGCCTCTTAACCTAACCAACAGCAGAGAGCTCAGAACGATGGTTCTGACAGCCTGCCTCTTAACCAGCAGCAGAGAGCTCAGAACTGTGGTTCTGACAGCCTGCCTCTTAACCAACAGCAGAGAGCTCAGAACTATGGTTCTGACAGCCTGAGATAGGTAAAAAGGAGTGTTCCTTAAAATGGTTTTACGACTCTTGTTATCAAGACTAAATAAATCAATAATAATCCCACTTAGGAGAGGCCTACATATTTCACTGCTCTGCTCTCTCATTGGTGGGGCCGTTAAGGCCTGACTGCAGTGTTTCTGGGACTGTTCCTGATCCCTCAATTTGTAACAGGATGTGAACTTGATCTTTTCTGAGAGTTTTGAATGAAAAGTATTGCATTGTTCCTGTATTGGTTAGCTTCAGAACATCTTAAAACTACAAAACTGGCACGTTAAACAGTGCGCTGTGGGTACTGTAGCTACAACTCCTGAAGAATATCCCATACCTTGTGCTATGAACATTTAATTGAGGATGGCGGTCATGTCCTGCCTCCTCCTTGAGACTGCTGCCGGATGAAGGCTGTGCCATCCTCATCCCATCTCAGATATCATAACAGGTATTTATGTCTCTGTCTTTCTGTCTTTCTACTTTACCTGACAGAAACAACTTGTCTTTTCTAGCTCTTCGAAATATGCTTCTTCATCCTGCTCTGTCTGTGTGCGTGTGTCATCCTCAAGTTGGTGAACAGGAACTAAAAATAGTTACAGTTCTGACATTACGAGATTCAAACACTGGCACAGCAATGTGTACAGTAAGTTCCTGCTTTGTCACGTTCTTCTGCCCTACTGCCCTATGGATGCAACCAATGGGAGTCAGTCTATTCTATTGCATACAAAATGTCCTCCTTCTTCCCTGAACAGTAAGTTATATATCTGTTGACTATATGCACTACTTTTATTCAGAGGTGTTCCCTGGCACAGGAACCGGCTGGAAGATTCACCAGTTCCATTGCAAACATTCAAATGCCATGATGTACATATGTGTGTGCTTGTGTTTGTGTATGTATGTTCTTGCATATCATGGTTAGCAGCTGTTAATGTGAGTGTTGCGAAATGCGTGTGCTTCTAGTTCCGACAATGCAGTAATAACCAACGAGTAATCGAACCTAACAATACCACAACTACTACCTTATACATACACAAGTGTAAAGAGATAAAGAATATGTACATAAAGATATATGCATGAGTGATGGAACAGAACGGCATAGGCAAGATGTAGTAGATGGTATAGGGGTACAGTATATACATATGAGATGAGTAATGTAGGGTATGTAAACATAAGTGGCATAGTTTAAAGTGGCTAGTGATACATGTATTACATAAAGATGGCAAGATGCAGTAGATGATATAGAGTACAGAATATACATATACATATGAGATGAGTAATGTAGGGTATGTAACCATTATATTAAGTGCCATTGTTTAAAGTGGCTAGTGATGCATTTTTTACATCAACTTCCATTATTAAAGTGAGCTGGAGTTGAGTCAGTATGTTGACAGCAGCCACTCAATGTTAGTGGTGGCTGTTTAACAGTCTGATGGCCTTGAGATAGAAGCTGTTTTTCAGTCTCTCGGTCCAAGCTTTGATGCACCTGTACTGATCTCGCCTTCTGGATGATAGTGGGGTGAACAGGCAGTGGCTCGGGTGGTTGTTGTCCATGATGATCTTTATGGCCTTCCTGTGACATCGGGTGCTGTAGGTGTCCTGGAGGGCAGGTAGTTTGCACCCGGTGATGCGTTGTGCAGACCTCACTACCCTCTGGAGAGCCTTACGGTTGTGGGCGGAGCAGTTGCCTTACCAGGCGGTGATACAGCCCGACAGGATGCTCTCGATTGTGCATCTGTAGACGTTTGTGAGTGCTTTTGGTGACAAACTGAATTTCTTCAGCCTCCTGAGGTTGAAGAGGAGCTGCTGTGCCTTCTTCACAACTGTCTGTGTGGGTGGACCAATTCAGTTTGTCCGTGATGTGTACGTCGAGGAACTTAAAACTTACTACCCTCTCCACTACTGTCCCGTCGATGTGGATAGGGGGGGTACTCCCTCTGCTGTTTCCTGAAGTCCACAATCATCTCCTTTGTTTTGTTGACATTGGGTGTGAGGTTATTTTCCTGACACCACACTCCGAGGGCCCTCACGTCCTCCCTGTAGTCCGTCTCGTCGTTGTTGGTAATCAAGCCTACCACTGTAGTGTCGTGCGTAAACTTGATGATTGAGTTGGAGGCTTACATGGCCACGCAGTCGTGGGTGAACAGGGAGTACAGGAGAGGGCTCAGAACGCACCCTTGTGGGGCCCCAGTGTTGAGGATCAGCGGGGTAGAGATGTTGTTACCTACTGACTTCTCCCCCCGGATAATGTGGCCACTCACCGTCTATGAGGTCCCAATAACAACAGTGGAGAAGATGGAGCGAACCATTACCTCATACGTGAAGAAATGGCTGGGTGTCCCACGATGCCTGAGTAACATCGGCCTCTATGGCAAAGGGGTCCTTGAACTACCTCTTACAAGTCTAACGGAGGAGTACAAGTGCTCTAAAGTAAGACTTCAGATGACATTGAAGGACTCCAAAGACCAGACCATTAGCAAGGCTGCACCTCCCCTACAAACTGGACGGAAATGGACATCATCCAATGCTGTGCAGCAAGCAACATCAGCCCTGAGACACCAAGACATTGTGGGGAATATCCAGCATGGAAGAGGAGGCTTTGGCCTGGCAGCAAGCAAACCAACGTTCCATAAGGCAACAACATCTGAACGCAGGAAGCTGGTGGTCGAGGAGGTGCGCAGACAGGAGGAGACTGCAAGAAGTGCAAAGGCTGTCTCTCTTGCTAAACAAGGGCAATGGACGCGGTGGGAAGGCCTGGAGAGGAGAAAGATCAACTGGAGTGAGCTTTGGCAAATGGAGGCAAGCAACATCAGCTTCATCATAAGAGCTGTTTATGATGTGCTTCCATCACCAAAAAATCTACATCAATGGTATGGCGAGGACTCGACCTGCCCCCTCTGCCCAGCTCCAGCGACTCTCAGGCATATAATGACAGGTTGCAAGACCAGCCTCTCACAAGGCCGCTACACCTGGAGGCACAATCAGGTCCTCAAGAGCCTGGCTGCAGCACTTGAGACCAAGAGGAGTGCAACCAATTCATTACCTCCAAAAACAAGCAATCCCGTCAAAACAACAACATTCATCCGGGAGGGACAGAAAAGGCCCAAGTATCCTCCTACAAAGCCAGAAACTGGACACCTAGCTATGGCCCGGGACTGGAAGATGCTTGTCGATATTGGCCAGCAACTCATTTTTCCACCTGAGATTGCTTCTACCAACCTTAGGCCAGACATGGTACTCTGGTCCCCTTCACGAAAGGCTGTGTACATCATAGAGCTCACAGTCCCGTGGGAAAACTCTGTTGAAGAGGCCTACGAACGTAAGAAACTGCGTTACACAGAGTTGGCAGCAGACGCAACTCAGCGTGGCTGGAATGCAAAAGTCTGGCCAGTTGAAGTGGGATGCAGAGGATTCGTGGCTTCTTCCATCATCAGGTTGCTGAAAGAACTTGGAATCCATGGACAGGCTCTGCGGCAGACCGTCAGAGCAGTTTCTCAAGCAGCTGAAAGAGGTAGCCAGTGGATCTGGATCAAACGGAAGGACCCTTGCTGGGCTATAACTTCATGACCCCTCACCCCCACCTGAGAACTCAATTCAGATCCCTCCAACTTGAGGAGGGCATATGAGGTATGCGGTCAGCTGTATGGCTGGCTCAGAGAAGAGGACGCCCCTGCCTTGCACAGTCCTGTGGGACATCTTAATTGGGCATGGGACACAAGCTAAGGCTTGATCACCCTTTAGCTGGCCACCTTTGATGAGGGTGTTTAGTGATTAAAGGCCGAAACACCCACTGATTCGAAGGCACACTACTGAGGATGTGTCCCAAAAATTGACATCTTACCCCAGTCTAAGAAATAAACCTCCCATGCCACTCTGTCAACATCACGGCAAATCTCATGCGAGTGCATTCCATCTATTGGCACAATGGACAGTTTTTAACATCTCGTCCCGTGTTTTATGATTCTGATTATCTGGACCAGTCCAGTGACTGCTGTGAAAGGACAGCTGACAACATAGGAAAGTCTGTGTGACAGCTTGGAGAGACAGCTGACCGGAGGGAATAGACCCCACTGGGGCTGTCATGGGTTAGCTACCCATGTTGGCAGTCTCCGACGCTGTTTCAGTATGTTGGAGACACCCGCTAAGTGCTACTGAAAGTCAACAAAGGAACATACCCCTAGAGCCTGCGAGAGCTGGGGCGCAAGATGGCTCAACGACTGATCACACGGTTACGGACCCAGGAACGGAAACGACTACGAGTAGGAACACAGCACATGAGACAACCATAACAGCAGCAGGACACACACTTCAGGTGTGCAGCTGTGGTTGGGAGAGAGTAACATCGGCAAGGGGGTTAAGGATCCATCAAGGGAGGAAAAGGTGCTTGTTAGAGAAGCAGAGACAGGGACCTCGCATTGACCAGTACTTCTTACGAAGCAGCCAGTCAAATCAGTCGAATGAAGCACAGCGACGGGACGCAAACCAAAGTTCGCAGAGCATCAGCACCCCTGTAACTGAGGAGGATAACACAAGCACAGAAATGCCGGTGGATGAACTTACCCAACCACAGAGACCTCTAAAAGAGGAAAAGATCAAAGGGCACAGACCGAGTGTGAAGTGGCCCAAAGCCGTTGAAAAGAGAGAGTGGGAAACAATCAACAACGACCTGACAAAAATCTTGGAACAACAGGTAGGAAAAGCAGAGAAAAAGCTTGAAAGGATGGGAGACATTATCTACCACTACGGAGAAGAGCGCTTTGGCGTAAACGAAAGGAGAAGTGGCAAGACACCTCCCGCGCCAGCCAAATCTAGGAGACAGCAGGAGATCGAGATACTTGTCAGAGAGAGAAGGCAGCTGAGGAAGCAGTGGAAGAAGGCCTCTGATGCAGAGAGAGAAGGTCTCATGCTACTCCAAGCAGACATTAAATGTCGGCTGGCAACCTTGCGAAGAGCGGAAAACTTAAGGAAACTTCGTAGGAAGAAGGAACACTCAAGAACACGGTTCTATAAAAACCCCTTTAAGTTTGTCAAAGATCTCTTCGCAAAGGAAAAGTGCGGAATCCTAAAAACTACAAAGCCTGAACTGGAAGAACATCTGGAAAAGGTCCACCAGGACATGAAAAGGCATGAGCAGATAATCATCCCACATGACATCCCACCTATTCAACCACCAGAATTCAATCTGACACTGACCCTCCAAAATGGAGGGAAGTAGAGAACGTTGTCCGAAGAGCAAGAGCGGCCTCGGCTCCTGGGCCTAATGGAGTACCATACAAGCTCTACAAGAACGCCCGGATGTTCTACGCTTTCTTTGGAGGCTCATGAGGATAGTGTGGCAGAAGGAAATAATACCAAAGGCATGGCGAAGGGCTGGTGGTGTGCTAATCCCGAAAGAGAAGGATGCGACAGACATCAGTCAATTCCGACCAATCTCCCTTCTCAACGTCGAAGGGAAGATCTTTTTCAGTATAATAGCACAGAGGCTGTCCACTTATCTGGAAAGGAACAAGTACATTGATACATCTGTACAGAAAGCAGGCATTCCTGGTTTCTCTGGTTGCCTGGAACATACTAGTATGATTTGGCACCAGATCCAAACAGCTAAGAAGGACAAGAGAGACCTCTATGTCATCTTCCTCGACTTGGCCAATGCCTTTGGCTCAGTTCCCCATGAACTCCTCTGGGAATCCTTCAACATTTTCCACGTACCAGAACCCATCACTACACTGGTAAAGGCCTATTTCCAAGACCTGCAATTGTGTTTCACAACACCTGACTTCACAACAACATGGCAGCGCTTGGAAGTAGGCATAATGGCAGGCTGTACAATTTCTCCTCTGGCCTTCACTATGGCCATGGAAGTCATCATCAGGGCATCGAGATGGGTGGTCGGTGGTGAGAGAACTAAGGAAGGGCTCCGTCTCCCACCTATCCGAGCATACATGGATGACATGACTACACTGACCACCACTGCAGCATGCACCAGGCGGCTACTTGCAAAACTGCAGGATAACATCAAGTTGGCACGGATGAAAATCAAGCCAAGCAAATCTCGAAGCATCTCCATAGTCAAGGGACAGCTTAAAGATGTGAGGTTCTGCATTGGAGATGACCCGATACCAACGGTGTCTGAGCAACCCATCAAGAGCCTGGGTAGATGGTACAACGAAAGCCTCCGGGATAAAGATCAAGTGCAGCAAGTAAGGCAGGACATCGCCGACGGTCTTGAGAACATCAACAAGACCCTACTGCCTGGGAGGCTCAAGCTCTGGTGCCTACAGTTTGGACTTCTCCCCCGGATAATGTGGCCACTCACCGTCTATGAGGTCCCAATAACAACAGTGGAGAAGATGGAGCGAACCATTACCTCATACGTGAAGAAATGGCTGGGTGTCCCACGATGCCTGAGTAACATCGGCCTCTATGGCAAAGGGGTCCTTGAACTACCTCTTACAAGTCTAACGGAGGAGTACAAGTGCTCTAAAGTAAGACTTCAGATGACATTGAAGGACTCCAAAGACCAGACCATTAGCAAGGCTGCACCTCCCCTACAAACTGGACGGAAATGGACATCATCCAATGCTGTGCAGCAAGCAACATCAGCCCTGAGACACCAAGACATTGTGGGGAATATCCAGCATGGAAGAGGAGGCTTTGGCCTGGCAGCAAGCAAACCAACGTTCCATAAGGCAACAACATCTGAACGCAGGAAGCTGGTGGTCGAGGAGGTGCGCAGACAGGAGGAGACTGCAAGAAGTGCAAAGGCTGTCTCTCTTGCTAAACAAGGGCAATGGACGCGGTGGGAAGGCCTGGAGAGGAGAAAGATCAACTGGAGTGAGCTTTGGCAAATGGAGGCAAGCAACATCAGCTTCATCATAAGAGCTGTTTATGATGTGCTTCCATCACCAAAAAATCTACATCAATGGTATGGCGAGACTCGACCTGCCCCCTCTGCCCAGCTCCAGCGACTCTCAGGCATATAATGACAGGTTGCAAGACCAGCCTCTCACAAGGCCGCTACACCTGGAGGCACAATCAGGTCCTCAAGAGCCTGGCTGCAGCACTTGAGACCAAGAGGAGTGCAACCAATTCATTACCTCCAAAAACAAGCAATCCCGTCAAAACAACAACATTCATCCGGGAGGGACAGAAAAGGCCCAAGTATCCTCCTACAAAGCCAGAAACTGGACACCTAGCTATGGCCCGGGACTGGAAGATGCTTGTCGATATTGGCCAGCAACTCATTTTTCCACCTGAGATTGCTTCTACCAACCTTAGGCCAGACATGGTACTCTGGTCCCCTTCACGAAAGGCTGTGTACATCATAGAGCTCACAGTCCCGTGGGAAAACTCTGTTGAAGAGGCCTACGAACGTAAGAAACTGCGTTACACAGAGTTGGCAGCAGACGCAACTCAGCGTGGCTGGAATGCAAAAATCTGGCCAGTTGAAGTGGGATGCAGAGGATTCGTGGCTTCTTCCATCATCAGGTTGCTGAAAGAACTTGGAATCCATGGACAGGCTCTGCGGCAGACCGTCAGAGCAGTTTCTCAAGCAGCTGAAAGAGGTAGCCAGTGGATCTGGATCAAACGGAAGGACCCTGGGCTATAACTTCATGACCCCTCACCCCCACCTGAGAACTCAATTCAGATCCCTCCAACTTGAGGAGGGCATATGAGGTATGCGGTCAGCTGTATGGCTGGCTCAGAGAAGAGGACGCCCCTGCCTTGCACAGTCCTGTGGGACATCTTAATTGGGCATGGGACACAAGCTAAGGCTTGATCACCCTTTAGCTGGCCACCTTTGATGAGGGTGTTTAGTGATTAAAGGCCGAAACACCCACTGATTCGAAGGCACACTACTGAGGATGTGTCCCAAAAATTGACATCTTACCCCAGTCTAAGAAATAAACCTCCCATGCCACTCTGTCAACATCACGGCAAATCTCATGCGAGTGCATTCCATCTATTGGCACAATGGACAGTTTTTAACATCTCGTCCCGTGTTTTATGATTCCCTCACCACCTGGGAGCGCCCCGTCATGAAGTCCAGTACCCAGTTGCACAGGGCGGGGTCAAGACCCAGGGTCTCGAGCTTGATTGCGAGTTTTGAGGGTACTAGGGTGTTAAATGCTGAGCTGTTGTCGATGAACAGCATTCTCACATACTGTAGGTATTCCTCTTGTCCAGATGGGTCAGGGCAGTGTGCGGTGTGGTTGCGATTGCGTTGTCTGTGGACCTATTGGGGTGGTAAGCAAATTGGAGTGGGTCTAGGGTGTCAGGTAGGGTGGAGGTAATATGGTCCTTGACTCGTCTCTCAAAGCACTTCATAATGACGGAAGTGAGTGCTAGTCGTTTAGCTCAGTTACCTTAGCTTTCTTGGGAACAGGAACAATGGTGGCCCTATTGAATCATATAGTGTGAATGTGTGATGTCACATGCCTGGACCCTTGCATACGTCTCTGATTTGTACTTCCTACTGGGCACGGACTTCAGTTCCATGTCTAGTTTTGATTTACATAAGGTTGGTTTACTAACATGAATACAATTTTCAGTTGGATGAAAGAATTCCCAATGTTGATGACTTTTTCAAATCAACATTGTGTTTCCACGTTGATTTAACGTCATCATATAGATTGTTGGGGTTGAAATAACATGGAAACAACGTTGATTCAACCAGTTTTTGCACAGTGGGTCGATATGTGTTGTGGCATGTTCAACAGGGTCACCTAGTCAAGTCACACATACAGTACCTTGGAAGAAAAAACCATGACAGGAAACAGAACAGGATTTCCTGATTGACTTGGTAATTTATTGCACATCAGATGAGTGTCATATTCACATAATTCACAGTCCAATTCTCCAGCACATTCAAAACAATTAACAGGCCATAAACAGGGGATAGACAGGCTTGATTTTCTATACTCTGAAGGTACAGTATGTGCGGTAGGAACACCTTGACATGTGATACAGCATTGCTAGTGGAATGGCAAGGCATCCTGCTTAGTGGAATGGCAAGGCATCCTGCTTAGTGGAATGGCAAGGCATCCTGCTTGTGGAATGGCAAGGCATCCTGCTCAGTGGAATGATAAGGCATCCTGCTTAGTGGAATGGCAAGGCATCCTGCTCAGCGGAATGGCAAGGCATCCTGCTTGTGGAATGGCAAGGCATCCTGCTTAGTGGAATGATAAGGCATTCTGCTTAGTGGAATGGCGAGGCATCCTGCTTAGTGGAATGGCAAGGCATCCTGCTTGTGGAATGATAAGGCATTCTGCTTAGTGGAATGGCAAGGCATCCTGCTTAGTGGAACGGCAAGGCATCCTGCTTAGTGGAATGATAAGGCATCCTGCTTAGTGGAATGATAAGGCATTCTGCTTAGTGGAATGGCGAGGCATCCTGCTTAGTGGAATGGCAAGGCATCCTGCTTGTGGAATGGCAAGGCATCCTGCTTAGTGGAATGATAAGGCATTCTGCTTAGTGGAATGATAAGGCATCCTGCTTAGTGGAACGGCAAGGCATCCTGCTTAGTGGAATGATAAGGCATCCTGCTTAGTGGAATGATAAGGCATTCTGCTTAGTGGAATGGCAAGGCATCCTGCTTAGTGGAATGATAAGGCATTCTGCTTAGTGGAATGGCAAGGCATCCTGCTTAGTGGAATGATAAGGCATTCTGCTTAGTGGAATGGCAAGGCATCCTGCTTAGTGGAATGATAAGGCATTCTGCTTAGTGGAATGGCAAGGCATCCTGCTTAGTGGAATGATAAGGCATCCTGCTTAGTGGAACGGCAAGGCATCCTGCTTAGTGGAATGATAAGGCATCCTGCTTAGTGGAATGATAAGGCATTCTGCTTAGTGGAATGGCGAGGCATCCTGCTTAGTGGAATGGCAAGGCATCCTGCTTGTGGAATGGCAAGGCATCCTGCTTAGTGGAACGGCAAGGCATCCTGCTTAGTGGAATGATAAGGCATCCTGCTTAGTGGAATGGCAAGGCATCCTGCTTAGTGGAATGATAAGGCATCCTGCTTAGTGGAATGGCAAGGCATCCTGCTTAGTGGAATGATAAGGCATTCTGCTTAGTGGAATGGCGAGGCATCCTGCTTAGTGGAATGATAAGGCATTCTGCTTAGTGGAATGATAAGGCATCCTGCTTAGTGGAATGGCAAGGCATTCTGCTTAGTGGAATGGCAAGGCATCCTGCTTGTGGAATGATAAGGCATCCTGCTTAGTGGAATGGCAAGGCATCCTGCTTAGTGGAACGGCAAGGCATCCTGCTTAGTGGAATGATAAGGCATTCTGCTTAGTGGAATGGCGAGGCATCCTGCTTAGTGGAATGATAAGGCATCCTGCTTAGTGGAATGGCAAGGCATCCTGCTTAGTGGAATGGCAAGGCATCCTGCTTTTTGAATGGCAAGGCATCTTGCTCAGTGGAATGATAAGGCATCCTGCTTAGTGGAATGGCAAGGCATCCTGCTTAGTGGAATGGCAAGGCATCCTGCTTTGACAAGGCATCCTGCTTAGTGGAATGATAAGGCATCCTGCTCAGTGGAATGATAATGCATCCTGCTTAGTGGAATGATAAGGCATCCTGCTTAGTGGAATGGCAAGGCATCCTGCTTGTGGAACGATAAGACATCCTGCTTAGTGGAATGGCAAGCCATCCTGCTTAGTGGAATGGCAAGGCATCCTGCTCGTGGAACGATAAGACATCCTGCTTAGTGGAATGGCAAGGCATCCTGCTTGTGGAACGATAAGACATCCTGCTTAGTGGAACGGCAAGCCATCCTGCTTAGTGGAATGATTAGACATCCTGCTTAGTGGAATGATTAGATATCATGCTTAGTGGAATGGCAAGGCATCCTGCTTGTGGAACGATAAGACATCCTGCTTAGTGGAATGGCAAGCCATCCTGCTTAGTGGAATGGCAAGGCATCCTGCTTGTGGAACGATAAGACATCCTGCTTAGTGGAATGGCAAGGCATCCTGCTTAGTGGAATGATAAGGCATCCTGCTTAGTGGAATGGCAAGGCATCCTGCTTAGTGGAATGATAAGGCATTCTGCTTAGTGGAATGGCGAGGCATCCTGCTTAGTGGAATGATAAGGCATTCTGCTTAGTGGAATGATAAGGCATCCTGCTTAGTGGAATGGCAAGGCATCCTGCTTAGTGGAATGGCAAGGCATTCTGCTTAGTGGAATGGCAAGGCATCCTGCTTGTGGAATGATAAGGCATCCTGCTTAGTGGAATGGCAAGGCATCCTGCTTAGTGGAACGGCAAGGCATCCTGCTTAGTGGAATGATAAGGCATTCTGCTTAGTGGAATGGCGAGGCATCCTGCTTAGTGGAATGATAAGGCATCCTGCTTAGTGGAATGGCAAGGCATCCTGCTTAGTGGAATGGCAAGGCATCCTGCTTTTTGAATGGCAAGGCATCTTCCTCAGTGGAATGATAAGGCATCCTGCTTAGTGGAATGGCAAGGCATCCTGCTTAGTGGAATGGCAAGGCATCCTGCTTTGACAAGGCATCCTGCTTAGTGGAATGATAAGGCATCCTGCTCAGTGGAATGATAATGCATCCTGCTTAGTGGAATGATAAGGCATCCTGCTTAGTGGAATGGCAAGGCATCCTGCTTGTGGAACGATAAGACATCCTGCTTAGTGGAATGGCAAGGCATCCTGCTTGTGGAACGATAAGACATCCTGCTTAGTGGAATGGCAAGGCAAGCCATCCTGGAACGGCAAGCCATCCTGCTTAGTGGAATGATTAGACATCCTGCTTAGTGGAATGATTAGATATCGTGCTTAGTGGAATGGCAAGGCATCCTGCTTGTGGAACGATAAGACATCCTGCTTAGTGGAATGGCAAGCCATCCTGCTTAGTGGAATGGCAAGGCATCCTGCTTGTGGAACGATAAGACATCCTGCTTAGTGGAATGGCAAGCCATCCTGCTTAGTGGAATGGCAAGGCATCCTGCTTGTGGAACGATAAGACATCCTGCTTAGTGGAATGGCAAGGCATCCTGCTTGTGGAACGATAAGACATCCTGCTTAGTGGAATGATTAGATATCGTGCTTGCGCTATGGCAAAACAATAGGCAATACCACCCAGCCATGTCAAAACAGTCCTCTCCCACTGAGAAAACAGTTAATCCCATAACATTTAGGAAACAGAAAACTAACAAGGAACAAACCAGTGTGGAACCTGCTAGAGAGGGCGGCCCGAGTGGGTATGGGGGTGCTACTTATCTCTTCGGGGGTATTTGGGGGGTGATGTGATGGGGTGCGCCATGTTTCACTCCCTCCACACCTCTTCCGGCCCACGCCTGGCACGGCAGTGGTTCATGGATGGCACTACCTGCCTGAAGGCCATATGGCCAATCACTCAATTGGCTGAAATGTTTTCTAAGGGACCAGGCAACGCAGGGATCATTGTCTGGCTGGGATGGCCACTTTGCTACTGGCTGGCCTTTCAGGGACATGGCCAGCATTATGGTCCCTAGCTAGAGGTATATAATACTACAGGATTCCTTTGGTAAAAAAAACGATTCTCTTGGATGTTTCTCTTTGTGACCGACCATAAATATGTTGTGGGGCATTCTGGGGAGTGTGGTGGTGAGCCCGTTGAGAGTCCAGTGAGGAAGAGACATTTGGATTCAATTTCCTCAGTGGAAGAGCAGCTTTTATGGGTCTGTGACATTATAGCTCAGCGACTGGGTCCCATATCAGTCTGTGACATATAGTTTTGGTTTATTACATTACACCCAACATAACTGATTGCGTCGCTACACTGGCCTATGTAATTAAGGCTAATTTTACATCTTCAAGCATGTTTTTGAAAGATAGTGTCCAATATGGCTGCTTTAGCATTCAAACAGTGTAAGTACAATGACATCTCTTTGGTCTCATGTAATCGTTCTCACAACCAGTCCACGTATGAAAACATTAAAAGCTCATCATAAAACAGCAATACACAATTGTTATTCTTATAGAGGAGAAATGTCAACTTAAATGTCAACCATAGTACACCTCCACATTTGATCGATTTATCAGAGCCTACAACTTTATTCCCTTCTTCCAGGAGTTCTGCTCCTTGACATGAATCTGAACATTTTCCCAAGGCAAAGACTATAAACCCTGAGTTTTACAAGGATAACATGGTTCACAGCAACTATGTCCTCTACTCAGATGTCCAGCTTTACCACACGTGAAATAAAAACCGGGCCTAACTTGATTGAAAGCCAAGGCCTGACTGTTGTTCACTTTTTCAAGATTCCAGTTAGCATTTCTTGGCAGACCTTTTCATCCTCCTCAACTCCTCACAAGCTTTAAAAGCCTGTTAACTATTTCAGAGATTTAAAACGGTGATATGTGGCCTATGTTGTAGTGGAGAGGGGAACTTGCCATGGGAACAGGCTTTAAGCAATGGGGCTATGTAGATACAGTATTGGTTACCTTTCTCAGAGTAGGAGCAACTCCCACTGTGGCCTGGTTTATACGCACCTGTTCCTCTCTTATACAGACAGACACACTCATAGTATGACCCACACATAATGTCCATTATGCAGCCCACCTGCTCCCAGCATATCATAGGATTTATTGTACTGTAATATTAGTCAAAGGGTAAACCTGTAACAGACATGGGGATAGCAGTTTGAACCCGCCTTTATTCCAACACACAAATTGCTATGTCAGAAACAAAACACATAGAACCTACCCCAACAATAGAACTAACTAGCCCAATAATTTGATGATATGAAAAATAAAATCTGTAACTGCTCTTAAGGAATGTGACATGGTCGCATTTCAAGAACAGCTCATCACGTCAGTATGAAGACGACGGCTCTTTTAATAGAAGTCTGCAACCAAATTTGCTCAGGTGGTAAATCACTTAAACGTCTGGGCGACTAGCCTAGAGTCACTCCCATTTAGGATACGCAACCCAGTTTGATCCAAATACCACAACCAACCACGTGTGGGTTTTCATACAAAGATCCTTAAAGAGTATGTTAGGATACCCGAAAGTTGTTTAGAATGGTTTGTTAATTACATTGACCATTGGCATTATGGTTAAATAAAGTGCCTTCAGAAATTATTCACACCTATTGACCTTTTCCACATTTTGTTGTGTTACAGCTTTGATTTGAAACATTTTAGGGGACTACCTCATCTCTGTACCCAACACATACAATTACACTATGTATATATATATATATATATATATATATATATATATATATATATATATATATATATATATATATATATATATACAGAGATGAGGTAGTCATTCAAATGTTGCAGACAGGTGTATAAAATCGAGCACCCAGCCATGCAATCTCGAAAGACAAACATTGGCAGTAGAATGGCCTTACTGAAGAGCTCTGTGACTTTCAACGTGGCACCTTCATAGGATGCCACCTTTCAAACAGGTCAGTTCATAAAATGTCTGCCTTACTAGAGCTGCTTTGGTCAACTGTAAGTTATGTTATTGTAAAGTGGAAACATCTAGGAGCAACAACAGCTCAGCCGCACAAGCTCACAGAACGGTGCTGAATCGCGCACCTTCTTTTGTCCTCGGTTGCAACACTTACTACCAAGTTCCAAACTGCCTCTGGAAGCAATTTCACTGTCGGGAGCTTCATTAAATGGGTTTCCATGGCCGAGCAGCTGCACACAAGCCTAAGATCACTATGCGCAATGCCAAGCGTCGGCTGGAGTGGTGTAAAGCTTGCCCCCATTGGAGGCGGAATGATGGGCTGGGGCTGTTTTTCATGGTTTGGGCTAGGCCCTTTGTTTCCAATGAAAGGAAATCTTAATGCTACAGCATCCAATGACATTCTAGACGATTCTATGCTTCCAACTTTGTGGCAACAGTTTGAGGGAGGCCATTTCCTGTTTCAGCATGACAATGCCCCTGTGCAAAAAGCGAGGTCCATACAGAAATGGTTTGCTGAGATCGGTGTGGAAGAACTTGACAGGCTTGCACAGGGCTCTGACATCCACCCCAACTAATACCTTTGGGATGAATTGGAACACTGACTGCAAGCCAGGCCAAATCTCCCAACATCAGTGCCCAACCTCACTAATGCTCTTGTGGCTGAATGGAAGCAAGTCCCCGCAGCAATGTTCCAACATCTAGTCGAAAGCCTTCCCACAAGAGCGTAGGCTGTTATAGCAGCAAAGGGGGGACCAACTCCATATTAATGCCCATGATTTTGGAATGAGATGTTCGACAAGCAGGTGTCCACATACCTTTGGTCATGTAGTGTATCTATAAGGTCTTAGTCTAGCAGTGGATTTCAAACACAGCTTCAACTACAAAGACCAGCGATGTATTCCAATGCCTCACAAAGAAGAGCACATACTGTTAAAAAAAGAATACAATGAACATCCCTTTTAGCATGTTGAAGTTATTAATTACACTTTGGATGGTGTTTCAACACACCCAGCCACTACAAAGATACAGGCATCCTTCTTAACTCAAGGAATCGCTCAGGGATTTCACAATGAGGCCAATGGTGACTTTAAAACAGTTAGGGTTTAATGGCTGTGATAGTAGAAAACTGAGGCTGGATCAATATTGTAGTTACTCCACAATACTAACCTAATTGACAGAGTGAAAAGAAGGAAGTCTGTACAGAAAACAAATATTCCAAAATGTGCTTCCAGTTTGCAACAAGGCACAAGTAATACAGCAAAAAATGTGTCAAAGCAATTAACTTTTTGTCCTGGGTACAAAGTTTTATGTTTGGGTAAAATAGAACACAAGACATTACTGAATAACACTCTCCATATTTTCAAGCATAGTGGTGGCTGCATCATGTTATGAGTGGCTGCATCATGTTATGAGTGTGTTTTTAATCATTAATGACTGGGGAGTTTTTCAGGATAAAAAATAAATGGAATTGATCAAAGCACAGGCTCTGGGAGCTGAATTCACCTTTCAGCATGTCACTACTTCCGCCAAAGTCGGTCCCTCTCCTTGTTCAGGCGGCTTTCGTTGGTCGACGTCACCGGCCTTCTAGCCATCGCCGATCCACTTTTCATTTTCCATTTGTTTTGTCTTTGTCTTTACACACCTGGTTTCAAACCCCCAATTACTTGTTCATTATTTAACCCTCTGTTCCCCCATGTTTGTTTGTGAGTGATTGTTTTTATGTATACGGTCCGTTTATGTGTAAAATATGTTTGTTTACTCATATCTGCTGTCCTGCGCCTGACTCCTCTACACCAGCTACACACAGACTACATCACACAACAGGACAATAACCTCGAACACAAGGCCATGTCTACATTGGAGTTGCTTACCAAGAAGACAGTGAATGTTCCAGAGTAGCCGAGTTACAGTTTTGACTTAAATGTACTTAAACATCTATGGTATAACCTGAGAATGGTTGTCTAGCTATGATCAACAACCTATTTGACTGAGCTTGAAGAATTTTGAAAAGAATAATAGGAAAATATTTCACAATCCAAGTGTGGAAAGCTCTTAGAGACTTACCCAGAAAGACTCACAGCTGTAATAGCTGCCAAATGTGACTCAGGAGTGTGAATACTTGTGTAGGTGAGATATATCTGAATGAAATGTTCTATACAATTTGCCAACATTTCTAAAATATGATTTCCCTTTGTCATTTTGGGGTATTGTGTGTAGATGAGAGAAAAAAATACATTTAATCCATTTTGAATTCAGGCTGTAACACAACATTTAGAAAAAGTCAAGGAGTATGAATACTATTTGAAGCCACTGTACAAGAAAACAGTACCAACAGTACCAACAATTATAACTCAAGTTCCTGAATTTCTAGAGGGAAACTGGGGAGAGAAAGTTAACAGCCGTGTCTTCTTCAGTTTGTCTAGTCACCAACCTATCTCTGTTGTCTGCATTTCCCCTAACCTCTCTCTCCTCTCCCGTTTCAGCTGCCCAGTCGTTTGGGCTGATCATGAATCATGGAAATTGATTATGCTGTCACCCTTCAAATCCCCCTGCCCAGAACTTGACCGGGGTGTGTGTGACTATCGGTCGGTCAAGCCTGCTTAGGGATGCACTGCAGGCCGACCCTGGAGAAGGGCCCGGCCGGTCTGTCAGCCCTGTGGGTCATGCAACCTCCTAACCGTGGTGAACGGAAGGAGGGAACGCAGACGTCCTGCTTAAAATACCAGTTTCCCTGCCGTCTCCCGTCTCCCCTGCCAGTTCCCCGTGGCCATCTTTCCTGTGTGCTAGCCCAGTGTCATCCGTCTTAATCCAAGTGCTGACGACACCCTAGTTTGGCTAGAGAAGATTCCCACCAACAACATGGAAATATCTAGAGAAGTAAGGAAGGAGGAGTAGCAGCATGGGTTCCTCTGGTTATTTTTTGGTTTTGAATATCCAAGCCTCAGCATCTGAAGAGAGGCGAATATGATTCAGCAAAACATTATTTGCGAGTTAATGCAATAAGAACTGGTGTATTACACTTTGAACTCATTCCAGATTTTTTAAAAGTGTGTTCAATTAAGTCATGTGCTTGTGTTTATGGTTACATGTCATTGTGCTTACCCTGACCGGAAGCAGTCTGCACTATCCCCTGCTCACTTTCCTCTCACTAAAAGCCCTGCTAGAATAAAACAATAAAAAGAAATAAATGTTGTGACACATTACCAAAACCAGAATATTTCCCTATGTCCTCTATACTTTTTTTCATGCCGATGTGAAAACTGCAAGCCCAGGCTTGCATTCTTCAGACCAGGCTTTCTTTCAAACTCTACTAATGGCTTCTGCAGATTGTTGTTATTTTTTATTGTGAGGATAAATCTGCTGTAACAAGCTGAAAACACCAGTAAATCTGGCACTGGGCTCAGGTTGCAAAAAGACTTTAAGGGTTAGCGTTGCTATGGTGATGCCGAGGAGTGTGCCATAAAAGAGTGGACCGTCTGTGACAGAGTTACTATTGTTATTGTGGGGCGGCCATTAAAGCATTCTTTGAGGACACAGATTGAGAAGACCTACTTAACCTCTCTGTTGTATGTCTGCACTTTGGCCTTTATGTGCCAGCAAATCTATGCTCACAATATTATTAGTTCAAACACACTTTTCATTACTTTAAATCATTATTTGACTTGGAATATGAAACAGAGGTAACTTATTATCATATCTCAGAAGGAGAGCCCCCTCACTGGCTCTTGGAAACATCTGCTCTCCCATCCACAAACCGAGCATGTTCAACACTGCCAAGCTTGAGATGAAAGCCAGGGTAGGGATGCAGGGTAGTATGAAAAATGCCACATAAACAGATTTGTTTTTAAATAAGATTCATTGAGGTATTTACATAATTTGTTGTAAGAAATGCAACTTGGAAAACCTGCTACAGTTAATTGGTAAGTGCCAAAATGGATTGCTTTTCGGAAAAAGGACATGCCATCCAATTTTCAGTATACAGTATGTCAAACACTGCCATGCGACTGGAACCTGACTTTATGAGACCGGAACCTAACACTATGGGATCGGAACCTGACCCTATGCGACTGGAACCTAACCCTATGGGACCGGAACCTGACCCTATGGGACCTGAACCTAACCCTATAGGACCAGAACCTGACCCTATGGGACCCGAACCTGACCCTATGTGTCAGGATTTGGCCAGGGTTGTTCCGGTTTTTGGTCACTAGAGGCCCCCATTGTGCCTTTTGACCTTTTGTTTTCCCTTGATCCCCATTATTATTTGCACCTGTGCCTCGTTTCCCCTGATTGTATTTAAACCCTTTGTTTTCCTCAGTTCTGTGCTCTGTGTTTGTATGTTAGCACCCAGCCCTAGTACTCTTGTTGATCCCGGTGGACTCGCTTGAGGAATTCTGTTTTTTTTTGTTCTTGTTTGTTTGTTTTTTGAGTATCTTTTGAGGCTTTTTGTGCTATACCTTACACCTTGTGGATTTACCTTTTTGTCTTGGAGGATTACCTTTGTTCTTATGGAATTCCTTTTGAGGTTGTGGAGTTACATGTTTTCCTGAAGAACTTCACTTTTTACTTCATTAAATACACTGTCTCAAGTACTGCTGTGTCTGCCTCATCTTCTGGGTTCTGCCGACTATTCGTGGCTCAGTTGGTTAAGTGACTGTTTCTCACTCCGGAGACCCGGGTTCGTAACCGGGTCCTGACACTATGGACCAGAACCAAACTCTATGGGACCGGAACCTGACCCTATGGGACCGGAACCTGACCCTATGGGACTTGAACCTGACCCTATGGGACCGGAACCTGACCCTATGGGACCGAACCTGACCCTATGGGACCGGAACCTGACCTTATGGGACCCGAACCTAACCCTATGGGACCGGAACCTGACCCTATGGGACTTGAACCTAACCCTATGGGACCCGAACCTGACCCTATGGGACCGGAACCTGACCCTATGGGACCAGAACATGACCTATGGGACCGGAACCTGACCCTATGGGACCGGAACCTAACCCTATGGGACCCGAACCTGACCCTATGGGACCGGAACCTGACCCTATGGGACCGGAACCTGACCCTATGGGACCGGAACCTGACCCTATGGGACCGGAACCTGACCCTATGGGACCGGAACCTGACCCTATGCTGCCTAGTTGTGACAATCCCTCAGTGATGGACACAGACTCTAATCAACATTGAATTTGCTGCTATCGATAAACTGCTGCCCACACAGCCATTTGAGAATGATCAAGCATGACTGACTTTACTGTCAAATGGGGAACGACAAGAAGTGATTGTGTACCTAATTTGAAGGTATTGACCACATAATGCTTGTGGTAATGTTCTTAATTGGATATACTTCCATCATGTCATTGGAAATAACTGCTCCTCTAGTGTGCTGTAGGCCTAATCACCCTTACATTTTCCAGAATGTAATCATTCGCCTGTCCTCTGTGTATCCTTTGGTTGTAGAATGTTCAGTTGAAAGAGGAATGATGTTCCAACTTCCATGGTCTTTGACAAGGGTTTAATATAATATCCTTTCTATCCTTTCTAAAAATAAAAAAAATGATTTGCACTCTGTGGAAAATGTACCTTATTATTAGCCTGCCTGTTTCATGTTTCCCAGAGTTATCACTGTGGACAGAACCATATCTTTTGGCAGCAAACCACATTCACTGTTCATTTTAGAAAATGGCATTCAAATACAGTTAAAATGACCAAATTATAATTTTGGGACTGCAGAGTAATCTTGAAGTGGACTGGGTCAGGCGGAAAGTTACGGGGTTATTTCATTCCTGAATGAATGTTCTACCTTGTGCTGCTTTAATATGGTTTAAAATAATCAGTAAGCCACTCACATTATTGATAGACAATGATGAGGTAGTTGGAAGCGTAGGCCTAGTTGTCAAAACACAGTTTATTTGTTGAGGAGGCTACCAAACTGTTTTAAAGTTTGAAACATTGGCATTGATTTTTTTTATTTCTTTAGCATCACAGGAACTCAAAAGATATTTAGTCAGATGACTGGCCTCAGTTTGCTCTTGATAAAGTCATCAGTGTTTGATGGGAACCACATGCCTGCACTCTGTTTCAATGAACTGCAAAGTTTAATGGAAGACATGGAGAATGACATGGGCCCTATCGAGGTGAACGTTATTGTGGTATATGCTGAGGAGCTGAGAATGCACCTCCCTCTCTAAGTATTCTGTCTTTTCTAGGCTATTAAAACATTTGGCTCACGCTAGCTGTTGAAAGGGGCCTGAAATTGATAAGTTTAAGAATGGCAGAATGTTCCTGGAGAATGTTTGAAGTATACAAGTATCACTCAGCAACATTATGCAGTTGTTTGTGAGGTATTTGTCTTCACTGGTTCTTCTCATGCTTGAACTTGGGGTCAAGAAAAATATTGAGTATTCATGCAAGAGCTTGCTTTGTGTATTTTACAATAAGAATAATGATTGAAGTCTCTCGAATACCACTCCTATTTACATGCCACTTAAAAAAGGGTTTTATGCAAACATTTGATTAATTTGTCCTATTGCCGATGGGAACGTTGTCACTGAGGTTTCACATTGATGTGGTTGTTCAAAATGTTTGACTGAACAAACTTAGCAAGAGCATGACCTCTCTCTGTGCCATGTCCCCTGTCCCATCATGGAATCCTCCCTTATAAAACAAAGTGATGAATACTAAAACATGGAATCCTAAAGCCATTACCAGCCTCATTTTTATAAGATCCAGAGAAAGAAGAAAAACAAAATGATTGAGCAGGGAACATCCCTTGCTGCTGAGCCATTTCGCATTTGATTGATCTACAGCCAAACGTGAAGTCTTTGATTGTGAAACAACTGGCATTCATTAATGTATTTTGCGGCAACTCAGACTAGGACCTGGCAGTTATTGTGAAAGTGAATGAATCAAGGGAATGGTTAGTTGGAGTCTGGAGCGTGAGATCTCTCTTTCACCACCTGCTCTGGGTCCTTGTCAGGACACCTTGTTGGGAGTGCTGTCCATCGGATATGGACTGTTCTGGTGGGGGTTCACAAAACGCAGAGCATTAGATTCAAGAGCTAGAGGACTTCTTTGAACTTCTTCCGGTCAGTCTCTTGTCGATTTAGGCTCTAGGTGAGGTTGAAGCAAAGACAAATTGGCAGGCAACAAGTGCTTGACTTGAGACCGAAAGAAGTTTGCTGTAATGACCAAGTGTTTTGCTAATCTATTATTTAATTATTTAATTATTATTATTAATCCGTTCTAGATTGTACTATGTCAATATATTTTTCACTTGTGCCAACGCTCTGAAAAGATGTAAGAGAACTGGAAGTTAAAGCCGGACACATGTCAGTCCGCTGTTTTGGGATTTGTTGTGTGCCTGGCAGTTTTTAGGATATGGAATAATCTTGCGTTAATATATTCCTATTGTGTGCATGAACCCTGACCTTTTCTTTAATCTTTCAAAATGTTTATATTTCTTTTGATGCAAGCTTGATGCAAAGTTACCTCTGATGAGAGACTAGGAATCAGACACAAGGTCATTTCTGTCTACTCCCCCATAAAAGGACATGTAAATTAAACCACACTTAAAACTCCTTAAATTTTGTACGTCAAACCTGTCAGAACCTCAGTGCCGCATCACATCAATGTGATTGCTTCTCAAATCTTTTGACTCAATGAGGTGGTTGCCAGGATACAGCCCAGCCTTGCCAGAATCCCAGTAAATATTGGACTTAAGTGTTCTGCAAATCCCCTATCAACATCTCAGCGTCTGCTGACAGCTGAGTGAAATGCACATTTCCTGGCAGAAAAAAATAAAGAATAAATTACAAATAGCTGTGGTTGTGTGCCTTCTTACCAGAGCATCTGTTTGGGATCTGTTTTTATTTTTCCTTCATTAGATTTGCTTTCCCCATTTCTGTGAACTCCACAGGATATGCTAATTTTCATTCCGCATGCCAAAGCTGATTATCACCTTTATCAAGCTTTCATCAATTATTTAGGCCTTTCTCATGCGTGCTAGATCAAACATTGCCGTGGGTTTGCAATCATTTCAGCCGGTATACCTTTTAAAGGAAATTCAAGAACAGCGTAGTAAATGTGATTTGGGATATTACATAACAGCAAATATTGAAGTAATAGAAAACTTTCAAAGAGAAAGAGTAGAAAGTCATAATTTACAATCATATGTGACGGGTTTTCCTCCCCCGATGAAGAGGACATTAAAAAGAGTACCAAAAAATGATCAGAGAATCTTGATGTCGCAGTTAAAATTTTCTGTAAGTCTTACGCTTCTTAATACATCTGTCATAGCTTGTCAAGCCTTGTATGACGAGTCGGATCTTTCAGGCAGTAACGTGTAATAATGTCCTGTAATTTCTCCTATCCCCCTCTACTCTTGGCTAATGAAATTGTCATCCGACACCAAGTTTGAGGAACCCTTGGGGGAGAGACAGTCTATAATTGCCTGGATAGAGCTGTTGTCCCAAAAGGCCTATCCATCAGTTAATCTTGTTATTGCTCAGAGGATGAGAATTGCATTTAGCTGGATTGTCATTTTCTTCCGATAAACTATTTTCGTAAGCAAGTATCACACAAGGTACAGTACTTGTGGTTCATCATTCTGTTCATACAGTATTGTTTAGATGCTAAATTAACGTAGAATCCTTAAATGGTCCTCCTGAATAAATCTGTCATAAATCAACTCTGTAACAGGAATACGTTGCAGTCACAAGTGTTGTGGGATTAACCTGTGCTCTATGATGGACTGGATTGTCTTGATCCTCTTTCAAAATCATGTTAAAAGTAGACTATTGGAAGATATGAAATGGGCGTTGCCATAGAGAACCATACAACGTCACAGAAAATGCGTGATTGTCTTTGTGATTATGCTGTATAGTAACCATTGTTGGATCAATTCCAAAGCTAAACAGCAAGTGCCGAATCACAGATACTGTAGGTTGCTCATATATATTTCTGCTTTAGAGGTCAAAAAAGGTACGTTAGTCTGCCACTCTAACGATAAAGAAAGGAGAAAACTGCTCTTAATAAAAGCGTATGTTCCCAATCTAGCCATGTCCTTCTCTGGATCCCCAGAATGTATGTTCCACGTGGAGAACGCTGCTTAAAAGACGCTTCTTATATGTCTTTACCCCCCTTTCTTGTAGCTGCTGAGGCATTCTGAACTGATTTGGGGGATATCGTAAAGCGAGTGATACATTTGTACCCCTGTCAAGTGAGGTTGTGAGTTGAAGATTTCCTCCTGTGATCATGCCAGAATGCCATATATTCCAATTGATTTAAACTGCCTCAACTGGAGGCAGAATACATGACATCATTAAGGTAGAACAGAAAATAACTTAGCCTTTGTTTCAGCTATTGTTCTGACATCTAACAACCCGTTTGAAATGTACGCAGACAGACATTGACCATGTGTCTCGGGTATGTAGCCTACAGTAGGACTTGAGTTCCTCTCAAAACAAGTTTATGTTCATTCCTTCCTTTGCTTTATCTTCCATGAGCGTCTCTCTAATGATCCTTTGTGTCTTGAGATCGTGTACTGCCGTGTACTGCCACTACACACCGGTCAAAGACTGCATGAACTATGAGAATGTTTTCTCTTAAAATATATGATATTTTCTGGACCTTTGGTATCTTTCCACTGTGCGTGTACAGTAGACAGAAAACATTATTCTACAGTGTTGAAGAAATATTTCATAAGCATAAACTCTTTTCATGAATTCTCCCACTGACAATGACAGTCCTGAGTGACATCCATTACAAATGGGACAAACGGGAGTTCATATGAGATCTCCGACGTATGCGTTTGCTGTGTGAATAGATCAATTAACGATTTGCATTCCTTTCAAAGTGTAAGTGGTTTACCACCCGGGATCCTATTGTACTCTGAGAGACTAGCAGAATTTTAGCTGTGCCTGTGGATTATATGGTGTGAAAAAGGTTCAAGGGGCCTGGGGAACTGCTGCCGCTTCATCTCTGCCATGGCGGTGGCTGGCAAACCCCAGGCCAGAGGCCATAAAACTCTTGTTTCTACAGTACTTGCCAGCTGACCGTCTTACTATATTTGAAACATAAATAGCATGAAATTCCCAGGGCCATACCAAAGCCCCAGTCCCTTCATTATGACATCAGAGCCCTCTGAAGTCAACAGGCATGAAGGCCCACTGGTTCTCTGCATGGGTTCACAGCCTTGAAGGGGATTGCTTATAATTAGGGGAGTGGAGATGTGGGAGAAGGGGGAGAGAGAAAGGATTATATCGATCGCCACACAGACAGACTCCCCTCTAGAAGTCTGCCCACCATTTCCCTGGCAACTTCTCCAACTGTTATGACACTCGACAATAAAGACAGTGGCGTGGTCGTAAATGAAGCACGACAGCGGGTATCAAATGTTTATGGCCAATGAGGAAAACGAATAGACACATGAAATGAATGCATTTATGAGGATGCTGACGGAGATGCAAACAATTTCATCTCTAATGTGTAGATGGAGTTCTCATATTGCCCACTGCTGAGCTTGTCCTCCTGGGTGCCGTAATGCAAACAATTTAATCTCTAATGTGCTGTAGATGGAGTTCTCATATTGCCCACTGCTGAGCTTGTCCTCCTGGGTGCCGTAATGCAAACAATTTCATCTCTAATGTGCTGTAGATGGAGTTCTCATATTGCCCACTGCTGAGCTTGTCCTCCTGGGTGCCGTAATGCAAACAATTTCATCTCTAATGTGTAGATGGAGTTCTCATATTGCCCACTGCTGAGCTTGTCCTCCTGGGTGCCGTAATGCAAACAATTTCATCTCTAATGTGTAGATGGAGTTCTCATATTGCCCACTGCTGAGCTTGTCCTCCTGGGTGCCGTAATGCAAACAATTTCATCTCTAATGTGCTGTAGATGGAGTTCTCATATTGCCCACTGCTGAGCTTGTCCTCCTGGGTGCCGTAATGCAAACAATTTAATCTCTAATGTACTGTAGATGTAGTTCTCATATTGCCCACTGCTGAGCTTGTCCTCCTGGGTGCCGTAATGCAAACAATTTCATCTCTAATGTACTGTAGATGGAGTTCTCATATTGCCCACTGCTGAGCTTGTCCTCCTGGGTGCCGTAATGCAAACAATTTCATCTCTAATGTACTGTAGATGGAGTTCTCATATTGCCCACTGCTGAGCTTGTCCTCCTGGGTGCCGTAATGCAAACAATTTCATCTCTAATGTACTGTAGATGGAGTTCTCATATTGCCCACTGCTGAGCTTGTCCTCCTGGGTGCCGTAATGCAAACAATTGCCCTGAAACCTGGCACCGTGTTGTACCTGGGGATTCATCAGGTGAAGGGGTTGCCATTCGCCAGTTGTTGTGGACTAGACTGTGTGTGATGTTTAGTCCGAGTACCTTTTCGATGCCAGTATGGATACCAATTGGCTCTTTCCCACGTAGACATTCTGGTCCCTATTTCCAAACCAAACCCATCCTGGTAGGTTCAGTACATAGACAGAGGCTTGCTTGAATCCCAGTCTCCAGATAGATCAAACCCACTCCACGGTATTTTGGGATGTGTTGACAGAAGCCGGCTCTTCCAGCAAGGCACTCATTTGAGTCAAAACCAATGAGATGGCTCATTTGAAATGCACAAACCCACTATTCTGAGCAATTGGCTGCAGACATATTAATCATTTTGGCCAATTACTAACTCTATGGACCGCACACATTTTTTTCTTCAAGGAAACAATTTAGGTTACACTGTTACACACGCCTCTAGGAAGAGGGAACGCAACACCCTGCTACAACTCAACTCCCCGTGGTGTGAAAGAGGTATGGGACTGTAGGTGCAAGTAAGGACGACAAAAGGCAGAGAATTTACAGTTTACTAGGAATGTATTCCTTCACACGGTAATATGGGGAAAAGGGGCTGGACTGAACACAAAACATTTTTTCTATATAATTCCAAATAGGGCTTATTTTGGCTTGTAACCATAGTGGATCCCTTTTTGTTGAGGTTCTATAAATAACTATTCTCATGAGGTTCTAAATGGAATGTGTATAAACTATAAAGTTCTATAAAGGTTCTATACAGCACCAAAAAAGGGTTTGTCTATGGTTAAAATCCTTTTTGGGACAAAAAAAAAACTTTTTTCAAGGTTCTTTATAGAACCTTTTTGAAGAGTGGTTCCTCAAGAGAACGAAGAACCTTCATCAATCTCAGTTCTTTGTAGATCCTTTAGAAGAACCATAACATTTTTTTATATTCTGGTTAGTCATATTATATTGTTAAAATTCCTTAGGCGTTATTGTTGTGTTAACTGACAAGTTGAATCAGGTGTGTTCGCTCTGGAATGGCTGGGGGTCCCTGAGGAGAGACTTGAGAACCACTGATTTAGACAACAGTTGTCAAGGCCATATGTGAGTCTTTCACATGTCACCATTGCTGGCCATAGTCATTTTTAACATATAATAGCATAACACAACATATTAGATCAACGGGAATGACATACTCACTCACAGTTACACAAAAAGAGCTGTGACCAAACCACGCCGCAAAAGGATTCTAATGAGCCATTGCCCCGACATTTTTATTATCACCAAAAGAAGAAATAACCATTTTCTGAACTTCAAAGAACCATTCAAGGGCTTAAAGTATTCTTCGAGTCATTATGGTCCTACATAGAACCATCACCCTTACCAAAGAAGCCTTGAAGAACGTTAATTTCTAAGTGTGTGGAAAACTCAACAGCTATATTCAATTAAGCTTCAAACAAAATACCTGTTGATTAAACAAATATGTGTTATAATGTTTTCATGACTAACTGGCATGGCTTCCCCCTTGTTTTATTTTGAAGTACTAAGTAGTGCAGTTCTGAGTATTTGTTATTGTATTTTATTCATACGATAGGGTGGCTAGTGAGTAGTGAGGCTATAACATTAGGAATTATGAATTGTAATTATATTGTAGTGAAATAAATGCCAACAGGTGTGCTTAGTAGGAACTGGTTTTGGTAACACTTTCTATGAGAGAGATACAATGTCATAGCATCCATTATAATGCTTTATGATACACATTGTATGTTAACACATAACAAGGGCTGTTTTCATTTGAATTGAAACTACTGCAGTTCTGAACATATTTCCATGAACATATACTGTCGTTAAGTATTTAATTAAAATAAATATGTGCAAAATAAAATGACCTGTTAGATTGAAAAGGATGCCAGAGCATATACAAGAGCAATTGACACAAAACACTCATTTTCGTTGGAAGTTGTGTCTTGGCAAATACACTCATTTATTATATCGTCGGACGGAGCCACAGTGTCTCCTGACCCCTCCTGTCTCAGCCTCCAGTATTTATGCTGCAATAGTTTGTGTCGGGGGCTAGGGTCAGTCTGTTATATCTCTTATTTCTCCTGTCTTATCCCGTGTCCTGTGTGAATTTAAGTATGCTCTCTCTAATTCTCTCTCGGAGGACCTGAGCCCTAGGACCATGCCTCGGGACTACTTGGCCTGATGACTCCTTGCTGTCCCCAGTCCACCTGATTGTGCTGCTGCTCCAGTTTAAACTGTTCTGCTTGTGGCTATGGTGTGGTACAGCAGGTGTGGTAGAGATACTCTGAATGATCGGCTATGAAATGCCAACTGACATTTACTCCTGAGGTGCTGACTTGTTGCACCCTCGACAACCACTTGTCACGGGAATTTATTCAGAGAACGTTCTAAAGTCAAGAATACAAAGACATCCATTTTATAGCTGCGCACATACTTCCACACAAACATTAGGTATCGTACGCACATACTGTCTCACTACCCAGCCGACAGATTAGGGAGACCTTGGGCCTTTGAGACGTACTCCCTGTCCTCTCCCAATCTCTAGTCAGGTCGGCACCGAATTTTGCTCAGACAGTTTGTGTTTAAGATACTATAAACAATATATTGTACAGATATATTGTTCTACCCTAATTCTGACTAAAACTACAGACATGATCAATTATACTTTTACTGACTAAAACTACACACATTAATAATAATTTTACTGACTACTCAATTTCATACAATTATATGGTTTCAGGGTGGAGTATTCTAATCATTCATTTAAACATATAAATCCCATTAACACCACTGTGATTATTATTATCTGACCCTGCTGGTCATCTATGAACATTTGAACATCTTGGCCATATTCTGTTATAATCTCCACCCTGCACAGCCAGAAGAGGATTTGCCACATCTTACAGCCTGGTTCCTCTCTAGGTTTCTTCCTAGGTTCTGGCCTTTCTAGGGAGTTTTTCCTAGCCACTGTGCTTCTACACCTGTATTGCTTGCTGATTGGGGTTTTAGGCTGGGTTTCTGTACAGCACTGAGATATCAGCTGATGTAAGAAGGGCTTTATAAATACATTTGATTGATTGACTAGTGCACAGTATCAAATAACTGTGTTTCTTCAGTTGGCCAGATTAAGTGGATACACATGTTAATACTCTATGTTGTTTCCTTGATTGTTTAAAAGGAAATACTGAGACATTTAAAACCCAGGATTGAGTCTACAGTGGAATGTGCTTAAAGGACTGTCCTTGGCAACAGAAACATATGTGTGTATTTGATCTTACCCAATGTTGACACCACCGGGGTGTACCTCCCCCTCCCTCGTATACATTCTTATATAATCAGGCTACCAAACTTAAGAAAGACAACAATTGTTGAAGATAACAATGGCCAAGCACGCTTTCCCAACAGCGGAATAGAGCCAGATTCTGATGGTTTCTGCGGCCTCCTTGCAACACACATCCCACATCAAGAAGCAATATGAAATTCCTAATGATGGATGACTAGGGCCTTTGAGGCTGCTGGATGGGAATAGTCATCCAACGCAGGGATACGATCCCAAATCTCTGTGTAATGCCCCCAGCTGCCTTGTCAGTCACTTGAACAGTCCACTTTTTAATCACACAAACAATAACGAATCAGTCCATCCCCAACGGACAAATTGATTTGGATTCTCATCTGACGAGCCACTCTCCTGACAGTCTCTGGCTGATTATACTGGGCAAAATAGCCTTAAGCAGAAACATTTGATACAATAACCAAAGAAGAATTAGTTCCAAATAAAAAAAATGTCAGTTTATACAACTAGTGCAAACTTGACTTATAGTTCATCTAAATTGCAAAATTGGCTTGCTTAGATCAGAGTCGTTTGCTTTGGGTTTGTTTGCTTAGCTACATGATTAGAGTTTGGAGAGATGCCCGCCCTACTTTTCAACCGGTAGCTCCATCCTCTAGCACGAGCAGCATGTCTACATTGGAGCAGCATATCGACACTGGAGCAGCATATCAACACTGGAACAGCATATCTACACTGAAGCAGTACAACTACACTGAAGCAGCATAACTACAATGGAGCAGCATGACAACACTGGAGCAGCATATCAACACTGGAGCAGCATATCAACACTGGAGAAGTATATTTACCCTGGAGCAGTACATCTAAACTGGAGCAGTACATCTACACTGCAGCAGTGCAAAAAAAGTGTAGCAGTAGAATTACAATGGAGCAGCATATCTACACTGGAGCAGCATATCTACACTGCAGCAGCGCAACAAGAAGTGTAGCAGCATATCAACACTGGAGCAGAATGTCTACACTGGAGCAGCATATCAACACTGAAGCAGTATATCAACACTGGAGCAGCATATCAACACTGGAACAGTACATCAACACTGGATCAGTAGAATTACAATGGAGCAGCATATCTACACTGGAGCAGCATATCAAAGCTGGAGCAGCACATCTACACTGCAGCAGTGCAACAAGAAGTGTAGCAGCATATCAACACTGGAGCAGAATGTCTACACTGGAGCAGCATATCAACACTGGAGCAGAATGTCTACACTGGAGCAGCATATCAACACTGGAGCAGCATATCAACACTGGAGCAGAATGTCTACACTGGAGCAGCATATCAACACTGAAGCAGCATATCTACACTGGAGCAGTATATCTACACTGGAGTAGTATATCTACACTGGAGCAGCATATCAACACTGGAGCAACATATCAACACTGGAGCAGCATATCAACACTGAAGCAGCATATCTACACTGGAGCAGTATATCTACACTGGAGCAGCATATCAACACTGGAGCAGTATATCAACACTGAAGCAGCATATCAACACTGGAGCAGAATATCTACACTGGAGCAGCATATCAACACTGGAGCAGCATATAAATACTGGAGCAGCATGTCAACACTGGAGCAGTATATCTACACTGAAGCAGCATATCAACACTAGAGCACTATACCTACACTGGAGCAACATATCAACACTAGAGCAGCATATAAATACTGGAGCAGCATGTCAACACTGGAGCAGTATATCTACACTGAAGCAGCATATCAACACTGGAGCAGTATACCTACACTGGAGCAGCATATCAACACTAGAGCACTATATCAACACTGGAGCAGAATATCTACACTGGAGCAGCATATCAATACTGGAGCAGCATATCAATACTGGAGGAGCAGCATGTCAACACTGGAGCAGTATATCTACACTGAAGCAGCATATCAACACTGGAGCAGTATACCTACACTGGAGCAGCATATCAACACTAGAGCACTATATCAACACTGGAGCAGAATATCTACACTGGAGCAGCATATCAATACTGGAGCAGCATATCAATACTGGAGCAGCATGTCAACACTGGAGCAGTATATCTACACTGAAGCAGCATATCAACACTGGAGCACTATATCTACACTGGAGCAGCATGTCTACACTGCAACCATTGAGTTTCCGTCAGCTGAAATGCACCAATTGCAATCAATGAGCTGTTCTACACTGGCCGCTGTGTACAAGTACAACATTTTAGGCATACCGTATAAGTGGAACTCCATCTATTTGATAGTACACAGAAAATGCAACCTAGCAGTGAAATGTATCGATTTCAAAATAATAAATGATCTTCACAGTTCAGGCCACCCAAACATTTCTGTTTACTTAAGATACTTTTCTATTTGGACTTGCTGTTCTCTCTCATACAGTATAATCCAAGGCCAATGCCAGTGAAACAAGAGAATACAGAAAGGAAAATATATCACCTGTCCAAACTGTAATTCAGCCAGTCAGGGGAGCAAGTGAGCACAAAGCTCATTTGGGAGACATTTCCCTGTCACTAAGATATGGACTCTTTATCAAATTGTGACTGACAAACACATCTCACATTCAGGCGTTTGTGCTCTCCAGAATCCCTGGAGGAAACGTCTTGATGTCCTCTCTGCCTGTCTGAATGATGATATCTAAATCTCAGCACAGCTGCCCTGCCAGAGACAATAAGAGAGCCACAGAGAGGATCAAGACTGGTAGAGACAACTTCTGCTACACTTGGGACATTCACAAGACTCAATCAGAGACCAGCGGGAGATATGTGCATCATTCTGAGCCCCCTGAATTTCTTTCGCCAGAGGATGAGCCCCCCTACTTAAGCTTGGACAGCACAGGATCCACATACCACTGGGTAATGTAGCTTATTGGTTGGAGGGTGGCACCATTCCAAGACTAAATGTTATTTGAGATGAAAAAAATACAATACTAATTATGACTTTGGAAATGGGAAAATGTTGTAAACTATACAAAGTAAGATTATTCTTAGTGCCCTCAATCCTCCCAATAATAGGTGTGACTTTGTAGTGGTGTTGTAAAGATAAAGATTTATTGTTCGGGCACCAGGCAGGTATTTAAACTGTCAATATGAAAAGAGTAGGAGAAAGAGTACTGCTACTAGACACGCACAGGCACGCGCACACGCACACCAGCAGAAGAGACTACCTATCTCAGGGGATGAACAATTTTGATGGGGGTGGGAATCTGAACTCATCATGAGGGGCTGCAGTTGCTCGCGAGTCTGCATACCCACATCCATACACCCGAGCAGTTCTCCATCCCTGGCCTAGAGTGTAGCCTGTTTACCAGATAGCCAGTGAAGACCAGCGAACTGGTAAAGTGGAAGCCACTGACACGAGAGAAGAAGAGAAAGAAAGAGAGAGGGGGTGGGGTTGGGGGGGGTAACTGTTGTAGGCCTACTCCAGGCTCATAGCTGTGTAAAAAAACAAAAAACAGCTTCGCAACAATGTTGCTAGTAATCCAGGAGATGAAAGGGCAGAATGACTACAACAGGTTCCAAACACGTCAGGAGGAGAGCGATGACACAGGCGAGCTAACTTAGAACTTTTATATAAGCTAAGCATGCTGAAAATGGCCAAGGCTTCTGTAATGAGTTGCACACACATTGAAAACTTCCACACCGACCAAGAGCTTTCACAGCCACACACACACACACACACACACACACACACACACACACACACACACACACACACACACACACACACACACACACACACACACACACACACACACACACACACACACACACACACACACACACACACACACACACACACACACACACACACACACACACACACAAATGGTTGAAGATGGCCACCATTGTTCCTGTACCCAAGGCAAAGCAAACTGAACTAAATATCGCCCCGTAGCACTCACTTCTGTCATCATGAAGTGCTTTGAGAGGACAGTTAAGGATCATATCACCTCTACCTTATCTGACACCCTAGACCCACTTCAATTTGCTTACCACCCCAATAGATCCACAGACAATGCAATCGCCATCGCACTGCCCTATCCCATCTGGACAAGAGGAATACCTACATCAGAATGCTGTTCATTGGCTATAGCTTAGCCATCAACACCATAGTACCCTCCAAGCTCATCATTAAGCTCGGGGCCCTGGGTCTAAACCCTGCCCTATGCAACTGGGTCCGGACTTCCTGATGGTCCACCCCCGGGTGGTGAAGGTAGGAAACATCTCCACGTTGCTGATCCTCAACACAGGGGCCCCACAAGGGTGCATGCTCAGCCCCCCCACCCCCTGTTCCCTGTTCACCCATGACTGAGTGGCCACGCATGCCTACAACTCAATCATCAGTTTGCAGATGACACAACAGTAGTAGGCCAGATTACCAACAATGACGAGACAGCCAGGGAGGAAGGAAATTAGGAAATGAGGGAGGAAATGGAAGAAATGAGGGACCATAAGAAACAGGGAGGAAATGAGGGACCATAAGGAGTGGTGGCAGGAAAATAACCTCTTCCTCAACGTCAACTAAATTGATTGTGGACTACAGGAAACAGTAGAGGGTGCACGACCCTATCCACATCGATGGAACCACAATGGAGAAGGTGGAAAAATTCAAGTTCCTTGGTGTACACATCACTGACAATCTGCATTGGTCCACCCACACAGCTGGTGTGGTGAAGAAGGCACAACAGCGCCTCTTCAACCTCACGAGCTGAAAAAAAATTCAGCTTGGCCACTAAGACCCTCAGAAACTTTTAAAGATGCACAATTGAAAGCATCTTGTAGGGCTCTATCACCGCCTGGTACGGCAAAAACACCGCCCGCAACTGCAGGGCTCTCCAGAGGGTGGTACGGCCCAACAAATCACAGGGGGCACACTGCCTGCCCTCAAGGACACCTAGAGCAGGGCCTCCCGGGTAGCGCAGTGTTCTAAGGAACTGCATCGCAGTGCTAGCTGTGCCACCAGAGATTCTGGGTTTGAGTCCAGGCTCTGTCACAGCCGGCCGCGACCGGGAGGCCCATGGGGCGGCACACAATTGGCCCAGCGTCGTCCAGGTTAGGGAGGGTTTAGCCTAACTTCTCTCATCGCGCACTAGCGACTCCTGTGACGGGCCGGGCTGACTAGGTCGCCACACTGACTAGGTCGCCAGTGTTTCCTCCGACACATTAGTGAGGCTGGCTTCCGGGTTGGATGGGCATTGTGTCAAGAAGCAGTGCGGCTTGGTTGGGTTGTGTTTCGGAGGACGCATGGCTCTCGACCTTCACCTCTCCCGAGTCCGTACGGGAGTTGCAGCGATGAGACAAGACTGTAACTACTACCAATTGGATACCACAAAAATGGGGAGACATTTTTTTTAAAGGACACCTACAGCACCCAATGTCACAGGAAGGCAAAAAATATCATCAAGGACAGCAACCACCCAAGTCACAGCCTATTCACCCCGCTTTCTTCCAAAAGGCGAGGTCAGTACAGGTGCATCAATGCTGGGGCCGAGAGACTGAAAAACAGCTTCTATCTCAAGTCCAGTTAAATAGCCTGTTAAATAGCCATCACTAGCCGGCTACTCGAGGCTGTCGCCCTATATACATATAGACATGGAATCACTGGCCACTTTAATAATGGAACACTAGTCACTTTAATAACGTTTACATGATGCTTTACTCATCTCATATGTGTATACTGTATTCTATTCTACTGTATTCAGTCAATGCCACTCTGACATTGATCGTCCTAATATTTCTATACTTCTTAATTCCATTCTTTTAGATTTGTGTATTGTTGTGAATGGCTAGATACTACTGCACTGTTGGAGCTAGGAACAGAAACATTTCGCAACACCCGCAATAACATTGATAAATGTGTGTATGTGACCAATAAATTTGATTTGACATAGCCGTTTTTACTTTCTTCTTCCTGACAGCTGAGCGCTCTTAAAAGTGGCAGCGCACGGTGAAGGCTCCGTGCAGGATTTTGCCACACTCCTCCCCCCATGGAAAAGCAAAGCCTATAGAAACAGAGTGATGCCGGCTTTGGCAGGTTAGGTTCATACTACGCAAAACCAGGGCAGTCCTCGTCATCAGTCTTCCAAGAAGAGTTCCTGCAGGCGTTGCTTTTGCCGGCAATCCAGCTCCTTTGCCGTGGGATAGCAGGGCTTTAGATTAATAGCATGCACCGTCCTCCCCAGTGTCCTCCAGAGAGACCAATTAGTTCACTAGGCCGTGTTCAGTTTGGCAACTACACCACAGTAGGTACAAATCTCTTGGTAGATTCCTGAGATCGGACCTCGGTCAGAGAGATTCAGTTTATGATCCAGAATCCTGAATCCATTGAGTGTAGTAGTCTACTACCAACAATAATAATTCATTCTGGGTCCCCCAGCTTGAGGAAATACTCCATGAGGTAAATTCTTAGCATTTCATTGGGATGGTTCACAATGGTCAGCTGCAGTTTTCTGGCAGGTCTGCCAATGTCTGGTTTGTATTTCTGGCAGATATCACACTGCTGTACAAACTTATTGGTATCCACCCACATGCCTGTCCAATACACCACCTCCTTTAATCTTTGTTAGGTTATGAAGACTCCAAGATGGCCAGTCATGGTCACGATAAGCTTGGATCATCTGATCAGTCAATATACTGTAGAAGCGATGTAGACACTGTAATGGGTGCTATGTGTTCCCTCTGCTCTTGGAGTTTTCCGATACACTTTATACTGAACTACACTGAACTTCTCACTGAAACAGCTCTTGGAGTCTTCCTCAGGCAGACTCTTGTGGATCTCCATGATGGTGCAAACAGTCTGCTGTGCTCTCCACACACTTTCATCATCCAGAGGGAAAGAGTCATTCTGACCCTTGGCGGTGGTGTAAGTGCTGCACCATGGAGGACAGACAGTTGCGGCCTCTGTAATCCAAGAGAGGGCATCTGGTACAACATTCAGTTTTTCTTTGCGGTACTCAATGATGAAGTCAAACCTCCGGAGTCTGATAAACCAGCGAACGAGACGGCTGTTGGTCTTGCCTGACGCCAAAACCTACTGCAGTGTAGCAAGACCTTCAGCTCCAAGTAGTAGCTCCATTTCTCCAGAGCCTAGCCCACAGAGCCTATGCGCTCTCATTCAGTCATTGAATAATTTTTCACTGCGGAATTAAGGATTTTGTTCCAGGCCCTGTTTGTTGAACTTAGGCTGTTTGACTTATATCTGTATACAGCATGAAATGACCATTCAGGTTAGGATGTCCAAACACTGGAGGAATGGTTCTCTGGCATGCAGAAATTAACTTGAAATTTAGGTGGTTTAGTGATTCGGCAACCTTTGAAAAGTTAGGCACAAACCAGTGGTACCATCCTGAAAGCGCTGAACAGCCTTCAGGGAGGTGTGAACTGGGAACTCCTGCAACTTTGGCTGGATCTGCATGGATACTTTCTGCATTGACCACATGACCAAGGAACTTAAATTCTGTCAAGCAGAAATGACACTTCTTCAATATCAGGGTCAAACCAGCAGCCTTTAGACTGTCGAAGATGGACTGTATGTCTTGCAGATGAGCAAAGACAGGAGTAGATCATGGTGTCATCCAGGTACACAAGACAACTCTTTCCCCTCAGGTCTCCCAGGACAGTCTCCATCAGCCTTTTTGAGGTAGCTGGAAGATAATTCAAACCAAAAGGCATGACTTTGAAGGAATACAAACAAGCAAGAGTGACAAAGGCAGTCTTGTCCTGGCTGGCAGGGTCCATTGCCACCTACCAATATCCACTGTTAAGATCCACATTACTGAAGATGGTTGTTCCCCGCCAGAGATTTTAGTATGTCATTGATGTTCGGTAGGGGGAAGGCATCACTTTCTGGAGTCCAAAAATAACTGATATCCACCATCTTTCTTTGGAAACAGGGCAATCGGTGAAGCCCACCTGGGAAAAGGAGGTTCCACAAAGCCATTAGCCAACACGCTCGGAAGCTGTTCAAAGATTTTGTGTTTGACATCTGTAGTTTGGCTGAGTGTAAGAGTACAGACCTCACTGTTCATCTCCAGCAACTAGTTATCTGGCAGACATGCAGGTTCCACTGCTTGTTTGATATAGCAATCACTATAAGGTCTGCTTTTGATCTAGGCTGTAATCAGTGAGATAACTCTGTCTTCACTGGTGGAACATGTTTTTGTCTCCGTCTTTGTATTACTTGTGTCTTCCTCATCGTCTTGTATTGTCCTTCCCAAATCTCTGGATAGGGTTGTAGGCACCGGCCTTAAATCAGTGCATTGCCAGGTTGAAATGGATTAGGATGGATGAGGCAGGGAGGTGTCAGAGCACAGCCAGTAGGTTGGTTCGTACATCAAAACAGTCCACTGAAGAACATGAAGTCCAGGCCAAGGACCACGGCAAACGCAAGGCCTGGATGTGGAAGAATAGACAGAGGAAGGGCTTTATCTCCATATCAGTCCAACCCAAGGAATTGCTCGGGTCTCCATTGGCCAAGTGCAATGGTCCTGTCTCCTAGGTTCGAAGTTTCTCATGTGGTAAGGCCATCTTTCTCCACAGAGACTCCTGCATTCGGGTGTAAGTTGCTGTTTTTATTCCTGCTCAAGACAGGTCATGACTGCTGAACCGTTTACTGTTGGTTTTCCTTCATTTGACGGGGGAGGTGAGCCAACCTCAGATGCACATCTTTCTGATGGGCCTCCATGCTTTCACTAAGTCTGAATGGTATTCTACTGCATTGTCAAACTGTGTGTCCATTGTTGTTCCATTATTCCAATGAGCTCAGAGACACCTCTACCAATCTGTCTGGGCAAGGTAACAGGAAGAGGACATTGATTGGTAAAGTAAAAGTAGAGAGGTTATAGGTGAGCCAGAAGCCTGAGGATAAAGGACAGTGCTATCCAAATCCATCACACTGTTCTCTTCATCAAGTCCTTCCACAATGAAAGAATCCCGGTCATCATTTCTAGTGTGCGTGTCCACATTGACACAATACGGAGGTATCAATAGAAGATATGATTCAACAACTTGTGGTGTGTTCATGGGTGCTTTTCTCCATAGGTCCCTAGGGAACAGCTGTTTGGGCGCCAGTTCTGTAGCAGTGTTGTTAGAGAGGGGTACAGAAAGATTTTTGCTCAGGCGCCAGGCAGGTATTAACACTGTCAATATGAAAAGAGTAGGAGAGACGAGTACTGATACTAGACACGCACGCACACACACAAACACACCAGCAGAAGAGACCTAGAGTGTAGCCTGTTTACCAGATAGCCAGTGGAGAGAATGGAGAAGACACACCATATAACCACCAGTCACAGCACATGACTAACCCAACCAGTAATACATCATACAATAATAGTGACAGAGCAACTCGGAGGTGATGTCATAGAGACACCAGTCAATATAGAACCCAGTTATCAACATAGATGTGTTACAATAATCTGTATTCATTCACAGAGTGAAGAGTGAGTTGGTACATGACTGTATGAATGTGAGGCCTTTAAAAGCCAATGCAAATAATCCCACAAAATATTTGTATACATTCAGTTAAAATCAAATTAAAATAACAAACAATACTCTCAAACACAAATGTCAATCACAGTGAATTTACAGTTCCCAACCCAGCGCAATGAGAGAGGTTGCTTCAGTGGAAAGCACTGATGAGAGGGTCTTAGCTGATATAGGCTAACTCCCATTTTGGTTTGTTTCACAAAGCCTCACATCAATGTTGCTAGTAATCCATTAGATGAAAGGGTTGAATGGCTACAACTGGTTCTAAACATCCCTGGAGTAGAGAGATAACACAGGCGAGCTAATTTCTAACTTTTGTCAACTAAGCATGCTGAAAATCACCAAGGCTTCTGCAATGAGTTGCACACACATTGAAAACTGCCACGCCGACCGAGATCTCTCACACACAGGTAAGAGAGTTGTATTTTACTTCCTTCTTCCTGACAGCTGGTGCACTCTTAAAGTGACAGCGCACCGTGTAGGCTCCGTGCAGGATTTTGCCACAACTTTATAGGTTATTGCATGCAACGGTGGGAGTCCTCAGCTACTAAAGTGTGCTGCTGTTGCTCCTCTGAGATTTTGTTTCAGACTATTTTAGAATAGAAGAGGAATAGAATTCTTGTTGCTTTCTCGGGAGGGAATTCTGTACAGGCATCTATATGGTACGCACACACAAAAGCAGTACAAAAATAAATGCACGGTTCGATTTTTGCCCTAGCACTACACAGCTGATTCAAATTACCAACTCATCATCAAGCTTTGATTATTTGAATCAGCTGTGTAGTGCAAGGGCAAAAACCTAAATGTGCACCCCCTGGGGTACCTAGGACCGAGTTTGGGAAACAGTGGCCTAAGGCCTAAATTAATATATAATAACTTCATTGGGGACTCTTGTTACAAACCATTTTTCAGTACAATTATACTTGGAAAACCTAATAAACATTAGGCGCAGTTAGGGAAAACCTGGGTTAGATGGATATAGAACATGAAGCCATTTTTCTCTTGTTATTGCACACGTTTCCACAGATATTTCTACAACATACTGTATACATCTGTCCTCTCTTATGCTCTGAACAGATTCATTATTCACACCTCCATCCTCATCATCATCTTCCCAAAAACAGGTGGTGAATTCACTATTAAGTTTTATGCCTAACCCCCAATGCCTTATCTGTGAGCTTTGAGACTCTTAACACATGGATGGTTCCCAGAATGCAGTGCAAGGTGTTAAAGAGTCCATAAGGTGAAGAGTGCCAAACACCACTGGGAGGCTAATTATTGTGGGTGTGGGGAGGCAGAATGGACTTGTTGTTTATACCCCCTGTAGGGAGACACTCATTCGGTTAGTCCCACAAGTGGCCTCCTACCTACAGACAGGAAGTGTTTTGTCATTCATCTTTGTACCCTCTGGCCCACTTGCCTGTGCATACGCACACACACAGACATACTTGTGTATACACACACACACACAAATTACAAGCAGGCTTCTCTTCCTAGAGACTTGTGTCTCGTTTTTCAGTTGCGATATAACTTAAGTATTATGGTGATCAAGCACGTGCTTAAGCACGTGGAGAAAACGTTGGCTAAGTGTGTCGTAAGACCATACTGATACTGATAGGATGAAAATAAAAGCAGCGCTGCTCTCGGATCAGCATTCCCAATTCACATCTGGCCTTAGCATTAGAATAATTCCACAAAACTGATGACAGATCAGCTCCTAGAGAGATTTTACCACCTATGACTGCAAATACGCGTATTATGTTTATGCAAAAATGAACCAAATCACAGAAGGGCCACGCTGTCATCAAGAAATACAAAAAAATGACAAACAGTTGCCTTGTCGCAAAATAAAACTCAATTGATTGAACATGAAATTGATTTCAACATGATTGAAATAGCCTTTATAGGCCACAGGTGGCCGGTGGCACCTTAATTGGGGAAAATGGGCTCATAGTAATGGCTGGAACGGAATAAATGGAATGATATAGAACAGATGAAACGCATGGTTATTTTGAGGTTATATCATCCCCTCAGCAACCTCCGGTGATATTGGCCGACATAGCCTATGTATATTTTAATGCAGTCATCTCGGTTTTCATTTGAAGCATCATTTTATCCCTCACTTGTTTGTAACAAGTGCAAATACGTTGGCAACTGTATTTATCGTCAAACTTTGCTCTGAAGTTATCGGCAGCCACAGTCAGACAGATAGAATCAAGATGTTTAAGCTATGGTTAGCGGAGGAGTTCTGTAAATAAAGTGATGCGGAAGGGCAAAAAATTATCCAGCGATGCACTTTGGCTGCTCTACCAGCGGTCTGGATCCCTCCTAGATCTGCAAAGGTTTTTAAGAGCCATGTTACTGACAAAGGCTCTAGGAAACAGTTCAGCTATAAAAGATACATCGTAAGACGGTTCTAACAATGATCTTAACCGCTACGAAGCCTCTGGAAAACGAGGCCCTGATGGTTTTAGTCTAAATCTGGGTCATGCTGGTCACCTCCTATTGTTTCTTGGCATCTTCTTAGCACAACTGCTATTCCGAAGGAGCGTTTTTAGTCAGTGTACAGTATTGGCCAGAAGCCATGAATTTAGTCAAGTCTATATATAACCTATAAAATTATGTTTACCGCTTACTAAAGTAAACCTGAGCCCATAATTTTGCCTCTGCTATGCCAGATGAGCATAGCAAGCAACCTGACTGTTTCCTTTGGAATGTGACGGTAGATGTGGCTTCTGTAACATTCTGGAGCAGTGTGCTCCCTTTCTGTCATCATAATGGCATAGTTAGCAGTTTCACCTTGTACTTTATCAGGTGTTGCTACAATGACTGCTATTGCGCTGCAATTCAGGGCAGTCATGCATTTTAGCACCTCAACTTACTGTACATTGTCACACAGTTGTAGAGTAAATCTTCACTTAGGAGGTAAACATTTAATTGACATGTTGTATTCAAACTTTTCCTCTCAGAGACATTTCCCATCACGCAACACCCACATACCTTCTCTGTTCATGTTTTAATAGGACATTTGAGATACTATTTGAGTCCAGAACCTAGACTGTGTTGAAGCTCCAGGAGTGGGTGGGGAGGGAGGGGGGTCCCAGCCTGCCCTGGTGGGCATTGGCAGCTAAGTGAACGAAACACATCAGTACCCCTCAGAAAATTATTCCACTCCCCACTTTGAAGAAATGTACACTTTCAACATGGTGGAGCCATCCCAAACATTCCCGAGATCCGTGCCAGACAATGCTCAAAGTCTAGCGTTTGTTTTGTTAAAAATCTCAGCTTGTTGATGCCACTGTGGAAACCATGCCATTTGCTCTCGCTGTATAAATAGACACGGGCATTACGGGTCCAATGGAAGTAAGGTTACGGCGCGGTGCCAACCTCCGGTAAAGGCTGGATAGTGCCAGGTGGCAGAAGATCAAGCCACAACCAACCCACACGGTTGAGCAACATTATCCCTTTCACGTTTACCCTCATGAAATATAAATAGCTTGAATGTTACCTTTGTCATGGTGTTGTGTCTGTCCTTCGGGATGTGATGGTAAAACAGGCTGGTAACTGCTGAATGGTGGTGGATATGACGTGACGTGAGTATCGTAAACACTAATGCTACCAGCACTAACACATAATTGATGCTATTCACCGAGATGGGTGTAGCAGTGTGTAGTTGTGTTTACCCTCCACTACACCTCCGATCTTAAATCGAATGATGCTGGACATGTGACGTGTATCGAATTGTGTCAAATACTGTACATTACAAACATTATTATCTTGCCAGTGTTAGTTTCAGCAATGTGGAAAGCATTTTGTTTTAGAATAATGTTATTTCAAATCAGAAAAAAAAGAAGTACAGATATTGGATCTTAATCTGACCAGTTTCTTGCAGGAGGTTTTGATTATTTTCAGGAAAAGTGATCATTTCTAACAAGAAATTCGTTTTGAGTGAGTTTTGTGAGTACTAGGATTAGCTCAAAGGGCCATTGTATTTAATAGTTCACACATCGACATGCTTCATGGGAACAAATCATTCTATATATAGAAAAATGTATCTAAATTATTTAACCTTTATTTAACTCGGCAAGTCAGTTAAGAACAAATTCTTATTTACAGCAATGGTCTACACCGGTCAAACCCGGACAAAGCTGGGCCAATTGTGCGCCGCCCCATGGGACTCACAATCACGTCCGGTTGTGATACAGCCTGGATAGATTGACTGGCCAAGTCTATTTGTAAATTCAAATTCTTTCAGCTGCACAGGTGCTTTACATAAAGGTTCTGCTTGTGTTGTAACCTGTGCTGATAGCATAGAGACATTTTTATAAAATGTGTATCAGGAGCCTGGAAATCTACATGCACATAAAATGCCTTGAACAAATCATTTAATTTGTTTAACATCTATTTTGAGTATACAAAATATGCAGGAATCTATTCTACCACTGGACCAGATTGTACCATTCAACAATTTTGCTTCAATTGTTTGCTTGTCATGGCTAGCTTGCAAAAGTTTACAGTGCCTTCAGAAAGTATTCACACCTCTTGACTTTTTCCACATTTTGTTGTGTTACAGCCTGAATTTAACCCCCTAGAGTCAATGTCCCTGCATAACCAAACAATCCCCATAACAATCTGTCAGTTTATACTAGAGTTATCTGTTTTTTGCATTGGAAGCGTCTCAATCAACCACCGATGTCGCACTTCCACATCTGTGGTGAAAAGTGACAGAGCTGGAGAGGTGTTTGTAAGACCATGAGACATCCCGAAAAATTGGTCTTCTCACAAAATCGTCTGTAGTGTCCGAATGGTTTGGCCTACAAACTACAATGATGAGACTCTCATGAACAGTATGGGGTTCTTCTTTTTGCTCTACAAACCCCACATGGATCTTGGGAGTCGTCTGAAGTCAGTACAGCCGATCTGCCAACTTTTTTTCTGTAGCGTCCGAACAGTTTTGGCTATGACACCTCCGTGGAAAGGTGAGACTCACACGAACACATACTTGTCAGTTGTTTTGCTCTAGGACACCCAGAGGCCTCACAAATACTCGTCTGAAGGTCCCCCGGTACCAGTTGAAAAAATGAATGGAAGTATATATGGAGACTTTTTAGTGTCAAAAATAAAGGGTTAAATACCTGTAAAAGAAATGTATATAAATGTTCCTGATTTCTCTTATATCTCTCAGATAGAGGACAGACATTTCAGAACAAAGTTCATTTAGATTTTTCGGGGGGGACTATCTGTTGTTCCATGTAATGAATCTGTTATTCAATGTGTTTGTAAGGCCAAATATAAAATGTTATCAAATCATTTTATATATACACTACCATTCAAAAGTTTGGGCCCACTTAGAAATGTCCTTGTTTTTTAAAGAAAATCACATTTTTCGTCCATTAAAATAACATCAAATTGATCAGAAATACAGTCTAGACATTGTTAATGTTGTAAATGACTATTGTAGCTGGAAACATTTTGAGCCAAGGAAATGTCAAATCAAATTGCAAATGGATCCTTGGAATGACCTTTTAAAAACAATTCCAGATAATTCCAGCTTCTGGATGGATCCTCTTTCCCAAGACAACTCTGGCACTCACTCTCTCTATGGACTCCATGTACCAGAATTGCTATATGTCTCAGAGGCCTATCAACCTTTCATCCCGTGGCTTTAGAAAGCATGTCTATTATCTTTTTCAATATACGTTCCAATATTCACTTGAGCTTCCTAGCAGCTCTGTGCCTCTGATCTCCTATAAGGGTAGTGTGGTATAGACTTACATTCGGAAGTGAGAAATTCCCTTAGTGCAGTCCTAATGGTGTTGGCTATAGTGTACTTTACACACTCATTCGTGTAAATAATCAACCCTTATATTCATGGATCTCAAGTTTGTTTGAATGAACTTCAAATTCTGATGTAATTGTGATTAAGGCAATAATAACACTTAATTGGTATGTTCTGTCATAATAACCACAAATGGTTGTCATAAACATGACTTGAAACATGACATTTTATTAAAGCATCATGAGTCTGCTCTATAAAGCTGTTTGGAAGCACGGTGTTTTTGAATGATGACGGAACACTCCCATACAGCGTTACCAAACGGGGTGACAACTTGTTTTGAGAGCTATATTCAATGGAATCAGAAACTCCATGTTGTCAGTCAGTCAATAAACCAGGAGCAACAGGTTCTTCATACAATAATAATATCTGTCACCAGGGGTCAGACCTCAGCGTGTTGTCAATCATTGCCAACCCATGGTACTCACTTCAGGAACACTGATGAGAAAAGAGACTGTCCCTTCTTGAAGTTACTAGAGCTTGACTAAAGAGGTGTGACTTGACTTGACTTGAGTCTCTCCCATAGGGGAAGACCTGCAAGGGTAGTGTAGGGAAGGACACTTCATTTATAACTGCTTGGTGACAGGAACCTAATCAATCAGAGGTGGAAATTTCCACACTCCACTAACCCAAAGAGCAACAAGCCTAATCCGGAAAGCTAACAATTTACAGCCTTGATCTAGGCCAACAACCTAATCAAGGAAGGAAACCAAAAGAGAGGGAATTCCAAACAAATTGACCACTGTCAAAACATGCCATCATGGTTTTACGAGGTGCGAATGGCGATGAGGCTAAATAAGGCCACACTCCTGTGGCTTGCCTCGCTCATTACAGAAGATTCTCCTCTTCTCTTAGGAGGGAAACTTTGCTTTCACTATGAAACACCCTATATATCACATCTCTGTACATGTACGACATTCCCTGAAAATGCAAAATTTCTGTGAATAATGATTGAGGATAACCAGGACCATGAACAACAGATGTTTCAAGATATGATGTCTATTCTGTAGCATGCTGTATAGGATTTGAAGTTTATTCGTTTTCAATTAAAAACATGTTTATTTCTGATCCTAGCAAACTCTAAAGATGGTTTGATTCTGACAGGCTTAATCATATGTGCTTCCGTAAAACAGATAACATATGGCCCTAGGTATTTCGCTTTAAGACGCTTGTTATTCTTGTTAACAACCGGACAAAACCAACAAAAACTGTTAACTTAAAACCGAAGCCTGAGAGACCATTTGGACCACAAATTCCTTGTTTGGTTGCCTATAATCACAATAACCTTTTCATTATTTTATCCATCCAATTTTATGCATTACATGTTCTGTATATTTCTTTACACAAACATGCAATACGATACATTGAAATACATAAACAAATATATGTATTGGACAATATAATAAATGGACAATCTAGATAACAGTACTAATTGAATCATCCACAGTCAAAATGTTCAAAAACAATAAGCCGATAAGCCAAAAGTTCTGTTTCTGGTAGCTACACAGTTGTATGTCCTTTTCCTTTGAGGGTGTCAAACTGTCAGTAAGCAGCCTCACAGGTCCGGGCTTTACTGCATTGGACGCACGACATAAACAAATCTATGTGCCCGTAAAACAAAACGGTTACATATATCAGAAGAACATCGAGGGAGGCTATACATTCTTCTTACCTCAAGGTGTCAACAAATAAACAAATGCAATGTCCCATTCCCACTGAAGCCGTTGCTTACAGCTGTTTCTGCCCACTGTAAGTAAGATATACCCACAAGCCAGCGTGCCGTTGTAAGCCGGTGAAAATGTGCTGCAAGGGATCATTTCTGAGCTGTCAGAGGAGCTGTCAGAGTAAGACAATATCCTAGTCATTACCACCTTTAGATCTGCAAAAAGGATTTTAATTTGACCAGTATTGTTGTAGCAAAATAATCCTGTATGAACATGATTTGAACATTTAGTCCATAACGTTGCTTGATCGGTGGTTAGACTAATAGCTGGACAAAAGTAGGCTACATGACCCGTGCGATACTGTGCGATATAACCATGTGTTAGTGCGGGTCTTCAGTTCATTTATGTCAATTCCAAAGTTCTGTCTGCATTTCCTGCAGCGCCGGACAATTCTCAGCAACAAAATTGGGATCAAATTAAGATCCTAAGTCTGTAGCTTCCATGCAAACTAGGGTGTTGGATTTACCCAGAGTGAGGGGATCCTGACTCTTATGGCTGGAAGATACTTCTACCTTCACTTTGTAGCATTTTAATTGTGATTATTTGTACTGTGCGTGTCTGTACTATAGCTATGTTGTAGAATTATTGGTTAAAGCTGTGTTATATTTAGGAGGCCTGATTTTATTTTCCCTCACAGTGATTGACTGTCAGGGGAACCAAAAATATGTAATAAACTTATATGATATAAAATAACATAAATAGTCAGTAACAGCATAGCATGCCATTTGAGATGAACTTGCTTGATACAGTTGTCAGATGTCCTTAATTAAGGGTGTCAAATAGGCACAGGTTACAAGATGGTTCAGAGAAGTAACTGATAGCCACAGCACACCCTCATACAATAAGGCAACAAGCCTGGGTTGGATTTCACATTCATGGCAGAACGTACTCCAAACCTATTTTTACTGTCCTGATCTCAGGCTACCCTGGACAAGGTCCAGAACGACTACAGTAATATCCTGTGCTAATGCTGCCCATTGCTGTTCCCTCTACTGAAAACAGACTGGAGACTAGGAGCATGGCAGGACCGAGAGGGGAGGGACGACACCAATTTAGAATTCCCCAAATGTGTACTTGCGCTATGCACGCAGATGCATGAATAAGTCCAACACTGCCCCATATTCTGTCCCTGGTGCTTGTTTGTTTCCAGGTATCCCAGACCATCCCCGTTCAGAAGGGGTTCGGCATGCCTACTCCTTTTATAGTCCCACGCTCCCACTCTTCAGTTAAAATGGATGCCAGTTCAACTCTTGACCGAATCGGAAGGGGAAATCGCCAAGAGGGCATTGCGAATGGAAATAATGGAAAGGCGGCATAACAACGTGTCTCTGAAAGTATCTTGTGGATTTATTTTTCTCTTCACCCATGGAGATTAGGGTGTTTTTCAGAATAGCTGCTGCAGGGGGTTGGGGGTAGTTAAAGGACACTCTCAGCTGCTAGATTAACTCATCAACACTGCATTGCCGGATGTCAACAGAAATGTTTCACACACAAGACCGACAAGGAATGAATACCATTTGGAGGTCACAAGTGGCAGCCCCTCAGTCCTTCGGTCTTTTTAAATGTTGGTGTCTTCCTTTCAAGAGCAAGGATGTAACCTCTAAACCTTTGAGAGGAGAAGAGATCCGTGTTGGACTCTAATTACCTCGTGTCTCTGTTTCAACTGCTCATTATGGTGTGGAGTTTTACATTTAATATGATAGATTTGAAACTGTTTAAATAATTGTCCTCCATAAAAGTTCAAATGAAATACTGTATCTATTTGGGATATTATGTATTTTTTTATGAGTAAATGTTTAAAATGTTAGTAAAACAAAAATATTTGGTTGCAACTTTACAAGCCCCACTTAACAGCATGGTGTCAAAAAATTAAGCAAACAAGATCAGAGAAAAGCCACACAACTATTTGACATTGGCCTCTAACATAACCAGAGCAGGATATTGATTTTCCAAATTGTCGACTTAACATTTGGCTCTTTACTGCCTTTATCCCTTCGTTTTAGCTGTCCCTCTGCCCTTTGGTTTGAGACTTTGCACTCACCAACTCACTCACCCTCCTCCAGCACCATGGATTGTGAGGCCCTTTCACTTGGCTGGCAGTAAAGCTTTGATAGCTGCTAAGCAAAAGTCAATGTTTTCCCTCTTAAGCTCCATTATGAAGGGTGACATGGCTTTCTTGTTGCCCATGTTTGCTTTAGATTGGTGGAAGAGAAAGCATGTGGCTCACTAAGCTTCGACTAAGTGTGTGCGGACCTCCTAAATACATTAAATAGCCCACACATCTATCAGCAGAGTAGTGCCATTCAAATCGCATTTGATACTCAGATATCTCCCTTAAGGAGCTATCGTTCTTATCTCACCACAACTACAGAGCAGTGCTGCTACTCTGAGATTATGTCATGATTGCGTAGCGGGACACATTGGTTCATCGGAACAACCTTTTTCAACCCACGAGTCAAGCCGATGGAATCAGGGCCCAAACACATGCCTGGGCATTTCTACCATTCTTGTCCACGAACGAGGATCGTGCAAGTGGTCTTAGTGTTAGGTTCCTGTTTTTTGGTGGCGGGGCGTGGGGAGTTAAGGGGCGAATGGTACCGTTGGCCCTGTCAGCCCCCTAGCTCTCTGGGTCCCAGGGGCTGGCGCCAGGCAAGCCTCCAGCAGCCGGGGTAAAAAATAGACTGCTGCAGTTGTTGCACAGGGGAGAGTGACAGGAAGAGCATGTCACACTGGGGGATCGGTTTGCAACGGCTGTCATCAGAGAGCAGTCATTACTTCTGGGCTAATTATCTCGGTCTGCGTGTAAACAAACAACCTGCCAAAGTTAGGACCACATTGTGTTGCCCTCTTCAGACCCTAGCATTAATTTGGGGACCTTAAGAAATTGCAAGGTTCGCAAACTTTGAATTGGATTTGTCAGCTGCAGGGGGAAGCAGATACTTTAATAGATATGTGATTAGTGCCTAATGTCAGGCAACTGTAAAAAAAAAAAAAAGTAGACATAAAAACATCCGCAGTGATGTTTTACTACCAGTTTAGGTATGGGGTAAGAGGTACAGTAAATGTAACACAATTCATCAAAACATTTACACATTTTCCTTCGGAAGAATAATCTCCAGTAGTCATCTAGGTGACATTAGATTAATTTAGGTGACATTTAATCCAAGTACATACAGACATTAACTACATGTTTACATTCTGACTACACGTGTCATCTATATTTACATTACATTATATACTTGTACATTACTGTTGATGGAAAATCTGCACATAAGGACATCTTTAATTAATTATGACTTTTAGCAAAGACAATTTGAGATCAGAGGCAACTGGACAAGAGACAAACATATAAGACAAATTGCTGTTTATTTTCAGACTTTGTTCCCTGCCATGCATCATGATTTCATTTCAGCAAATGCCGAAGGGGGAGATCATAAAGAATCTGCCATGCAACGTCTCACTGAAAACTCTATCCCACCCCCCTACCCATCGCTCGCATTCCCTAGCCTTCATGGCACGTTTACTCTTTCGGCTCATCTTTCTATCACGCGCTTACCATACCATACCTGTGTACCATGACCGCAGCCACAAACCACCGAGAGCGTGACGGTGGTGCAGTTGTCTTCATCTCCTCAGAGTTGAATTGTGTCCTACTGTAAGAGCTGATTTCCAAGTCAAGGGAGACTGTGGTGCTGACGTACAGTAGGTTGACATTTTGCCACAGGTCTAAGGTGTTATTGAATAAAGCAAGGCGTAATAGAGATACAGAGCGACAGTAGCCCTTGCATGGCTAGTGTCAATTATAACCGTCTGGGTTAGATGGGCTGTCAGCTTTAACTGTACATTATTAATTGCCTTGTTGCTCAGCTCTCTCCGTTGTATTTGTTTAGAATGGCCAAGTCTTTCTGCTGAAATATTTATGTATGCCTCACAAACAAAATTACCTTATCACTAAGACGTCGCTAAAGAGCTCATTTGCAGGCTGGGCCTCATCGCAAGGGTATAAATCAACGCCAAACTTACGGTAGTACACTGTCAAACAGGTGACTGACATTTCTATTGGAATACGAGTGCGCTGCTGAATATAGATTTAGCCGTACCATTAGCCCTGGCATTTTAATGGTGGCCAGAAACACGCTAGATCATTTTTGAGAACAAGTATGCTCATCCCCACCAATCCTTGTTTGGGGTTTACACCATCCCCCATTAGCTAATTGAGTTAGCTGTAGTGTTTTGGTTTGGTACTGAGAAGTGTCGGAGATCAGAGTGTGTTTATCTTGTGTTATGTGGGAGTGAGAGGCTTAGTTTATGATATAATTATACCTCGCAGGATAGTGACCCCGGCCCGACCCCGTTTTGTAATACAAAGCCGTCTGGCTGGGGTCTTGCTGCAACCAAACAAACTTTGCCATTCCACCCAGCTTTTCTTGATGCTGTTCCTATCCAGCCTGACCTTTATCTAACACAATTAATTGGACCAGACAATTGGGACCGTGGGACTATAAGGTTTTATCTGCACAAAGCGTAGTTCTGAGATATTGAGCATCAAAGTTTTCTCATCTCAGATCTCAGAACTGTTTTGTAGTGAATTCTTCTTTTGTTACCCATTAAGGTCCTCACCTTAAAGGTATCTAAAGTGCGGAGTATAAACATTTGTAAATCCGTTTTTTAGGGGGGGTGCAATCTCATATAGAACCTTATTGCTCTGAAGGTTCTATCTGACACTTCTGAATTAGACATGTTCAGTTTTGAAGAAGGCTGTAGCTATTTGAATATTCAAATTATAGAATAACACTATTTTACCGAGATAGAATCAGAACAAATCATCATATACATGAAGAAATGCATTAGGATCAACATCATTTACTGTAACATTACTGACAGTGTTGTTTTGTTGCTTGCGTGCCATTATTGCTAGCTAAAATAGCCTAGACTACTTAGAGGGAGATGGCAAATCTTTGTTCTGATTGGTCCATCTGTATTTGTTCAGGCTTGTGATTGGATTGCAGATAGAACCTTATAGCGTCAAGTTCAAATGGGTTTATGCTGATATAACTATAATAAAACAAATGTTCACTTAAAATGTAACTTCACAGACATATGAACAACATTCTAAAGATCTATTATATGAGACTAACTCATTTCTGACAAAAATGTTGCAAAGAACCTTACTGTCCCAAGGTCTCGAAATCTGGGTGCACCAAGAATAGGGAATGAGTATTTTCATAAGTGCAGCGATGTTAAATTATGACTGGCTTTTGCCAGATGTCACCAGTGATGTAAGGACATTGAATATTGATGAGTGTCTTGTGGTTGCAATCAAGCACTGAGATAGACTTTCAGCAGTTTGGCCTGGCCCAGTCAAAGACAAAGTCAAGGGAGACTGGATTCCTGTATTAGGTTATAGAGACTATTATCAAGAAAATGATTATGTGACAGACAGATGAAATGTTGACTTTGTATCAGGGCTGGGGTCAATTCAGGAAGTGATTTTAATGTAAAAGGTTTGATTTGATATACTTTTGACAAATAACTTATACTCCTCAGTTTATTGAAAATAGATCAAATTGAACACCAATCTTGCTTTGTATGATTGAAAGTTCAAAGACAAGTTTTGTAATTACCATAAACCTACAAGATAACATTTAGTATTATTTAACAAATCATACTTGTACGTTTAATACTTTCAGGGAAAATTCGTTTTTTACATTACTATCAGAATTTATACTGTATATGCAGTGCCAAAGTCTTTGTTTGTAAAAAAAATCTATGTATTTATTTTAGTAATTGAACCTAGAAATAGGACAAACACATGTTATTTTTTTTAACTGTACATTAACATACAAAGGTATTATATTGTTATAATAGAAGGTATTATGTGACACTTATTGGAAAGTTTGATCAAATATTAATAGTTTTCTAAATGCAGTAGTCAACAGTTGCCTGTGCCGTATATATATTTTTTAATATAAAAATGTAACAGACTGTGAAAAATGTTCTAAAGCATCAACAAATGTCTCGCCAGAAGTTTAACAGTATGTGGAAAGAGCCTGCATTTGTCGTGTGTCTGAACGGTGAGTTGATAGACACTATCCACTCTCACAGAAGAGCCCCTCTGCCCTCTCTGAAGACATTTGCGACTGGTGTCAAGGCCCAATAAATCATTTAGTATCAAAGAGGCCATGTAGCGGTTTCTACATTTCAACATATGTGGAATCAGAACGTGTCTGTCATCAGTGTGCACCCCTCTTATGGATAACATTTTTTAGAACTCTTTCCCACTGTAATGTGGAACATATGTGCCATTGATTTGGGGAAGCTTTACCTGATGCCCCGGGATACTCACAAACGAGGTGAGGCAGACGTTGTCATACGCCTTAATAGTGAAGGATTATCCCTGTAAACTAAAGTCAACAATGGGGCTAACTACCACCAGTCAGGGTTCCTGCAAGACTGAAGCGATAAGAGGATTGGGAATTGCAGACATAACAACAAGTAGGATCTATTTAGTGATACAGTAATTACTAATGAATTAAATGTAATTAGGGGTGGTGGTAATAGTCATTGCTTGTTTATTCAGTCTTTATTAGTTGGCTACCACACCAGTCTCATAATATTTTGGAACTGAATATTACAAATGAGTGTTTTACTACAATTAATTTAGAGTTAGTTCACAAATCTAATCAATTTTAAAATGTCAACATGTAAACAAAAGTGTTAGCAGTTTTAAGCACTATGTAACAATGTGTGGCAAATTGTCATTGCCTGTGAATACTACATTTAACTAGTATATAACAGGATAGGTTATAGGGGCACTTACTGTAAAGTGTCCATCTGTAAAGAACACTCACTGTAAAATTCCGCTAACATAATTGCTTCTAATGTCATATTTTAAAGGTACTGTACAGTGCATCTATGTTACTAAGTCAAGTAAGTTACAGTGTTTAGCCTTATTTAACCACTAACCTTCTTTATTAAGATCACTGTCCCTTTAAACTATTGTGGACTCAAAACCAGTCGTGATTTGGATCATTTGAAACAAACGAGATAACATGTGAACCATGTCCGCCAGTGCGAAGCCTATCCATCTTGGTGTTTAATACGGCCCTCCCTGTCATCTGCGGTTTTAAGTTCCCAAAGCCACTGATTCTGGTTCTGTCCTGCCTATACATCTCTCAATGAAAGCAAACAGTTTGAGCCCCTGCTGCTTTGTATTTGAGGTTGGCCCTAAATCTAGATTTAGATCTGCATCTTAAATGACCATCGTAACTTTCCAAATCAGTTGTAGCATTCTACTGTTCTAGAGCCACCCGGGGGTCACCTCTATTTGTTTTGCCTAAGGTCTCGCGTCCTCCAAGTGTAAATTCAACGATAAATAACAGCAAAGAATTTGTTCCTTTCTCTCCTATACCCTTATAGTTTCTAAATTCAGAATAGTTTCCATGCTGTTCAAAGCACAATTTATGTCAGGTTCTAAATATAAACTGTGGAGGACTGACGGTACAGTGACACCCCATTATATTTAACGGTCAAAGTCACTGACGCACAGGGGGACATTTTATGAAGCTACACTGTAATCTTTATGAATTTTAACAATGAGTATTGCATTCATATGGCCAAAGTCCATTTGTCATCGCTGATTACTATTGAACTTCTAAAGGAGATTGCAATATTATATGTGACCACTTTCGTAAATTTGATTTAGAAATGTTGTTGTGAAGTTGTATGAGATGTAATTTGTGTTAAGTTCAGTGCCGGTCTATTGCGTTCAGAGATGTGAAATAAAGTATTTGAGTGTGAGGGCCAAATGACTACTAGCTGACCCTAGCAGAATAAATAAGCTGCCATGATTGGCCTTGCAGAGCTGTGAGTGATACTCTGATGGCAGCCATTATCTGCTGGAACAGAGGTATCATCTCCACTATTAGGGGGAAGTGTCCAACTGAATGTATTCAACTGAAATATGTGTTCCACATTAACCCAACCCCTCTGAATCAGAGAGGTGTGGGGGGCTGCCTTAACAACATCCACAACACACAGGGAACAGTGAGTTAACTGCTTTGCTCAGGGGCAGAATGACAGATTTCTACCTTGTCAGCTCAGGGATTCGATCAGGCAACCTTCCGGTTACTGGCTAACGCTCTAACCATTAGGCTACTTGCCGCTAATACACACCACATTCTCCAACCACACAGGCTAATTAGAAAGCTCAGCTATTCTGAGATCCTTAGTCTCCAAAGCCTCAAACAAAAGCTGTCTTAACATTCCTGCCTCAGAATATTGTGTTCCAGCTAGAAATCGGGTCAAAACACGTTGTGGGTGCCACAGAGCTCCATGTCTTATTGGCTGATGATGCCAATGACTCAATTACTCATTTTTGAAAATCCCACACTCCTAATCATGCTCTCAGTTAGTCCAACTCAAATATGACTCCTACTGTAGTAAGTCATACCAGAAATACATAATGTAGGTATTTAACATTCCGTATTGTGTGGACAAAATAAATTATCCCAAAATATTCTGTTGACCTATTTAACCTTTCTCTTTTTACGTAAAGATAAATATTTTGCACATCATATTAAGCCAGGGCACCGAAAACATGTATCTATCATTTTAAGAGAATTATAAACAAACAATAAAACAACCTGAACAAATCAACACAAATCAAAAGTTATAGCGATAGATCCTTTTTTTGGACACTGGTAAACGGTCAGATGTCAAGGGTCGGATATCTCGAGGTGGAAAAATTTGTATTTTGAAACAATCTATTAGTATGTAGTTGTCACGCCTTGGTCTTAGTATTTTGTGTTTTCTTTAATTATTTGTTCAGGCCAGGGTGTGACATGGGGTTATTGTATTGTCGTATTGGGGTTTTTGTAGGCATTGGGATTGTGGTTGATAAGGGGTGTGTCTAGTATAGGCTTGGCTGCCTGAGGCGGTTCTCAATCAGAGTCAGGTGATTCTTGTTGTCTCTGATGGGGAACCGTATTTAGGTAGCCTGGGTTTCACTTTGTATTTCGTGGGTGATTGTTCCTGGCTCTGTGTAGTTTCACCAGATATGCTGTAATCAGGTTTTCACGTTCCTTTTGTTATTTTGCTTTTGTATTAAGTTATTTCATGTATCGCTCTTCATTTATTAAAGACATGAGTAACCACCACGCTGCATTTCGGTCCGACTCTCTATCTACAAACGAAGAACGCCGTTACAGTAGTATGTCATCCTTCAGCTATCGTTCTGAATTACCTTATTGCAGCGTTTCCAAAGACCAGATTGGATTTGGTTTCACTGTAATGTTCTGCCATATATTTCCACAAATGTGAGTAAAAGGATATTCACTATTTATTTCCCTGGCCTTTGTAGTCCATTTTCTTATCAAGAGCTGTTTGATTCACATGTAAGAAGGGTGTTGTTGTTAGCAGTAGTAGTTGTAGATCATCGAGGTTGGCCTCGACGACATATTCAAATTCACACATGGACATGAGTATTGGACTTATCGTGGTTTACAGCCAAGTGTTACTGTTTCTATTTCCTCACTATGGCAACTGAAAAGATCAGTGGTAAGGGCAGATAGTGTGAAGTATTACACTAAAGGTGCGAGCTACAGGTTCTTAATCCTAAGGAGTCAAGAGCTTGATATTGAGCCATGGAGAGAAGTGTGTGATGAGTTGTTTCACTTTACATTTAGTTGCCCTTATTACTATGTAAATACACAGAAACAACTGTGGTACTTACATAAATGTTACTATGTCATTACATGGTAATACGATTGTTGCGCTATCAGTTGTTACACAATTGCAACAAGGAATGTGTAATTACGCATCCACTTTTATTCAAATGCGTAATTAATGATGTCACCTGTCACATGTAACTACAAGGTGCCACTACTATTGAATCCACAAGTAATACAAGGGTTGATAAATAGGTTTGCTCCTGGCAACAACAGATCTTTAGAATGTCTTGGCTTGAACAGAATGTCTTGGCTTAAATACTGTTTTGGCTTGAACAGAATGTCTTGGCTCAGCAGGGAATTAAGAGTGAATTGTTTGTTGCAGAAAGTTACATTTAACAGACTAAAGTCTACTTTCGTTTCATTTTATTTTGTGTATCGGGTGCATTTACCGACCGCCTGTATAGGTCCGGAAAATATATAAATATATATTTTTAAATACTACACATGACACTTGTCTACAGTGTCGTAGTGTTGTAGCTAAATTTGTTGCAGTTGCTACTGACATCTCTATTCACTACTACTTTGCACATTTGACAGTTGTTTATAATCTACTCTGCTCTGCTGAGATTAGTTTCTGTGGAAGTCGCTTTTACTGGGGCTTTAGTGGACTTTCAAACTTTTAGCTAGTGATGCTAGCTGTGGTTAGCCTTCCTTGTGTTTAACAAAATAGCTCTTGGCAATTACCAAATGGCTACCAATGGCCAACCATTGAATCTCCACTGTGAAATGTTCACTGAACTAAAGGACGAGGAGTAAGACCGGACGCACTTGAGGCAGAGATTTGTCTGTAAAAAGTGCCTCCTGTGTGACCGGATGATGGATGACATCAGGCAGGTACAGAGCGACGCTCGGTGGCTAACCAAGGAGCTTAAGCCAAAGGAGAGCCTCGTCACCAAGTTCACTGATGTTTCTGCAACCAGGCTAAGAAGATATCGGCGCTAAATCTCTCTATTGCCCATAGGAGTGGTGAGCTGAGAAATACCAACCTGTTCCACTCCTTGGAGTAGGTGGCTTGCTCGACTCCGCTACACAGGGACCGGGCCAGTGTTGTTAAGCGAAAGGGCCAGCAGCCAATACCAGGTGAGCAGTCGATACCCTCAAAGAATCAGGTGATAACAACAGTCCCACCCATGTACAACCATTCAATTCACCTACAGCTGGCAGCCAAACAGTCCCCAACAGAGGTCCACCACACCACCGGATACCCGCAGCATCGGCCCACTCTCCGAGGCAACGGCCCATCTCCAACAGGGGCTCCCCAAACCACTGGGCTATGGAGGTACCTAGCCAACGAAGGCCCTCATCGCCTGTGACAGCCCACTTCTTAGAGCCCCTCACAACAACAGCGCCACGTGCACCCCCCTCATCTGTCGTTGTTGGTGCTCCATGGTAAGACATATTTATATTGAGAATACCAGAACCCTGTGCTTTTCTGGAGCGAAAATCCATGACATCTTAGTGGAGCTTCCCACAATCCAGAAGCAGCTACCTGGGGCTCTTTTCAGTATTATGTCTATCTCTGATGAGTTACCCAGGAAAGGGCTGAAAATAGCCCATATTAATATATGTAGCCTTAGAAATAAGGTTCATGAAATCCATAACTTCCCAACATCAGATAACATTCATGTATTAGCCATTAATTTGATGATTCATCAGTAGCAATACAATATACAATATATAACATCTATAAAAGAGACAGAAATGCTTCTGGGGGAGGTGTTGCTGTATATATATTCAGAGCCATATCCCTGTAATGCTTAGAGAAGATCTTACATCAAGTGCTATTGAAGTGTTGTGGTTGCAGGTCCAATTGGCACATCTAAAGTCTTTTCTTTTGGGGTGTTGCTTTAGGCTACCAAGTGCTAACAGTCAGTATCTAAATAATATGTGTGAAATGCTTGATAGTGTATGTGACACAAACAGAGAGATCTACTTTCTTGGGGACATGAATATTGTCTGGTTTTCATCAAGCTGTCCGCACAAGAGCAAGCTTCTTAGTGTAACCAGTGCCTGTAATCTGGTTCAGGTTATTAATCAACCCACCAGGGTGTTTACAAACACTCAAGGAACAAGATCATCCACATGTATCGATGACATCTTTACTAATATTGTAGAACATTTATTCTAAAGCTGTAACCGTACCCATTGGATGTGATCACAATATAGTGGCTTTATCCAGGAAAGCCAAAGTTCCAACAACTGGGCCTAAAATAGTGTATAAGAGACCATACAAAATATTTTGCCGTGACTCTTATCTGGATGATGTTAAAAATATTTGTTGGTCTGATGTGATTAATGAGGAGCTTCCAGACACTGCACTTGATGAAGTTATGAAATTGCTTCTTACAATTATTGATACACATGCATCTGTTAAGAAACTGACTGTTAGAACTGTTAAGGCTCCATGAATTGATGAGGAATTTAAAAACTGTATAGTTGAAAGTGATGGGGCAAAAGGAGTGGCTAATACATCTGTGTCACGACTTCCGCCGATGTCAGTCCCTCTCCTTGTTTGGGCGGTGTTTGGTGGTCGACGTAACCAACCTTCTAGCCATCACTGATCCATTTTTCATTTTCCATTGGTATTGTCTTGTCTTCGTTCACACCTGGTTCCAATCCCATCAATTACATGTTGTATATTTAACCCTCTGTTTCCCCTCATGTCCTTGTCGGAGATTGTTTGACTGTATGTATTGTACAACTCATGTGTCTGTGTGCGACGGATTTTGTACCCACTTTTATTATTTCTTCTATATTTTGTTTTTGGAGTTTTATGAGCACTTATTAAACGACTCCGTTTATACCAAGTTCGTTCTCCTGCACCTGACTTCCCTGCCACCCACACGCACCCACTACAGAATCTCCAACCATGACTATGGAGTCAGCAGGAGAAGGTACCTCGGACATTGAGGTGGAGGAGCACGTCCAAGAGCATGCAGTTATGCTTTACCATATTGGCGCCGCCATGGATCGCGTTGTCCAGAAAATGGACCGCTGCGAGAGACAGGGAGTTCTTCCAGCGCCTCCACCAGCACAACCGGGGTCTCCCTTGAGCACCCCTTTCCCACCTGAACCCATTGGGATCTGTCTCTCCTTGCCCCAGGAGTTTGACAGGAGGGCTGCGAACTGCCAGGGGTTCTTGTTACAGTTAAAACTCTATCTGGCCACTGTCCACCCGGCTCTATCGGACCGTAAGAGGGTGTCCGCCCTCATCTCGTGCCTCACCGGGAGAGCTCCAGGGCATTAGCCCACTCCAGGAGAGAGGGAGATGGGGTGTTGGACCAGTTTGAGGAGTTCACCCGCTGTTTCCAGGCCGTCTCCGACCACCCGCCCCAGGGTAGAGCTGCGGGTGAGCGCCTCTACCATCTGAGGCAGGAGACGAGGAGCGCCCAGGTGTTCGCCCTGGAGTTTAGGACCCTGGCTGCCGGCGTGGGATGGAACAACAGGGCCCTGATCGACCATTACCGCTGCAGTCTTCGCGAGGACGTTTGTCGGGAGCTGGCCTGCAGAGACACTACCTTCACGTTTGACCAGCTGGAGGACCTGTCCATCCGGCTGGACAACCTGCTGGCTACTCGTGGACGTTCAGATCGGGGTCTGGTGGTTCCATCCTCCCGCACCCCCTCTCCGATACCCATGGAGCTGGGAGGGGCGGTGCGCAGGGAGACCGGAGGGGGTTCCCGCTCGTGCACCATCTGTAGCCGCAGAGGTCACACTGCTGGTCGGTGCCAGGTTGGTTCCTCTGGGAATCGAGGCAGCAGGCAGGGCGCTCTGGCGTCACCCCAGGTGAGCCGGCACGATTCTCACCCAGAGCCCTCTGTTGCACATATGTTTGTGTCTATTACGTTCCCTGAGTTTTCCCCGCATTCCCAGCATAAGGCGCTCGTCGATTCAGGCACGGCTGGGAATTTTATTGATAGTGCTTTAGCCTATAGTTTAGGAATCCCCATCGTTCTCATGGATGTGCCCTTTCCCTTTCACGCCTTAGATAGTTGGCCATTAGGGTCAGGGTTAATTAGGGAGGTCACCGTGCCTTTGGGCATAGTGACGCAGGGGGGTCAAACGGAGAGATTTAGTCTCTTCCTTATTGACTCTCCTGCGTTTCCTGTGGTGCTGGGCCTACCCTGGTTAGCTTGTCATAACCCCACTGTTTCTTGGCAACAGAGGGCTCTCACGGGGTGGTTGCGAGAGTGCTCAGGTATGTGTTTAGGGGTTTCCTTTGGTGCTACTATGGTGGAAAGTCCAGACCAAGTCTCCACCGTGCGCATTCCCCCTGAATATGCCGATTTGGCTCATGCCTTCGCCAAAAAAAAGAAGGCGACTCAATTACCACCTCATCGACGGGGCGATTGTGAGATCGATCACCTGGTAGACGGGGCACTTCCCAGGAGTCACGTGTATCCCCTCTCACAGGCGGAGACGGAGGCTATGGAAACATATGTCTCCGAATCCCTGCGTCAGGAGTACATTCGGTCCTCCACTTCACCCGCCTCCTCAAGTTGCTTTTTTTGTGAAGAAGAAGGAGGGAGGTCTGCGCCCGTGTATTGACTATCGGGGTCTGAATCAGATCACTGTGAGGTATAGCTACCCGCTACCGCTCATAGCCACAGCTATAGAGTCAATGCACGGGGTGCGCTTCTTCACCAGACTAGATCTCAGGAGCGCTTACAACCTGGTGTGTATCCGAGAGGTAGACAAGTGGAAGACGGCTTTAAGTACCACCTCTGGGCACTATGAGCACCTTGTCATGCCGTACGGGTTGATGAATGCGCCATCAGTCTTCCAAGCCTTTGTAGACAAGGTTTTCAGGTACCTGCCCACGGGCAGGGTGTAGTGGTTTATATTGATTACATTTTGATAAACTCCGCTACACGTGCTGAGCATGTGTCCCTGGTGCGCAGAGTGCTTGGTCGCCTGTTGGAGCATGACCTGTACGTCAAGGCTGAGACAGACTGTTGGAAGAACAGGCACATCTCCTTCCTAGGGTATCGCATATCCTCTTCAGGGGTGGAGATGGAGAGTGGCCACATTGCAGCCGTGCGTAATTGGCCAACTCCCACCACAGTAAGGAGGTGCAGAGGTTCTTAGGGTTTGCCAACTACTACCAGAGGTTTATCCAGGATTTTGGTCAGGTGGGTGCTCCCATTACCTCACTGCTGAAGGGGGGCCCGGTGCGCTTGCAGTGGTCAGCTGAGGCGGACAGGGCTTTTAGTTACATGAGGGCTCTGTTTACCTCGGCTCCCATGTTGGCCCATCCGGATCCCTCTTTGGCGTTCATAGTGGAGGTGGACACGTCCGAGGCTGGGATAGGAGCGGTGCTCTCTCAGCGCTCGGGTACGCCACCGAAGCTCCGCCCCTATGCCTTCTTCTCGAAGGAGCTCAGCGGTGGAGCGAAACTATGATGTTGGGGACCGGGAGCTGTTGGCTGTCGTCAAGGCCTTGAAGGCGTGGAGACAGTGCCTTGAATGGGCTAAACACCCTTTTCTCATCTGGACTGACCACCACAATCTGGAGTACATCCGGGCGGCGAGGAGACTGAACCCTCGCCAGGCAAGTTTTTCACCCGTTTTATATTTACCCTTTCCTACAGACCAGGCTCTCAGAACGTTGAGGCAGACTCATACTCTGAAATAAATTTATAATAAGAAGATTGTGGGAGCTGTACTGTTAGATTTTAGTGCAGCCTTTGATATTATTGACCATAACTTCTTGTTTAAAAACATATCTATCTATCTATCTAATAGAACTCAGAGGGTTTTCTTTAATGGAGGCTTCTGTAATGTCAAACATGTCAAGTGTGGTGTACTGCGGTGCAGCTCTCTTGGCCCTCTACTCTTTTCTAATTTTACCAATGACCTGCACTGGCATTCAACAAAGCATGTGTGTCCATATACGCATCAGCAACCACATCTAATGAAACCCTGAAATCCTTAACAAAGAGTTACAGTCTGTTTTGGAATTGATGGCCAGTAATAAACTGGTCTTGAACATTTCTAAAACTAAGAGCATTGTGTTTGGCACAAATCATTCCTTAAACTTCTTTGGGATCTGTGTCCCATCCACGAGATGGTTGAGCTAACATAGGCTAATGCGATTAGCATGAGGTTGTAAGTAACAAGACAATTTCAGGGTACCCACCAATCCTGAAGAGGTTCAGACCTCTGGTTATGAATGGTGTGGTTGTTGAACAAGTTGAGGACACTGAATTACTTGGCACTACATTAGATTGTAAACTGTCATGGTCAAAACATATAGACCCAATGGTTGTAAAGTTGAGGAGGGTTGTGGCCGTAATAAAGAGATGCTTTGCTTTTTTGACACCTCACTCCAAAAAGAAAGTTCTGCAGGCTCTAGTTTGTCTAATCTTATTTATTGTCCAGTCGTGTGGTCCAGTGCTGCAAGGAAAGACCTAGTTAAGCTGCAGCTGGCTCAGAACAGAGTGGCACATTTTGCACTTAATTGTAATCAGAAGGCTGATATAAATACTATGCATGCCAGTCTCTCTTGGCTAAGGGAAAGACTGACTGCATCACTTCTTCTTTTTATAAGAAACATTAATGTGTTGAATATCCCAAATTGTTTGCATAGTCAATTTACACTCAGCTCTGACACACACACTTATCCCACCAGACACGCCACCAGGGGTCTTTTCACAGTCCCCAAATCCAGAACAAATTCAAGAAAGCATACAGTATTATATAGAGCCCTTATTGCATGGAACTTCCTTCCATCTCATATTTCTCAAATAAAAAGCAAACCTGGTTTCAAAAAACAGATAAAGCAGCACCTCACGGCACAACGCCTCTCCCCTATTTGACCAAGATAGTTTGTGTGTGTGCATTGAGATGTAGGCTACGTGTGCCTTTAAAAAATGTATGCAGTTCTATCCATTGAGCTGTTCTTGTCTATTGATGTTCTGTATTATGTCATTCTAGATTATGTTTCATGTTTTGTGTGGACCCCAGGAAGAGTAGCTGCTGATTTTGCAACAGCTAATGGGGATCCTAATAAAATACCAAATACCAAATGTGGGTGTCACGCCCTGACCATAGAGAGCTGTTTATTCTCTATGTTGGTTAGGTCGGGGTGTGATTAAGGGTGGGTTATCTAGGGGAATTGTATATCTATGTTGGCCTGGTATGGTTCCCAATCAGAGGCAGCTGTTTATCGTTGTCTCTGATTGGGGATCATATTTAGGTAGCCATTTCCCTATTGTGATTTGTGGGATATGGACTATGTTTGTGTGTAGTTGCGTTCTGCACTGCATGCAGCTTCATATTTCGTTTATTCGCTTTATTGTTTTTGTGCTTTAAGTTTCTCTTCTAAATCAAAGGATGGAAACATACCACGCTGAATCTTGGTCCACGCATTATGATGAGCGTGACAGTGGGTTGGAATGACATTAAGCAGGGTAGCTCTCTGGTAATACATGTGGGTTGGAATGACATTAAGCAGGGTAGATCCGAATGCCTGAAACAAGACTTCATGGATCTGATAGAAGCCTCTCAATAGGCCGTGGGTCTAACCGCGTTAGCAGACAACTCCAAATGCACAACTGGCTCAAAACTTACTGTGCCTCAGTGAACATGGCAGTGTAGTCATTGGCAATTTTGACCGGTTTTGGAAGCGGGAGGATTGTTGTTACGTTCCCCAGTTTCTGTGTTGTAGTTTGTGTATTTGAGTGTGTGTTTCAGGAGATGGCTTCCTGAAATCCCCCAAGCAGCTGATTGGTCGATTCCACGGCTAATTGGAGATGACCCCGCCCCCTCATCAAGATACAGCTGTATCCGATTAGACTCCTTCTCCAGTTATAAAAGCCAGTGTTCTGTTGTTCAGGAGAGAGATCAATGTTCTCTTCAGAACATAGCACAGTCGCTAACCCGGTGACTCTCTGACAGCCCAAGCCCCCAGGTAATAGAAATCCCCCCCCTCAAACTGTAGACTCTAAAATGAGGCTTGGGCTAATGCACATATTTTTTATTTCTTATTTTTATTTAACTAGGCAAGTCAGTTAAGAACAAATTCGTATTTACAATGACGGCCTACACTGGCCAAACCCGGACAACGCTGGGCCAATTGTGTGCCGCCCTACGGGACTCCCAATCATGGCCAGTTGTAATACATTCAAACCAGGGTGTCTGTAGTGATGCCTTTAGCACTGAGAAGCAATGCCTTTGACCGCTCGCCATTCGGGACCCCAAATGTATGTATTGACGTATGAAGTATGACCCGTGTCTTCTACCTCTGATTGTGGAGCCCTTGACACATATTATTTTAGCTATCATTCTCTTGGGTATTATTCCTAAGGTTTGGAAGGTGGCCCTGCTTCTCTCACTCCACAACGGTGGTGATCCCTGGAATCATAATCACCCAATCTCAAAACGTTCCTTTTTAGATAACTCATTGGAACTCATATTACATTCTCAGCTGTGGTCCTTTTTAAATACAAAATGTATTCTGAATGCTCACGAGTCAGGCTTTAGGCCAGGACAACGCACCGTCTCGGCTGCTTCTCTAGTCATAAATGACACGTTTAAAGCACTAGACAGGAAACAGCACTGAGCTGCCCTTTATATGGATCTGTCAAAAGCATTCAATATGGTTGATCAGGCAATCCTGCTACAGAGGCTATTCAAAATTGGTCTTGACCAAGTGGTCTGCGGCTGGGAAAAACATGACCTGCACGACAGAAGTCAATGTGTAGCTGCTTATGGAGTTCTGTCTCATTTTCTTAACATAACCAAAGTAGTCTCACAAGGCTCAATACTAGGCCCTTTACAGTTCACTATTTACATTAGTATTGTTGATTTGTCCCTGAATAATAATAACTGTAGCCTACATCTCTATCCGTATGACACAGGAATTTATTTCCATGCCCCCTCCGTGCAGCAGTCCATTAAGGATATTCAGCTTGGTTTTGATTCAATTCAAGAATCGATCACCAATCTTAAATTAGTGCTAAACATTGATAAAACCAAGTTTATGTTGTTCACCAGGTCTTGAAAAATTGACCCTGAAGATCTGCGTATTTGCACCTCGAAAGGAACCCAAATTGAGCAAGTCCCTCATAAGTATTTAGGCATTTGGATTGGTGATACGCTGTCTTTTAAAACACATATTGAAAAATGTACAAAGAAGCTGAGAATTAAGATCGGTTTCCTTTATAGAAATAAGTCCTACCTTACTTTTGAAAACAGCAGGAAGATTGTTCAAGCATCGCTCCTCCCAGTACTTGACTATGGTGATATAATCGACATGCACACTCAGCTCTGTGTTTTATCACTGAAGACAATTTCTGTACACAACAGTCTCTGACTACCAGAAGGGCCCAACATTGGCTGCTATTTGTATATAAAGCAGTTCTCCAGAAAGTCCCATACTGCCTCACCTCACTTGTTAATTGGAAATCCAGACACCATCAGACTCGCTCTCAAGACTGGCTGGTTCTAGAGGTTCTGCGGGTCTCCATAGAGACCGGCAAGATTACTTTAAATTATTGTGCCGCGAGCACATGGAATAACCTGCAGGGCACTTTGAGGCTTGACTCGGAGGTTCAGTTCGGGACTTTGATGAGGAATGTGGTGAATGAGAACTGCACTTGGTTTGATTGATGCTTCGATTGACGTGTAATTGTATCTGCCTGTTTTGAATTTGATTTGTTGTAATGTGTAATTGTAAATGTATAATGTTGTATTGAGACTGATCATGTTGTTGCATTGTCCCCGTGGCCCCCTTATACATTAGACCCTGGTCTCAGTGGGTTTCCCCTGGTTAAATAAAGGTTCAAAATAAAACTTGTATATAATATAATAATACTTGTAATTATAATATACCTATCCAGGAGCAAGCAACTAAATGTAAAGTGAAACCCAGCAGGGTATGACCTTTATAATTGCTATGTAGTTACAATGTAACATACTTTGCAGACAACAGGCCAACGAGGAGAAGGAATGGGACAGGAGTACATTGTAGATGTTCAGTTAGACTTTTCTTTCATGACTTTGACAAAGATTCATATTCAAATGCAATTCCCCGTTTCAGACTCAAACCGATAATTATCCGTAAAATGTTTTAACACGGTGGAAAAGTGAAGTGCTGCCAAGCTTCAAACAGCATAATTCAATGACATTCAACTGACTGTTTAGTGTGTAATTTGTGTCAAAAGAGACCAATACTTTCAGCAGTCCAACTTTGTACTGTGTCCCTATACCTATGCATGTACATGTTAGTTACACAGGCATATACAGTATAGTTACATTGTAAGTATGTATTGTTACATAAGCATATACAGTATAGTTACATTGTAAGTATGTATTGTTACATAAGCATATACAGTATAGTTACATTGTAGGTATGTATTGTTACATAAGCATATACAGTATAATTACAGTGTAGGTATGTATTGTTACATAAGCATATACAGTATAATTACAGTGTAGGTATGTATTGTTACATAAGCATATACAGTATAGTTACAGTGTAAGTATGTATTGTTACATAAGCATATACAGTATAATTACAGTGTAGGTATGTATTGTTACATAAGCATATACAGTATAATTACAGTGTAGGTATGTATTGTTACATAAGCATATACAGTATAGTTACATTGTAGGTATGTATTGTTACATAAGCATATACAGTATAATTACAGTGTAGGTATGTATTGTTACATAAGCATATACAGTATAATTACAGTGTAGGTATGTATTGTTACATAAGCATATACAGTATAATTACAGTGTAAGTATGTATTGTTACATAAGCATATACAGTATAATTACAGTGTAGGTATGTATTGTTACATAAGCATATACAGTATAATTACAGTGTAGGTATGTATTGTTACATAAGCATATACAGTATAATTGCAGTGTAGGTATGTATTGTTACATAAGCATATACAGTATAATTACAGTGTAAGTATGTATTGTTACATAAGCATATACAGTATAATTATAGTGTAAGTATGTATTGTTACATAAGCATATACAGTATAATTACAGTGTAAGTATGTATTGTTACATAAGCATATACAGTATAATTACAGTGTAAGTATGTATTGTTACATAAACATATACAGTATAATTGCAGTGTAAGTATGTATTTTTACATAAGCATATACAGTATAATTGCAGTGTAGGTATGTATTCTTACATAAGCATATACAGTATAATTGCAGTGTAAGTATGTATTGTTACATAAGCATATACAGTATAATTATAGTGTAAGTATGTATTGTTACATAAGCATATACAGTATAATTGCAGTGTAAGTATGTATTGTTACATAAGCATATACAGTATAATTATAGTGTAAATATGTATTGTTACATAAGCATATACAGTATAATTACAGTGTAAGTATGTATTGTTACATAAGCATATACAGTATAATTACAGTGTAAGTATGTATTGTTACATAAACATATACAGTATAATTACAGTGTAAGTATGTATTGTTACATAAGCATATACAGTATAATTACAGTGTAAGTATGTATTGTTACATAAGCATATACAGTATAATTGCAGTGTAAGTATGTATTGTTACATAAGCATATACAGTATAATTGCAGTGTAAGTATGTATTGTTACATAAGCATATACAGTATAATTGCAGTGTAAGTATGTATTGTTACATAAGCATATACAGTATAATTGCAGTGTAAGTATGTATTGTTACATAAGCATATACAGTATAATTGCAGTGTAAGTATGTATTGTTACATAAGCATATAAAGTATAATTACAGTGTAAGTATGTATTGTTATGTAGTATACCCACAGCTATTTTATTTGTTTTATAAATTGTCAATTTCAAGATAACTGATTTCAATACTGTAAATACAAACATATTAGTGAGACTTATTGGGACCCATAAATTCTAATTTAAATATATATATATTTTCCACATGCAATCTTCAGGCAAGAAATATATCCTTCATTTTTGTAATTCTTTGACTATGTTACATTGTGCCACCTAGATTCAAACATAAAATGATGTCAACCATTTTTAATATACAACTTATTTCTCAGCTTAAGTGCGCCAGTGGTTTTTGGAAAACAGCTCAGATGCTAACGATGTACCTAGAGTTGCAATGATGAAGTTAAGGCTATGAAGTCTCTGGGAACCGAGGCCCTGATTGTTTAAAACTGCCACGCAGTGAGCATGCTCTGCTGAAAGACCTTAACGTTCTCCCCAGAAGTTCTTATTTGGGGGCCACTTTTTTTCCTGCTTGCCTTTGAGGACTGTTTAAGTGTTAACATGTCAAGCGCTAAGCCATTTTAAGTGTTATGAATTAAGCCATTTTAAGTGTTAAGTGTTAAAACAGACTAAAATATGTCTTGAAATAATAGAAAGTAGAAAATAAACATCTCTCCTCTTGCCTGGAAACATGTCAAGATGATGACCTCCACCTCAGCCAAGGTTACTTACCATATCATTACAGGGGGTGTTCATTGATTCCTGTCCTTCCTCACAGGGCTTCCCCTTCATCCCCTTTTGTTCCATGTCTCCATTAACAAAGTTAACCCTTTTATACTCTGACCTCGTCCCACTCCTGCAGACCTGTGGAGACAGCCATGCTTACCTGTGCAAAAAAGTGCCATGCTAGGTCATCGTTATCAAATCAAATATGCCCGTCACCTCCGGGATGTGTCGAATGGAGTGATTAGCTTCTGCTTTACCGTCTGACACACATACAAGCCTGCACTGACAAAACAATACATAGTCCTAAAGATAGAACATTAACTCAATAAGAATCACAAGAACATTAACTCAATAAGAATTTGCTCAAACATGAAATATAGCTATGCTCCGACAAAAGCGGAGTCCAAAGAACTTACATTTGCCTGAATTACAATATAGACTAGCAAGCCAGTCGTCTTTTCTTGGGAAAGATATTCATCAGCATACAGTTTGTTTCGTTTATAGAATAAAATTATGAATGTGAGATAATGCTTTGTTTTGATATAAAGAGATCAAATTGCTTATGATTGACAAGCAGTTCTCATTTTTCATGTGTTTATCATATATGCTGTACTGTGCCAGGAATCGTTTGATGGCTTTATGTTACAGGTACTTTGAGTGTATAACATATGCATTACAGTATACATGTTTATGACTAAGCTGCATAAGTGACATAGTATTTTGGCTGTTAGCATTCATATTTTGTAGAATCATTTTTACCAATATATGATTATTATTATTATTAACATTATTAACATTATCAGTAGTATTACATAAAGATTAATAACATGTGTTTTCTGTGCAGACCTGCCTTTATCTGAAGTAAATATTGCTGGAATATTGCAATGTCTTGGTAAAGGGGATTGGAGTAACAAGAGAAAGGACAAATACAGACTGCGGTCTCAACAGCACAGAATTGCCAGATTGATTCACTCTATACGTCAGGGAACTTATTGAGAGATGGCATGTCAAAGACTCAAGGGAGAAGACATACACACACGAGTGTACATACACACACACACGCACGCACGCACGCACACACACACACACACACACACACACACACACACACACACACACACACACACACACACACACACACACACACACACACACACACACACACACACACACACACAATAAAACACCCTTCAAAGTGAGCTGCCGTAGTGAAGGGTGAACAACACTCCCACTGTATTCCCCAAGGATATTTGCTATAGGCTCTGGTATTGGCGCCCGGCTTCATTTAAATTACACTCTCCGTAATTGAAAAGGAAACGCGAGGGGCGTGTTTGGCCAGTTAATCCATTTAAGATCATTATGTGCGTTGTCAATTGGCTTGACCCAGCTGCAGTGTTAGAAAAACAATGGAGGTGTCTCAAGTGTGTCGATTAAAATCCCTTCAGAGTCAGAGGTTAATGAATAATTATTTCTCACTTTGTTTAACACTGTGGGATACCGGTCCAAAGGCCACGGCCCTTCTCCCCAGGGTCCCCATAGTACAGACCGTATAATAGGCACGTATCAGAGACTATATCATTAATAATGATATAATATGATATGAGAACCCCAATAACACAATGATACAGAAACCCTATTCTTCCTTAGAAAAGTATATCAAAAATAAAGAAAACAATTCATATTCTGTACCTTTTTCGGCATCAGCTACAAATAGTACAGGATTTCCATTTAACTCACTTGGATCTCTCAGATTCCCAACTGGCTGCCTAAGCACTTTATGGTCCTGTCACTTTCACCACTGTGGAGAGTGTTTTCAATAAGGTAACTTGGCACTGGAGTATGCGAGTGTATGAGAACACAGAGGTGGATTATCTCAGTAAGGGGCCACAGTGCTGGATCAGATTCGGGAAAGTCTCAGGACTGAAGAGGAGGGAGTAGCTCCGTACTACAGTGCAGCTCTCTGTATGTACCACTGGGGACCTGCACTTAAAACTGAGTCAAGTGTGATTTATGTCGAGGATAGGCTTGTTGCTCACCTAGCCCCCACACACAGAGAAACACACGCACACATAAATTCACTGTAGAAACCATGCACTTATGCATATTTACTTCGAATGGGTTTCAACCGCCCTATCCTTTGAGCAACGATTTCTATCATTTTAACTAACTGTCAAAATACTCTAAACTAACCTCCCGAGTGGCGTAGAGGTCTAAGGCATCGCAGTGCTTGAGGCATCACTACAGCTACGGGTTCGATCCCTGGCTCTGTTACAGCCGTGACTGGGAGACCCATGAGGCGGCGCACAATTGGCCCAGCGTCGTCCAAGTTAGGAGAGCGTTTGGCCGGCCAGGATGTCCTTGTCCCGTCATGCTGTAGCGACTCCTTGTGGCGGGCCGGGCGCCTGCAACCTGACTTCAGTTGCCAGCTGGACGGTGTTTTCTCCAACACATTCGTGCGGCTGGCTTCCGGGGAAAGCGAGCAGTGTTTTAAGAAGCAGTGAGACTTGGCAGGGTCATGTTTCAGAGGACGCATGGCTCTCGACCTTCGCCTCTCCTGAGTCCGTAGGGGAGTTGCAGAGATGGGACAAGACTGTAACTACCAATTGGATATCACGAAAAAGGGGTAAAAGTACAGAACATCGATAAAAAAAATCGATAAACTGTAAAACGTGTACATGTAATTCTGTAGGAGATGTAATGATATATCACAACAGTATGGCAGTAAGGCTTGAAGGTGTGAAAAATAACAGAGAAATACTGGAGTGTGTTAATCAGCAACTGAAATAACACAGGACCCATTCCCCATGTTTTCACACTGAAACGCATCGATTCCCATGTTGCATTGTGGCACTTTTACTGGTAACGTTAGACCTGCAATGACAGAAAATAATGTGACAGAAGAAAAATCGGCCTCTGGCAATTGTTTTTCAACGCTCCTGTTTGAAGTCGGAGGGTCTTCCTGTTCAAGTCCTGTATAAGCTGTGTGTTTATGTAGTCCTGGTCTCTAAATCACTTATCGCATCAAAGAGCCCCGTTCTGTCCCATACAACAATGGGGGGTCATGCCAGCATGAAAACATGACAAGGATACAGACAAAGAAAATGCCTTCCTCTCTTGAAGTGATGACAATTGGTGTACCCAGATTTATGTCATGTTGACATTACCAAGAAAAAAAAAGTCTGAGAGACTTAGTCTAAGCTATTTATAACAATAGCTTACTGCTATTTCTGTATTGCTTAATAATTTTCTTATTTTGAAGGTACTATATGCGGAATGGCCAGTTCAATTCAACATCCATGTCCTGAGCTAATTTAATGGTGGTACAGCTAATACAGTCTTCCGCTCAGTTTGGTGTGAATGCGTGATTGGTGAGAGGAGCGAGAGCAGTGACTTGATCCATTTGAGGAAGGTGGGGGAGTGGGAGCCAGACAGATTAGGCCTTCGCAACGAGTCTGTGCCATCTGAAGAACTTTGCAGGGAGTGACCGAGTGTGGACTTCACTCAATAACTTCTCAGAGAAAAGGCATATATTTTTTTGTCAGATAGCCTCCACACAACATTTGTATGCAAAACAACTCATGACCCCAATCGATGGACCAGCTTCCCTTTGAAGGTTTGCGCCGAACTGACAAACCAGGGTATTTGGCGCAGTTTCTTTTTTATTGATTTTTTCACCTTTATTTAACCAGGTAGGCTAGTTGAGAACAAGTTCTCATTTGCAACTGCGACCTGGCCAAGATAAAGCATAGCAGTGTGAACAGACAACACAGAGTTACACATGGAGTAAACAATTAACAAGTCAATAACACAGTAGAAAAAAAGGGGAGTCTATATACATTGTGTGCAAAAGGCATGAGGAGGTAGGCGAATAATTACAATTTTGCAGATTAACACTGGAGTGATAAATGATCAGATGGTCATGTACAGGTAGAGATATTGGTGTGCAAAAGAGCAGAAAAGTAAATAAATAAAAACAGTATGGGGATGAGGTAGGTGAAAATGGGTGGGCTATTTACCAATAGACTATGTACAGCTGCAGCGATCGGTTAGCTGCTCAGATAGCAGATGTTTGAAGTTGGTGAGGAAGATAAAAGTCTCCAACTTCAGCGATTTTTGCAATTCGTTCCAGTCACAGGCAGCAGAGTACTGGAACGAAAGGCGGCCAAATGAGGTGTTGGCTTTAGGGATGATCAGTGAGATACACCTGCTGGAGCGCGTGCTACGGATGTGTGTTGCCATCGTAACCAGTGAACTGAGATAAGGCGGAGCTTTACCTAGCATGGACTTGTAGATGACCTGGGGACAGTGGGTCTGGCAACGAATATGTAGCGAGGGCCAGCCGACTAGAGCATACAAGTCGCAGTGGAGGGTGGTATAAGGTGCTTTAGTGACCAAACGGATGGCACTGTGATAAAATGCATCCAGTTTGCTGAGTAGAGTGTTGGAAGCAATTTTGTAGATGACATCGCCAAAGTCGAGGATCGGTAGGATAGTCAGTTTTACTAGGGTAAGTTTGGCGGCGTGAGTGAAGGAGGCTTTGTTGCATAATAGAAAGCAGACTCTTGATTTGATTTTCGATTGGAGATGTTTGATATGAGTCTGGAAGGAGAGTTTACAGTCTAGCCAGACACCTAGGTACTTATAGATGTCCACATATTCAAGGTCGGAACCATCCAGGGTGGTGATGCTGGTCAGGCGTGCGGGTGCAGGCAGCGAACGGTTGAAAAGCATGCATTTGGTTTGACTAGCGTTTAAGAGCAGTTGGAGGCCACGGAAGGAGTGTTGTATGGCATTGAAGCTCGTTTGGAGGTTAGATAGCACAGTGACCAAGGACGGGCCGGAAGTATATAGAATGGTGTCGTCTGCGTAGAGGTGGATCAGGGAATCGCCCGCAGCAAGAGCAACATCATTGATATATACAGAGAAAAGAGTCGGCCCGAGAATTGAACCCTGTGGCACGCCCATAGAGACTGCCAGAGGACCGGACAGCATGCCCTCCGATTTGACACACTGAACTCTGTCTGCAAAGTAATTGGTGAACCAGGCAAGGCAGTCATCCGAAAAACCGAGGCTACTGAGTCTGCCGATAAGAATATGGTGATTGACAGAGTCGAAAGCCTTGGCAAGGTCGATGAAGACGGCTGCACAGTACTGTCTTTTATCGATGGCGGTTATGATATCGTTTAGTACCTTGAGCGTGGCTGAGGTGCACCCGTGACCGGCTCGGAAACCAGATTGCACAGCGGAGAAGGTACGGTGGGATTCGAGATGGTCAGTGACCTGTTTGTTGACTTGGCTTTCGAAGACCTTAGATAGGCAGGGCAGGATGGATATAGGTCTGTAACAGTTTGGGTCCAGGGTGTCTCCCCCTTTGAAGAGGAGGATGACTGCGGCAGCTTTCCAATCCTTGGGGATCTCAGACGATATGAAAGAGAGGTTGAACAGGCTGATTTGTACGGGTCCAGGTTTTGCAGCTCTTTCAGAACATCTGCTATCTGGATTTGGGTAAAGGAGAACCTGGAGAGGCTTGGGCGAGTAGCTGCGGGGGGGGGGGGCGGAGCTGTTGGCCGAGGTTGGAGTAGCCAGGCGGAAGGCATGGCCAGCCGTTGAGAAATGCTTGTTGAAGTTTTCGATAATCATGGATTTATCGGTGGTGACCGTGTTACCTAGCCTCAGTGTAGTGGGCAGCTGGGAAGAGGTGCTCTTGTTCTCCATGGACTTCACAGTGTCCCAGAGCTTTTTGGAGTTGGAGCTACAGGATGCAAATTTCTGCCTGAAGAAGCTGGCCTTAGCTTTCCAGAATGACTGCGTGTATTCGTTCCTGGCTTCCCTGAACAGTTGCATATCGCGGGGACTATTCGATGCTATTGCAGTCCGCCACAGGATGTTTTTGTGCTGGTCGAGGGCAGTCAGGTCTGGAGGGAACCAAGGGCTGTATCTGTTCTTCGTTCTGCATTTTCTGAACGGAACATGCATATCTAAAATGGTGAGGAAGTTACTTTTAAAGAATGACTAGGCATCCTCAACTGACGGGATGAGGTCAATGTCCTTCCAGGATACCCGGGCCAGATCGATTAGAAAGGCCTGCTCACAGAAGTGTTTTAGGGAGCGTTTGACAGTGATGAGGGGTGGTCGTTTGACTGCGGCTCCGTAGCGAATACAGGCAATGAGGCAGTGATCGCTGAGATCCTGGTTGAAGACAGCGGAGGTGTATTTGGAGGGCCAGTTGGTCAGGATGACATCTATGAGGGTGACCTTGTTTACAGAGTTAGGGTTGTACCTGGTGGGTTCCTTGATGATTTGTGTGAGATTGAGGGCATCTAGCTTAGATTGTAGGACTGCCGGGGTGTTAAGCATATCCCAATTTAGGTCACCAAACAGAACAAACTCTGAAGCTAGATGGGGGGCGATCAATTCACAAATGGTGTCCAGGGCACAGCTGGGAGCTGAGGGGGGTCGGTAGCAGGCGGCAACAGTGAGAGACTTATTTCGGGAGAGAGTCATTTTAAAAATTAGTAGTTCGAACTGTTTGGGTATGGACCTGGAAAGTATGACATTACTTTGCAGGCTATCTCTGCAGTAGACTGCAACTCCTCCCCCTTTGGCAGTTCTATCTTGACGGAAGATGTTATAGTTGGGTATGGAAATCTCAGAATTTTTGGTGGCCTTCCTGAGCCAGGATTCAGACACGGCAAGGACATCAGGGTTAGCAGAGTGTGCTAAAGCAGTGAGTAAAACCAACTTAGGGAGGAGACTTCTGATGTTGACATGCATGAAACCAAGGGTTTTTCGATCACAGAAGTCAACAAATGAGGGTGCCTGGGGACATGCAGGGCCTGGGTTTACCTCAACATCACCCGCGGAACAGAGAAGGAGTAGTATGAGGGTGCGGCTAAAGGCTATCAAAACTGGTCGCCTAGAGCGTTGGGGACAGAGAATAAGAGGAGCAGGTTTCTGGGCATGGTAGAATATATTCAGGGCATAATACGCAGACAGGGGTATGGTGGGGTGCGGGTACAGCGGAGGTAAGCCCAGGCACTGGGTGATGATGAGAGAGATTGTATCTCTGGACATGCTGGTTGTAATGGGTGAGGTCATCGCATGTGTAGGAGTTGGGACAAAGGAGGTATTAGGGGTGTGAAGAGTGGAACTAGGGGCTCCATTGTAAACTAAAACAATGATAACTAACCTGAACAACAGTATACAAGGCATATTGAGATTTGAGAGAGACATACAGCGAGGCATACAGTAATCACAGGTGTTGAATTGGATTGGGAGAGCTAACTAAAACAGTAGGTGAGACAACAACAGCTAATCAGCTAGCACAACAACAGCAGGTAAAATGGCGTTAACTAGGAAGAGGGAGGGTCGGATTAACTACATACAGAGCCTGAGTGCGGCTGGGGCCGACAGATAAAACATAAACAAGCAGAATGGAGTACTGTGATTAATGGACAGTCCAGCATGCATCAGCTATGTAGCCAAGTGATCAGTGTCCAAGGGGCAGCGGTGGATGGGGCAGGGAAGCTGGACTGGCGAGTGTCATCCAGGTTTTAAAAAACTAACAATGACTAAATAGCTTGTAGCTAGTTAGCTGGTTAGCTTCTGGAGGTTCTTGAGTGTGTTCTAAAAATTAAAAATAATAGCGATTCCGTATCACATTGGGTGAGGCAGGTTACCGGAAGGTATAAACAAATTAAAGATCGAAAGAGATAGAAAGTAAATATGGGTCCAGTGAGTGTTTGGGACGCGGCGATTCAGACGGTTAGCAGGCCTGTGCTAACAAGCTAACAGTTAGTAGGCAGGGGCTAAACAAGGTAGCAGTTAGCGGACCGGGGCTAAACAAGTTAGCAGTTAGCAGGCCAAATTAGCAAGCAAGGAGATAGCAAGGGCTAGAGAGTTAGCCTTTGGGGGACGTCGCGATGGGGTGAGTCTGTTTATTCCTCTTCATGCGGTGACATCGATAGACCGGTCGTGGGTCCGGATATTGTAGCCCAGGAGTATGCTTCGGTGGTAGCACAAAGACTGCTAGCAATGGTTTGCTGGTAGTTAGCTGGCTAGCTTCAGTCGAGGGGTTCCGGATCCGAAGTAAATATAAATACTTTAGGAAAAATAGCGACATTGGGTGAGGCGGGTTGCAGGAGAGTATTTAGAAGTTGAGGTTTAGCAAAATGTTTTAAAAGATATGCGAAGAAAAAATATGTAAAAACAAAAAAAACAATATATATACAAAGGGATGAGACACGACAAGACGTCTTACTGCTACGCCATCTTGGATCAGGATCTTTAATGTGGTGTTTCGCTTTGGCATCAGTCTTTGTGCTAGATATTTCAAAAGACAACCTGTACTACCTTAACCTCTTAACACTGCCTCTACATTGGGTTTATCCATTTCCTTTGGTCCAATTTCTCTGTAAAGATGAGACAACAAACAGCCATGCGTAGAAAGCCAACACACAGCTGACGTCAGAGACTGATGCTCTCTACTCCCCTGAATATATACTTTATCATAACCACTATGTTCCTCAAGGCTTAAATGTACGGGAACAGGAAACTCACAAGGTAGACTAATGCCATAATACTCCGACCCTAAAAGAGATTGCGTGGGAGAGACCCAAGGCCAACAATATGTCTACATCCCAATACCCGCATCCTGTCTGGAAATGGCACCTTCAATCTCTTCCTTTTTCTGCAAAATGGCTTAATTTTGGGGCGGAAAAGGGTCTGTTACATGAGGGCCGACAAACAATTGTGGGCACTAAGTCTGTGCAAGCCTGTGTGAACGGTTAGGAGTTTATGGCTATAGACCACTATGACTGGTCCCCAAATACCTCTGCTAAATGAGTAGCAGTTATTTTTGCTTTGTTCCTGAGTAGTAGCCCAGATGTACTCTAGAGGGAGTTTATAAATCCCTTATATTCAAGATAAAAGCTGTTAGGGTTACACCCTGTTGTCAAAATATTATGTATCCCCATCGACTTGCTCATTTGCTAACCGCACCTTGCGCTGGTTGGTGATCAAATTGAAAATTAGGAAATGTTACACCTTCTAGTGTATGATGACTTAATTGTCATTTTAGTTACAACTCCTCCCCTCCATGCATTTACATCAGAAACACATGAGAAATAATTCTCTCCATATTAATAGCAACATTCACACTGTTATGGCACATGCATTCATTTACCACGATGACATTAGCCTGATTGCCTGCATTTGATGCAAATTTGCTGGGGCAGCAGACCAAAACGGACCCCTCCCTCTGGCACCTAATGAAAAAGGCATAAGCAGGCGCTGAGAAGGTCAGGCGCTGGGCTGACAGTTACCCTGCATGTCTCTCCCTCTCCCCTGACAGCTTTTGTGTCAGGGGTTATCGGGCCATTGGCTCCATAGTGAAGGTGCGAGGAGAGGGCAGTTAGAACAGGATGGGGCTCTTTGGCTCTCTCTGGCTGGCTACAGCACATCTCTCTCTGGCTGGCTACAGCACATCTCTCTCTGGCTGGCTACAGCACATCTCTCTCTGGCTGGCCACAGCACATCTCTCTCTGGCTGGCCACAGCACATCTCTCTCTGGCTGGCTACAGCAGATCTCTCTCTGGCTGGCTACAGCACATCTCTCTCTGGCTGGCTACAGCACATCTCTCTCAGGCTGGCCACAGCACATCTCTCTCTGGCTGGCTACAGCACATCTCTCTCTGGCTGGCTACAGCACATCTCTCTCTGGCTGGCTACAGCACATCTCTCTCTGGCTGGCCACAGCACATCTCTCTCTGGCTGGCTGGCTACAGCACATCTCTCTCTGGCTGGCCACAGCACATCTCTCTCTGGCTGGCTACAGCACATCTCTCTCTGGCTGGCCACAGCACATCTCTCTCTGGCTGGCTACAGCACATTTCTCTCTGGCTGGCTACAGCACATCTCTCTCTGGCTGGCCACAGCACATCTCTCTCTGGCTGGCCACAGCACATCTCTCTCTGGCTGGCTACAGCAGATCTCTCTCTGGCTGGCTACAGCACATCTCTCTCTGGCTGGCTACAGCACATCTCTCTCTGGCTGGCCACAGCACATCTCTCTCTGGCTGGCTACAGCACATCTCTCTCTGGCTGGCTACAGCACATCTCTCTCTGGCTGGCTACAGCACATCTCTCTCTGGCTGGCCACAGCACATCTCTCTCTGGCTGGCTACAGCACATCTCTCTCTGGCTGGCTACAGCACATCTCTCTCTGGCTGGCTACAGCACATCTCTCTCTGGCTGGCCACAGCACATCTCTCTCTGGCTGGCTGGCTACAGCACATCTCTCTCTGGCTGGCCACAGCACATCTCTCTCTGGCTGGCTACAGCACATCTCTCTCTGGCTGGCCACAACACATCTCTCTCTGGCTGGCTACAGCACATCTCTCTCTGCCTGGCTACAGCACATCTCTCTCTGGCTGGCCATAGCACATCTCTCTCTGGCTGGCTACAGCACATCTTTCTCTGGCTGGGGACAGCACATCTCTCTCTGGCTGGCCATAGCACATCTCTCTCTGGCTGGGGACAGCACGTGTCTTTCTGGCTGGCTACAGCACATCTCTCTCTGGCTGGCTACAGCACATCTCTCTCTGGCTGGCCATAGCACATCTCTCTCTGGCTGGGGACAGCACATCTCTCTCTGGCTGGCTACAGCACATCTCTCTGTGGCTGGCCACAGCACATCTCTCTCTGGCTGGCTACAGCTCATCTCTCTCTGGCTGGCTACAGCACATCTCTCTGTGGCTGGCCACAGCACATCTCTCTGTGGCTGGCCACAGCACATCTCTCTCTGGCTGGCCATAGCACATCTCTCTCTGGCTGGCCACAGCACATATCTTTCTGGCTGGCCATAGCATATCTCTCTCTGGCTGGATACAGCAGATCTCTCTCTGGCTGGCCACAGCACATCTCTCTCTGGCTGGCTACAGCACATATCTTTCTGGCTGGCCATAGCATATCTCTCTCTGGCTGGCCACAGCAGATCTCTCTCTGGCTGGCCACAGCACATCTCTCTCTGGCTGGCTACAGCACATCTCTCTCTGGCTGGCTACAGCACATCTCTCTCTGGCTGGCTACAACACATCTCTCTCTGGCAGGCCACAGCACATCTCTCTCTGGCTGGCTAGAGCATGTCTCTCTCTGGCTGGCGACAGCATGTCTCTCTCTGGCTGGCTACAGCATGTCTCTCTCTGGCTGGCTAGAGCATGTCTCTCTCTGGCTGGCGACAGCATGTCTCTCTATGGCTGGCTACAGCGCGTCTCTCTCTGGATGGCCACAACATGTATCTCTCTGTCTAACGACAGCACATCTCTCTCTGGCTGGCTACAGCACGTCTCTCTATGGCCGTCGACAGCGTGTCTCTCTCTGGATGGCCACAGCACGTCTCTCTCTGTCTGACGACAGCACGTATCTCTCTGGCTGGCGACAGCATGTCTCTCTCTGGCTGGCGACAGCACATCTCTCTCTGGCTGGCTACAGCATGTCTCTCTCTGGCTGGCTACAGCATGTCTCTCTTTGGCTGGCGACAGTTCTTCTCTCTCTGGATAGCCACAGCCTATCTCTCTCTGTCTGACGACAGCACGTCTCTCTCTGTCTGATGACAGCACGTCTCTCTCTGGCTGGCTACAGCATTTCTCTCTCTGGCTGGCTAGAGCACATCTCTCTCTGGCTGGCGACAGCATGTCTCTCTCTGGCTGGCGACAGCATGTCCCTCTCTGGCTGGCTAGAGCATGTCTCTCTCTGGCTGGCGACAGCATGTCTCTCTATGGCTGGCGACAGCGCGTCTCTCTCTGGATGGCCACAACATGTATCTCTCTGTCTAACGACAGCACATCTCTCTCTGGCTGGCTACAGCACGTCTCTCTATGGCCGTCGACAGCGTGTCTCTCTCTGGATGGCCACAGCACGTCTCTCTCTGTCTGACGACAGCATGTCTCTCTCTGACTGGCTACAGCACGGCTCTCTCTGTCTGGCGACAGCACGTATCTATCTGGCTGGCTACAGCACGTCTTTCTCTGGCTGGCGACAGCACATCTCTTTTTTTTGCTGAAGGCTACCTCCCTCCCTCCTCCTCCTCTTCCTGCACCCTCGCTACCCTGCCATCCTTGTCACATCTAGTGTGTCGGCCGTCACCTTGCTTTCCACCGTGTCCCAAGGCTCCTGCCAGGTGTTCTGGCTCCCCCGTAATGAAACACAAGGGGCAGTGGGACAGGGTGCGAGGACACAAATTGAATCGGGCCTCTCCTTTTGTGCTGCATTAAGAACTCAATTAAATGCCAGCCAGCATCTGCTGCTGCACTGGCAGGCATGCACACCTGATTCACTGACTCGCACCTCTGTGTGTGTGTGTGTGTGTGTGTGTGTGTGTGTGTGTGTGTGTGTGTGTGTGTGTGTGTGTGTGTGTGTGTGTGTGCGTGCGTGCGTGCGTGCGTGCGTGCGTGCGTGCGTGCGTGCGTGCGTGCGTGCGTGCGTGCGTGCGTGCGTGCGTGCGTGCGTGTGTGTGTGTGTGTGTGTGTGTGTGTGTGTGTGTGTGTGTGTGTGTGTGTGTGTGTGTTTGCGTGTGTTTGCGTGCGTGCGTGTGTGTGTGCTCACGCAATGGATAAGGTGTCTTTGACAGTATAATCACTCATACCATTCTTCAAGGTGACAACTGTCCTTCAGTTTACTCTCCTTCGATTTTGTGATAAAGGGATGTAGAATCCTATAGGTGGCATGGAGTTTAGCACTGTTGCACATTGTCTTTCTCAGAAAGCTATTGTTTGTATTGATAAGTAAGACTTTTTGAGGGGAGTTTAGGACTATGGGTAACGTGGACATAGGAAGGGCATAAGAGATAGCGAGAGAGATAAGGGGAGAGAGAGGGAGGAAGGAGCGACCGTTCATCCCAGAAGTCCCAGTCCCAGACTGGGACTTCATCCATCATTGGAATCAGCGTGTGCTGTAATTACTGTGTCAAATAGATGAGACGATGCCTTGGAGGAAATTGCGTGAATGTTTGTGTATGCACACCCGTATGAGCAAGTGGGTGGGGGGCAGGGCGATGTCCTGTGGACACCTTATCTTCATAATCATCTCCACTCCCAGATCGCTCCTACCTCTGCTGTCATCAGTCATACATAGCTGTGCTGTCAACTGGTGCTGCCATGCGTTGCCAACATCAGGGTATCAGGAGAGGAGAAGTCTTAACTCTTTCAATGGCACAGCCCTTTGAGGAGACTGGATCCTACCATTCTAAGGACATAATGTGGTCCTTCTGTAGCTCAGTTGGTAGAGCATGGCGCTTGTAATGCCAGGGTAGTGGGTTCGATCCCCGGGACCACCCATACGTAGAATGTATGCACACGTGACTGTAAGTCGCTTTGGATAAAAGCGTCTGCTAAATGGCATATATTATTATTAATGTAGCAATGCAGCAAATAATAGGATGATGGGAGTAATGCTAACAAACCTATCAGGCTAGCCCAGATTGACAGTAGTTTCAATCTGGGAGCTGGAAGTGTGCTACTTTATAGAGCTGGAAGTGTGTTACTGCATGTGGACTTGCTAAGGCACAGGTCAATCCCCTTGTCTGACAGAAAGTATTTTCTCAGTCAGTCTTACACAAATTAAAGGCTCCCATTATTGCACTTAATTCAGATATTAGCTGCCTGCTGGTCATACAAGAACTCTGACCAGATAATGGCAGGAGCTCCATACTCAAAACATGCATGTGGGGGAGGTAGGGATATTTCTCCAGAGCTCCGGCCCTGTCCTCTCGCTTGAGAAGTTATCTGAAAAATGAGGAGTGTGTCCTGCAGCCATATGGAGGAGAGCAGCGGAGCACATGAAGACGTGGAAATAGTGTTAGCCGCTTGACTGCCCGACGTTGGCAATCAAAGCACTGGTGAACCAGTAAAAGATCTAAGTGATGGCGAGGATTCCGGGCTGGTCCCTCACCTCGGCATTGTGACAGGTCACGATGGGGAAACAATTTTATCTGTTGGCGAGCAGCGGTTTCCATTGCCTGAGATTAGAAAAACATTGTTTGAGAACACAGTAGACAATACAATTATCACCCATTACGGTGCTTTAAAACGCTTTCTATATTATATACATTTGCATACTTACAAATGACTGTGTACTGTCTTTTATAGCATGTTTGTACTCTTATGAAGGTGCTTTAATTAAAGTGTTGTGGCAATACACCCTTTGAGATTTCAGCACAGCTTTCCCCTTTATTTAAATGGCAACACAGATACTCTCGTGGGCTATTAGCGAAATGTAACATTTGGTGCCATATGTTTGTAGGATGTTTGGGAATAGCGATCATCCGGCCTTGTTGTAACTTTTTGCCAGTTAATTACCATTGTGACATCGAAATTAGGGGACAAAACCGCAGATGCCAGGACCATGGCATGGAGATATGCCCCTTGGAGAGAAAACAATAGCATTGAGCTGGGAAATCATTACACAGTAGAACCTGGAAATCTCCAGGGATGATTGCCTTTAGTAAATATGAACATGAACAGTTCAGTTGTAGTAGTAACAAAGTCCGAACATTTATGGGAGCTTTGCTGTTATGTGCTATCTTAATTTGACCAGTTTCTCACAGCAGGAAAATTATCATGTGGATTATAGTTAATGGACCTTTTTGTAGGGGTTGATAATTTTGTTTTGTTAGAATAAATCAAGTCTGACATTTTAAAGTTGAGATGGCAAACTATAGAAGCCTTTTTATACCTCAAAAACACTATATTTAGCATAGAATTACTGTTAGAGGTTAGGTTTAGGGTTAAGGGTTAAGGTTACGATTAGGGTTAGAATTACGGTTAGAGTTTAGGGGTTAGAAGTTAGGGTTAGGTTTAGTTTTAGTTTTAGTTTTAGGGGTTGAGGCTGAGGTTATGGTTAAGGTTAGGGAAAGTAGGATTTTGAATGGGAATACATTTTTGGGTCCGCGGTCGGATAGTAAAATCAACATGTGTGTGTGTACTCATTTGTGTGTGTGTGTTGTGTACTTGCAGCCGCAAAACAAAACAAGCCCTGGTCCAGAAAGCCTTGGGGCTATTTATAGGAGGTGGCAGGCTGACTGGCAGACTTCTCTTAATAAGCATGCTACGATAGGTCCTTTAAAGACGCTTTGCCGCTGACAATAATTAAATTGTGTTTTGATTTTCTCATTAGCCTAATCTCAAGTGGGCCTCGTTATTGTGTAATTTTCCCGCGTTGACATGACATCTCGTTTTGGGAGCTGACAGCCGTATGCCACCATTTTGGGGGCGGGGGGGGGGGGGTAAGGGCTTCCTCCAAGGTGCTGGTTGGACGATTTCTTTGTTTCCCCTTGGCTGATGCGATGACAGTGGGGGAGGGAGGTGGAGCGCAAGTAAAGTAGCGTAAATGCATTAATGGAGTGAATCAGGACACAATGTTGTCCTTTCGTTTTGACCAGAAGTGGCTTTGCTGCGTAGTATATACAGAAATCTAGAGATTTGTGTGTGTGAGCTGGTGGCAACTCACCATAGATACATTACATTGATACATCCACTGTAGATACATACCCATTGAGTACACATGCTAATGCACACATTGCTTGTTACCTTATGAAACCTGGGTATATCAACAACTTGTAAAAAACAGGGTAAGATTTTATACTGATAGCGACACAATGGCCTTACTGGTCTTATATCAAATTATTTATTTTGTTTTTTTGTTTCCTTCTTATGGGTAAATCCTAATACCATTACATTCTGAGAGGGATTCTCATTTGTTTTAACACAATCGTTGCATGTAGCAAAGTGCTCAAAAAAACATTACAGTTATTTCTCACGTCTCCTAAATCCTTTAGGAACAGGTGAGAGGAAAATAGTTCCCAGGAGAATTGTGTCTGTGAACTTTACTGGGTTACAGCTGAAGTTACAACTATAAATCAAATGCTAAAAGACACTTTCCAGGTTGACCTTATAGCTCAGTTGTCATGGAAATTGCATATTTTTTTTAAATAATAAGATCAGATATTAAAGGTACCCGTCAATGTATGGGCTCTATCTGATAAATATATTGATGGTGAAACTTTTTTTTAAACCTTTTCTTTGCAGTATTTTACATAGACTTGTCAGGTTTCTAGCAGGGAATAAATCATCAGTCTTGTACCCGGTTTATTGTTGCCAGTCTTTAGCAATCCAAATGTGAACGCTTTGACCTGCCCATTGCCCTCCACACCTGTTGAGTTGAATCTCACTGCGTTGTCAAGGTATTAGAAGAGCTGGGACCACAGAAATAGAATGAATAGAACGTGCTTACAACCTCTAACCCTGGCAATTTGACTGGTAAACTCCTGGGTACAGTCGCAATGGCCACCTGGTATTGTGATGCAATCATTTCCATGTTAATATAGAATGTTCATTCAAATGATGTCGACTGATGTTGCTCATGTAATGGAATGTATTTTTTTGTAATGTCAGTTGAGTTGAACATATCACAGCATATATTGATGGGTACACTTCCTGCTTTTATTTCCTGCTTTCACTTCCTGCTTTGCTCGATGGGTACACTCACAATGGCCACCAGTCCACCCATTATGCCATTATTGACTTGTATGTGGACGGCCATTCTATTCATTATATTTCTATGGCTGGGACACAATGAAGGCACAGACCTGTATGTGAGCAAATCCTGTGAGCGGGAAAGTGATCCTCCCATTTGCTGTCCCCTGTAAAAAAAAAAACACACTATTTTATATTTGGTTATTTCCCGCTTGATATTTTGTTGGATGAATTTTTTACGGACGTTTCAGCGCAGGAATTTAAAATATCCACATTTTTCACAAATCAATGACCAGTAATGGTTATTTGAGGAAATGTACTTTACATACATTCTATTTTATCTTGAAACTCGTTGAACCATATACATTTTGGGGTAATGTGTAATTCCTACCCTAATATCTGTAGTGCATAATATCTTTAGTCCTAACGTCTGTAGTGCATAACAGTAAACAAATAGCAGCACTTATTAAGGTAAATGCATCAGTCTACAAATGTCCCCAAGGTTGGTAAATGTGACTAAAACATTTGCATTCAGTCCCTAACTCTTTCATGTACCAAGGTCAAAAGTCAAAGCAAATAACCTGCGGTTTGGAGTTGTGAAAGCTCAAAACGAACAATCCCCCATCAAGGTACAATACAACTATGTAAACAATGGGGGGTGACTTCATTGTACAGACATTACATTTGATTTCATCACTGAAACCTTGGTTCCCAGACAGAAAACCAAAAAGAAGTGTGGTCCTTAGACACACTTCTCACAGAAAGGGAATCAGGTTTACATAACGATATCAGCCGTTACTACTTCAGTAACCATGCCCTATTTGGGTAGAGGAGGGGGTGGAGGTAGAGGAGGAGGGAGAAACCTTAACCCTAGTAATCCCCCACAGTTCCTGCCATGGCTCCTGTCAGAAACCCTGATGATGCGTTCAGAGGGTGTCCGGTGTCCCCAGAGGCGTCATGCCCATAGGAGGAACAGGGGCACGTGCCCCCTCAGATTTCTCCTGTTTGTTAAAGAAACATTTTTGTTGTTGTTTTTTTATAATACTACTAAATACAGTGCCTTCAGAAAGTATTCAGACCCCTTGACATTTTCCGAATTTTGTTTTGTGATTAAAATGTGTCATTTTTTTTGTCAACGATCTACACAAAATACTCTGTGATGTCAAAGTGGAAAAAAATTCTAACATTTGTGAAACAAATATGAAAAATAAAACACTAATATATCTTCATTACATTACTATTCAACCCAAATAATCTATATACGCTATACTTTATAGTCTGCTAAATGACTTAAATGTAAAATGTAAATGTACAAAGGTATGTGGACACCCCTTCAAATTAGTGGATTCGGCTATTTATTTAATTGTAGACAGGTGTATAAAATCCAGCACACAGCCATGCAATCTCCATAGACTAAATTGGCAGTAGAACGGCCTTACTGAATAGCTCAGTGACTTTCAACGTGGCACCGTCATAGGATGCCACCTTTTCAACAAGTCAGTTCCCTGCTAGAGCTGCCCCGGTCAACTGTAAGTGCTGTTATTGTGAAGTGGAAATTGCTAGGAGCAACCATGTCTCAGCCGCAAAGTTGTAGGCCACACAAGCTCACAGAACAAGACCGCGGAGTGCTGATGTGTGTAGTGCATAAAAATCATGTTCTCCTCAGTTGCAACACGCACTACTGAGTTCCAAAATGCTTCTGGAAACAACCCCAGCACAATAACTGTTCACCGGGAGCTTAATGAAATGTGTTTGCATGTTGGCATGCCTGAGCAGCCGCACACAAGCTTAAGATCACCAGCCAAGCATCGGCTGGAGTGGCTTGAAGCTCGCCACCATTGGACTCTGTAGCTGTGGAAACGCGTTCTCTGGAGTGATAAATCACGCTTCGCCATCTGACAGACTGATCTGGGTTTGGTGGATGCTAGTAGACTGCTACCTGCCCCAATGCATAGTTCCAACTATAAAGTTTGGTGGAGGAGGAATAATGGTCTGGGGCTGCTTTTCATGGTTCGGGCTAGGCCCCTTAGTTCTAGTGAAGGGAAATCTTAATGCTACAGCATTCAATCACATTCTGGATGATTCTGTACATCCAACTTTGTGGCAACAGTTTAAGGAAGGCCCTTTCCTGTTTCAGCATGACTATGCCCCCATACACAAAACAAAGTGAGGTTCAAACAGGAATGATTTGTCGAGATTGGTGTGGAAGAACTTCACTGGCCTGCACAGAGCCCTGACTTCAACCCCATAGAACACTTTGTTTGGGAAGAATTGGAACACCGACTGTGAGTCAGGCCGAAACACTCAACAACACTCAGCAACCTCACTAACATCTAGTGGAGAGCCTTCCCAGAAGAGTGGAGGCTGCTTTAGCAGTAAAGGGGGGACCAATACCATATTAATGTCCATGATTTTGGAATGGGATGTTCGACGAGCAGGTGTCCACTTTTTGTAATGGAGTGTATGTTAGCATCACCTTTGACAGCTATCTTTCTGGTTAAGTCTATAAGAGCTTTACACACCTGGATTGTGTAAAATACTGTATGTACATTGTTCTTTTTGTCATGTTTTGTCATTTATTATCATGTCTTGTCCCTGTGCTTCCCATTCTATTCGTTTCCCTCTGCTGGTCTTATTAGGTTCTTTCCCTCTTTCTATCCCTCTCTCTCCCCCTCCCTCTCTCACTCTCTCGCTCTCTCTTCTCTCTATCGTTCCGTTCCTGCTCCCAGCTGTTCCTATTCCCCTAATCATCATTTAGCCTTCCCACACCTGTTCCCGATCCTTTTCCCTGATTAGAGTCCCTATTTCTCTCCTTGTTTCCCGTACCTGCCCCGTCGGATCCTCATTTATATTCACCGTGCTGTGTCTATGTTTTGCCCTGTCGTGTCGTGTTTCCCTCAGATGCTGCGTGGTGAGCAGGTGTCTGAGTCTGCTAGGTTCAAGTGCCTTCCCGAGGCAACCTGCAGTTCTCGATCAAGTCTCCAGTCTGTTCTCGTCTTTACGTGTAGTATTATGCTTTTTGTTTTGTAATGTTTATTCTGGATTAAATACTCTGTTTTCGCCAAGTCGCTTTTGGGTCCTCATTCACCAGCATGACAGAAGGATCCGACCGAGGAATGGACCCAGCGACTACAGACGCTCGTAACACTGCCGTCGAGATCCAAGGAGCCATGCTCGGCAGACACGAGCAGGAATTGTCTGCTGCTCGCCATGCCGTGGAGAGCCTGGCCGCTCAGGTTTCCGACCTCTCTGGACAGTTCCAGAGTCTTCGTCTCGTGCCACCTGTTACTTCCTGGCCTGCCGAGCCTCCAGAACCTAGGGTTAATAACCCACCTTGCTACTCCGGGCAGCCCACTGAGTGCCGCTCCTTTCTCACCCAGTGTGAGATTGTGTTCTCTCTCCAACCCAACACATACTCTAGAGAGAGAGCTCGGGTTGCTTACGTCATTTCACTCCTTACTGGCCGGGCCCGAGAGTGGGGCACAGCTATCTGGGAGGCAAGGGCTGTTTGTTCTAACAATTACCAGAACTTTAAAGAGGAGATGATTCGGGTTTTTGACCGTTCAGTTTTTGGTGGGGAGGCTTCTAGGGTCCTGGCTTCCCTATGCCAAGGTGATCGATCCATAACGGATTACTCTATAGAGTTTCGTACTCTTGCTGCCTCTAGTGACTGGAACGAGCCGGCGCTGCTCGCTCGTTTTCTGGAGGGACTCCACACAGTGGTCAAAGATGAGATTCTCTCTCGGGAGGTTCCTTCCAGTGTGGACTCTTTGATTGCTCTCGCCATCCGCATAGAACGACGGGTAGATCTTCGTCACCAGGCTCGTGGAAGAGAGCTCGCATCAACGGTGTTTCCCTGCTCCGCATCGCAACCATCTCCCTCCTCTGGCTCTGAGACTGAGCCCATGCAGCTGGGAGGGATTCGCATCTCGACTAAGGAGAGGGAACGGAGGATCACCAACCGCCTGTGCCTCTATTGCGGATTTGATGGACATTTTGTTAATTCATGTCCAGTAAGAGGCCAGAGCCCATCAGTAAGCGGAGGGTTACTGGTGAGCGCTACTACTCAGGTCTCTTCATCTAGATCTTGTACTACTATGTCGGTCCATCTACGCTGGACCGGTTCGGGTGCTACATGCAGTGCCTTGATTGACTCTGGGGCTGAGGGTTGTTTCATGGACGAAGCATGGGTTCGGAAACATAACATTCCTTTCAGACAGTTAGACAAGCCTACGCCCATGTTTGCCTTAGATGGTAGTCATCTTCCCAGTATCAGATTTGAGACACTACCTTTAACTCTCACAGTATCTGGTAACCACAGTGAGACTATTTCTTTTTGATTTTTCGTTCACCTTTCACACCTGTTGTTTTGGGTCATCCCTGGCTAGTATGTCATAATCCTTCTATTAATTGGTCTTGTAATTCTATCCTATCCTGGAACGTATCTTGTCATGTGAAGTGCTTAATGTCTGCCATCCCTCCCATTTCTTCTGTCCCCACTTCTCAGGAGGAACCTGGCGATTTGACAGGAGTGCCGGAGGAATATCATGATCTGCGCACGGTCTTCAGTCGGTCCCGAGCCAACTCCCTTCCTCCTCACTGGTCGTATGATTGTAGTATTGATCTCCTTCCGGGGACCACTCCTCCTCGGGGTAGACTATACTCTCTGTCGGCTCCCGAACGTAAGGCTCTCGAGGATTATTTATCTGTGTCTCTTGACGCCGGTACCATAGTGCCTTCTTCCTCTCCGGCCGGGGCGGGGTTCTTTTTGTTAAGAAGAAGGACGGTACTCTGCGCCCCTGCGTGGATTATCGAGGGCTGAATGACATAACGGTTAAGAATCGTTATCCGCTTCCCCTTATGTCATCAGCCTTCGAGATTCTGCAGGGAGCCAGGTGCTTTACTAAGTTGGACCTTCGTAACGCTTACCATCTCGTGCGCATCAGAGAGGGGGACGAGTGGAAAACGGCGTTTAACACTCCGTTAGGGCATTTTGAGTACCGGGTTCTGCCGTTTGGTCTCGCCAATGCGCCAGCTGTTTTTCAGGCATTAGTTAATGATGTTCTGAGAGACATGCTGAACATCTTTGTTTTTGTCTATCTTGACGATATCCTGATTTTTTCACCGTCACTCGAGATTCATGTTCAGCACGTTCGACGTGTTCTACAGCGCCTTTTAGAGAATTGTCTCTACGTAAAGGCTGAGAAGTGCTCTTTTCATGTCTCCTCCGTTACTTTTCTCGGTTCCGTTATTTCCGCTGAAGGCATTCAGATGGATTCCGCTAAGGTCCAAGCTGTCAGTGATTGGCCCGTTCCAAGGTCACGTGTCGAGTTGCAGCGCTTTTTAGGTTTCGCTAATTTCTATCGGCGTTTCATTCGTAATTTCGGTCAAGTTGCTGCCCCTCTCACAGCTCTTACTTCTGTTAAGACGTGTTTTAAGTGGTCCGGTTCCGCCCAGGGAGCTTTTGATCTTCTAAAAGAACGTTTTACGTCCGCTCCTATCCTCGTTACTCCTGACGTCACTAGACAATTCATTGTCGAGGTTGACGCTTCAGAGGTAGGCGTGGGAGCCATTCTATCCCAGCGCTTCCAGTCTGACGATAAGGTTCATCCTTGCGCTTATTTTTCTCATCGCCTGTCGCCATCTGAGCGCAACTATGATGTGGGTAACCGTGAACTGCTCGCCATCCGCTTAGCCCTAGGCGAATGGCGACAGTGGTTGGAGGGGGCGACCGTTCCTTTTGTCGTTTGGACAGACCTTAAGAACCTTGAGTACATCCGTTCTGCCAAACGACTTAATGCCCGTCAAGCTCGTTGGGCGTTGTTTTTCGCTTGTTTCGAGTTTGTGATTTCTTACCGTCCGGGTAGCAAGAACACCAAGCCTGATGCCTTATCCCGTCTGTTTAGTTCTTCTGTGGCTTCTACTGATCCCGAGGGGATTCTTCCTTATGGGCGTGTTGTCGGGTTGACAGTCTGGGGAATTGAAAGACAGGTTAAGCAAGCACTCACGCACACTGCGTCGCCGCGCGCTTGTCCTAGTAACCTCCTTTTCGTTCCTGTTTCCACTCGTCTGGCTGTTCTTCAGTGGGCTCACTCTGCCAAGTTAGCTGGTCATCCCGGTGTTCGAGGCACTCTTGCGTCTATTCGCCAGCGATTTTGGTGGCCGACTCAGGAGCATGACACGCGCCGTTTCGTGGCTGCTTGTTCGGACTGCGCGCAGACTAAGTCGGGTAACTCTCCTCCTGCCGGTCGTCTCAGACCGCTCCCCATTCCTTCTCGACCATGGTCTCACATCGCCCTAGACTTCATTACCGGTCTGCCTTTGTCTGCGGGGAAGACTGTGATTCTTACGGTTGTCGATAGGTTCTCTAAGGCGGCACATTTCATTCCCTCGCTAAACTTCCTTCCGCTAAGGAGACGGCACAAATCATTATCGAGAATGTGTTCAGAATTCATGGCCTCCCGTTAGACGCCGTTTCAGACAGAGGCCCGCAATTCACGTCACAGTTTTGGAGGGAGTTCTGTCGTTTGATTGGTGCGTCCGTCAGTCTCTCTTCCGGGTTTCATCCCCAGTCTAACGGTCAAGCAGAGAGGGCCAATCAGACGATTGGTCGCATACTACGCAGCCTTTCTTTCAGAAACCCTGCGTCTTGGGCAGAACAGCTCCCCTGGGCAGAATACGCTCACAACTCGCTTCCTTCGTCTGCTACCGGGTTATCTCCGTTTCAGAGTAGTCTGGGTTACCAGCCTCCTCTATTCTCTTCCCAGCTTGCCGAGTCCAGCGTTCCCTCCGCTCAAGCGTTTGTCCAACGTTGTGAGCGCACCTGGAGGAGGGTGAGGGCTGCACTTTGCCGCTACAGGGCACAGACTGTGAGAGCCGCCAATAAACGCAGGATTAAGAGTCCTAGGTATTGTTGCGGCCAGAGAGTGTGGCTTTCCACTCGCAACCTTCCTCTTACGACAGCTTCTCGTAAGTTGACTCCGCGGTTCATTGGTCCGTTCCGTGTCTCCCAGGTCGTCAATCCTGTCGCTGTGCGACTGCTTCTTCCGCGACATCTTCGTCGCGTCCATCCTGTCTTCCATGTCTCCTGTGTTAAGCCCTTTCTTCGCACCCCGTTCGTCTTCCCTCTCCCCCTCCCGTCCTTGTCGAGAGCGCACCTATTTACAAGGTACATAAGATCATGGACATGCGTTCTCGGCGACGGGGTCACCAATACTTAGTGGATTGGGAGGGTTACGGTCCTGAGGAGAGGAGTTGGGTTCCGTCTCGGGACGTGCTGGACCGTTCACTCATTGATGATTTCCTCCGTTGCCGCCAGGATTCCTCCTCGAGTGCGCCAGGAGGCGCTCGGTGAGTGGGGGGGTACTGTCATGTTTTGTCATTTATTATCATGTCTTGTCCCTGTGCTTCCCATTCTATTCGTTTCCCTCTGCTGGTCTTATTAGGTTCTTTCCCTCTTTCTATCCCTCTCTCTCCCCCTCCCTCTCTCACTCTCTCGCTCTCTCTTCTCTCTATCGTTCCGTTCCTGCTCCCAGCTGTTCCTATTCCCCTAATCATCATTTAGCCTTCCCACACCTGTTCCCGATCCTTTTCCCTGATTAGAGTCCCTATTTCTCTCCTTGTTTCCCGTACCTGCCCCGTCGGATCCTCATTTATATTCACCGTGCTGTGTCTATGTTTTGCCCTGTCGTGTCGTGTTTCCCTCAGATGCTGCGTGGTGAGCAGGTGTCTGAGTCTGCTAGGTTCAAGTGCCTTCCCGAGGCAACCTGCAGTTCTCGATCAAGTCTCCAGTCTGTTCTCGTCTTTACGTGTAGTATTATGCTTTTTGTTTTGTAATGTTTATTCTGGATTAAATACTCTGTTTTCGCCAAGTCGCTTTTGGGTCCTCATTCACCAGCATGACACTTTTCACAATTCTTCAAATTTTGTAAAATTGGTTGTTGATCATTGCTAGGCAACCATTTTCAGGTCTTGCCATAGATTTTCAAGTAGATTTATGTCAAAACAGTAACTCGGCCACTCAGGAACATTCACCGTCTTCTTGGTAAAAAACTACAGTGTAGATTTAGACTTGTGTTTTAGGTTGTTTTCCCGCTGAAATGGAAATTATTCTCGCAGTGTATGGTGGAAAGCAGACTGAATCAGGTTTTCCTCTACGGTGCTTACAATAGCTCCATTGTATTTGTGTTTTATCCTGAAAAACACCCCAGTCCTTATCGATGACAAGCATACACATAACATGATGCAGCCGCCACTATGCTTGGAAATATGGAGTGTGGTATCAGTAATGTGTTGGATTGGATTTGTACCAAACATAACACTTTGTATTCAGAAAAAAAGTATTGCTTTGCCACATTTTGTGCAGTATTGCCTGGAATATTTTTATTCTGTACAGACTTCTTTTCACTCCGTCAATTAGGTTAGTGTTGTGGAGTAACTGCAATGTTGTTAATCCATCCTAAGTTTTCTCCTATCACAGCCATTCAACTCTCTAACTGTTTTAACGTCACCATGCTGAAAACTGAGGATGGTCAAATTCATGAGCAGTTTCCTTCCTTTCCGGCAACTGAGTTAGGAGTTAAGATTATATCTTTGTAGTGACTTGGTGTATCCATCCAAAGTGTAATTAATAACTTCACCATGCTCAAAGGGATATCCAATGTCTGTTAATCATGTTAAACACGATTATTGCACACAGTCCATGCAACTTATTACTTAAATTGTTAAGGACATTTTTTAATCCTGAACGTATTTAGGCTTGCCTTCACAAAGGGGTTGAATACTTATTAACTCAAGACATTTCAGCTTTTCATTGTTTATTAATTGGTAAAAATGTTGAAAAACATAAATCCACTTTGACATTATGTGGTGTGTACAGGCCTGTGACAAAAAAAATCTAAATTTAATCCATTTTAAAATCAGGCTGTAACACAACAAAATGTGGGAAAAGTCAAGGGGTGTGAATATTTTCTGATTGCACTTTACCTAGCAATTGTATGAAATTGGCAGTAGCAAGCCCAGATTGGTTCCCAATATCACAATCTCATAACTAGCTACTAAGATGCCATTTCAAGCTAGCAATTAAGTTAGAGTAGCTAGCTTATCTAAATATCTTAGCTGGCATTGTTACGTTCGTCGTTGGAAGGATCGGACCAAGGTGCAGCGTGGTAGGCGTACATTTTAATTTATTAAATGAACACCGAAAAAACAACGAAAACATAACGTCTAGTAGGGCTAAACAGCACAGTACCAAAAACAAGATCCCGCAAACTGCCTAAGTATGATCCCCAATCAGAGACAACGACAGACAGCTGCCTCTGATTGGGAACCATACCAGGCCAAACAAAGAAATAGGAAAACTAGATTGCCCGCCCTAGTCACACCCTGACCTAGCCAAAATAGAGAATAAAAAGGATGGTCAGGGCGTGACAGGCATGCCTGCTGTCAAAGTTGACAGACTTTAGAAATTACTTTTACTCACATTTTGCAGAGATACAAAGAAACGTATTTAGTTTAATAAAAAAAGAACCACCAGTAAAGAAGATACAGACAGCTCTAGAGGTATACTTAGATTTGCAGAAAAATATACATATTTATTTACATAGAATTAAGCATAATGATTATGGCTTCAGATTGGAGGATAAAGCTGTTTCAGGTCTTTGAAAAATGCAAAATTCTCATCAAACTATTGCAGTTTTGTAAGTGTTGTTTTAATGTGTCAAGCTTCAAGACTGTCAGTGGAATTGAAGGTTAAGGACAAAATAAATTGCGCTAGGAGTGTCTGAGCGGCTGATTATTGATGTATTCTCTCCTTAACATGAACAATAGCAGTTCAGCTGCACTGTGAATTGTCTGCATGTTTGGTGTTCAGTGCATCTACAGCTGCTATTCCATCAATACAGTTTACAGACTCCCAGTGTCTCTGTCTCCTGACACAAATTTACATAAAAATGAGTCTGTCCCCCACACCAGAGTGATCCAACATCTGTGTTGATCAGAATTAATTGAAATCTGTAATGTTGTGCAGCAGTGCTAATTCACAGAGTTACCAACAGAATATATAGCAGCTATTTAGGGATGTCTTCATTCCGCTGATGACCAGGAAAATGTAAACAAATGCATATGCAATACTATTGAGATGTTCTTTTGTGTATGCTTGTGGTATTGTCAGCGATCAGCACTTGACTAATTGATCGGTCTATAGTTCTGTGATACTGTTGCGTTGTTGTTCACCATTGCTCTGATACCATACCGCTCATTATATATATTAGTACCTCATTGGCTGTTGAAAATCTTCTCAGACTACAGATTAACGCTAATATGGACTATACTGTTCTGATACTGGATAGGAGACTCCTGTGTTAGCAGTACTGTAGATGTCCTGTTATTTCAGTTAACCAATTTAAATGGTAAGCAAATGACAAAAGCTATGTCCATACCTGCACCCCCATAGTGTGGTGGTCACTGAGATGGAGACAACCATTTATTCTGGCTTAATCGGGGTTCAAAACACCAGCAAGATTTGACTCTTAAGCAACCAGTGATCTGTAAAGGCACTCCGCTGGGGTACCCTAGTGAGTCTCTTTTATGCTGTGATCTATTGCCCTGCTTTAACTCCGATGATCTATCACACGGAACTGGCAGTAACGGATGAGAATGATCCTCTGGAAAAACTCTCTCATTTGTCTTTGTCGCAGCCAGTGAACTAGAGGAGAGGCTAATACAGGGAGACGGCCCAGGGAGGGGTATAATGATGTCTCTGTGCTCCTCTCCTTGCTCGCTGCATACGGAAGGCATATTAGACCATAATAAAGCCAGGCCTCGCTTCCCTTCTTTCTTTTTTCCCCTCATCTCTCTCTCCTTTCCACTCCCCGTGGCTCCCCTCTCTTACTCCCACTGTCTCTTACAGCAGGTCCCCTTTGGCTTACTCGCTTTGCCTGTGGCCATTTTTTCCTCACGACATTATATTTCATATAAGGCTATGAATCAATCTACTTTCCTGTCTATTTTAGAATATAATGATAACACGTTTCTTCGTATGAAGTGTTACATAGTCTTATAAACATCTTCAGTCACAGGACACTATGAAACTGTATTATAAAGCAATAAGGTACTAGAGGACCGTTAGTTGTGATTTATTTTCGATATATAACAACCTCTTGTACCTTATTGCATCACTATAATCTTAGTTTCAGAATGATCTATTAGAAGGTTATAAGGCCATATAGTACTTCGTAAGAAGGTGTTTCAAGAAAAGTGTTACCAAGATAAACCATTGCATTGGTAATGTTTCCCGGTATAATTTCATGTGGATGGCAACGCCAGAGATCTGTTACCAAGTTTAGAGCCATGCCAGTGGATGGCAGGACATCTTTTTGGGTGGGACTTCGACAGAGGATGGAAATAGAGAGTGAGAGAGGGGAAGGAGGGTGTCCATCATAACATTGATGGTAAATATAGCACAGCTCCAGCCACAGACTAGTCTTGACCAATCACAGAGGACCACGATCAGTGTGTCAACCACTTCTCTGTCCAGTATCAGGTGCATGGGAACCTGACAATCAATCCATGCCAGCCCAGTTCTTAATAATATTCTGTGTGTAGTTGCTTACACAGGCTTGTCAGGGGGAAATAGAAATGCCATGACTTTTACCAGCCAGACTCGCTCGCTGTACGACCATCCTGTTTGAATTGCATTGCTCTCTGGATTCCAGTTTGGAGAGGGTGATAAAAGCAGAGGCCCAGCAGCTATTGGACTCTGACGTTGGGCAAAGAGCCGAGCTGGGCTGTTGCCTTCCCTCTGTGTGGGGGAAGAACTGTAGGCCAGACCGTGGGCCTGAAGGCCAGGCTGAGGAGGCAGGACAGACATGCAGTGCAAGATCCCAAAGTCCAGAGCCAAGGGACTTACGCAGAGAGAATACACCCCCTGATGCCAAAGCACGTGTACACACGCATAATACACCCCCTGATGCCAAGCACGTGTACACACGCATAATACACCCCCTGATGCCCTTGTCACGTGTACACACGCATAATACACCCCCTGATGCCAAGCACGTGTACACACGCATAATACACCCCCTGATGCCAAGCACGTGTACACACGCATAATACACCCTCAGACACATGTTCACATAGAGAGAAAGGAAAATGCACACTACACACACTGTCGCTGAAGAACATCGGTGCTCCTAATGCATAAACAATCAGTGGGGTTATAATGATTCGCATACTTCTCTTACATCAGTTCAAACTTTGTTTCGCTATATTCAAGGCTAACCTTAGAATGTATATATGGCTAACAAGCTCTTAATCCTGTCAGGGAAAAGATCCGACCACAATAGTATGTATCTTCCACGGTAACCAGTCAGTTTCCCACCAGGAAGCTGTGTTATGAGTCAAGTGCCCTCAATAACGGACGCACAGGAGACCAGCAGGAAGTGTGTGTGTGTGTGTGTGTGAGTGTCCAGACAGTGGATTTCCTGTGGACTAAAGAGAAAAGCGTCACTGTGGCTCATCTGTCATAAAGGTGACAACAACCTATGTCAGGCTTCTGCATTGTTTGTGCATGTGGTCATAGCCACGGGAAGTAGGGGTGCTGAGGGTGCTGCAGGACCCCCTGAAAAATCTGCCCAAACGACTTCCTGGGGCTATGCATGTGGTTATTGCTGATAAATGAAGTGACCAGCACCAAAGAACTGTCAACTTCCGGCCTTGGGGAGTGAATCAGAGGATATTGTCTGTACACCCATCCAAATCCCTGAGGACTCATACGGGGAGCAAATTAAATCTGAAATGTGTCGAGATGTATCTCTGGGCAAAAATAGGTAGAATCAACATAATTTCCTTGTTATTTCAACGTAATTCATATTTACTTACTTACTGGTGGTACTGAGCAGTGAAATGAAATTTCAGTTATTTTTTGTTTTTAAACAACTAATTGGTTCAATTACTTTAATTCCATTTAGTTTTTTTTTTCTGCGAGCTCAGTGCACACATTGCACAGTTGGTCTAGTTTCCAACATGCCAATAATCTACATAGTTTAGCTAATACAACGGGGTTATTAACTACAATGACCATAATCCATTGCACATCTACTTGTCCGGACTGTGTTTCTTTTACGCCTGCTACAGAAGAGGCAGAAGAATGCATGATTGTGAGGGGATATAGAGAGGAGCTGTCGAGATGATTGATAGTTGGTACTCAGCAGTCATAAAGTATGCCTTATTTACTTTGAAGAACTCCTAAAATTATGATTTTAGTACTAGGCAAGTCCGCTAAGAACAAATTCTTATTTACAATGACAGCCTACACCGGCAACGCTGGGCCAATGGCACACCCCCTATGGAACTCCCAAACACAGCTGGTTGTGAACCAGGATGTCTGACCTGACACCTCAAGCACTGAGAGGAAGTCCCTTTGACCACTGCCCCACTCAGGAGCCCGTAGGTAGCAGCATAGGCAGCAGCTCTATAGAGATGAGGTGATGACGTGGAATTAAATAATAAAGTCATCAAAAAGAAATGAAATACACAGTAATATAAAGAACAACTGAAATATTATATTGAATTAAAGTCATGTGAATAAAGGATGGTTAATAAGTGATAAGCAGTAATGTCAGTCACTACCATCATGGGACTTTTATTTATTGTTTTATTCTGTGTTGTTACAGCATTCAACCCAAATGATTGAAACCGAAATCGGAAAACAAAACATGATTATTTTTTAATAATGAACCGAAACCTCACAGAACTCAAAAAGCACGAATCGATTAGTTGACCTGATGTCTTTGTTGGTGGGGTGTTTGTTTTGTCAGACTGGAGCTCTGAGTGACAGTCAGAGAGTTATGAACGGGCTGTTGTGGTGGTGGCAGGTTGCAAGGACCAAAGTATTCCTCGTGAGTCCCTGCTTCCTGAAGGCACTTTACCTCCATTACCCTCCTCTGGAACACAGACTTGTTGTGTGACATGTTCCATAATTCATCTGCATGTCTTGCTCAAGGTTTTCCCTGAGCTGTTTTTCCAATTTTCTCTCTTGTCTGCCTTGACATAGTTAAACGAAAGGCTTGTTATGGGTAAGGGTCGTTTTTGGGATCTCAAGTAGAAAGAAGCAGTGTGACACATTTAATCACTTAAATTCATATTAAATACTGGTGTGTTAAGTCCGGCCAGGCCATTTCCAGACATATTGATACACATTGCAAACTAGGGAGAGGAGGACGCAAATACAGTGAGATCCCAAAGTATTGGGACTGTGACTAATTTGTTGTTGTTTTGGCTCTGTACTCCAGCACTTTGGATTTGACATGATAAAATGACAATGAGGTTAAAGTGCAGACTGACAGCTTTAATTTGAAGGTATTTTCATTCATATAGGGTGAACAGTTTAGAAATTACAGCACTTTTTGTACATGGTCCCCCCCATTTTAGGGGACTAAAAGTATTGGGACAAAAACACATACAATTATTTTCAAGTTGTCAAAAGTTTGTTTCAGATTATTTTGTGCCCAATAGAGTCCTACCCATTCCTGAGGCCTACCCATTCCTGAGTCCTACCCATTCCTGAGTCCTACCCATTCCTGCGACATTCAGGCCCCTTCCCTACCCAGGCCCGATTGCTTCTCCCAAATTTAAAGCCCGGCCCTGCCCGATACCCGCAATCAGAAATAACTTTCTCTGTTAGTAAATTCATTAGCTGCTCCTCTCTATCTGTCACTCAATCCCTGCTCATGGTGGCTCTGAGTCGTTGAGTATCCATAGCAACGGCTTTGCTTGGGCTGTTCTACTCAATGACGAGACATGAGAGAGCAGTTAGCTGTTCGCAACATTTCCTCACTCTAAACTCCGACAAAACTTAAGGAGCATTATTATTTTCCGTGAAATAATCTCTTCTGTCTTATATTTGACGAGGTTGAAGCACTTTTGACAATGTTATGATCTTAGTCAGATATGACTGTAATACGCAACAGAGCACGAGCAAATGCCTCAGCTTCAAAATGTTGGTGATCGGGTCTCCCGGGTGGCGCAGTGGTCTAGGGCTGTGCCACCAGAGACTCTGGGTTCACGCCCAGGCTCTGTCGCAGTCGGCCGCGACCGGGAGTTCTGTGGGGCGAAGCACAATTGGCATAGCGTTGTCCGGCTTAGGAGGGTTTGGCCGGTAGGGATATCCTTGTCTCATTGTGCACTAGCGACTCCTGTGGCAGGCCAGGCGCAGTGCATGCGACCGCCTTTTTGGTCCATTCGTACTTCATTCCATTCTTGAAGTGGCAGCATAGCTCAGCTAATGCTGACCTCAAACCCGACTCCACAGCCAGGTCACCTGCAGTAGAGTTGTAGATGGGGATGGCAGACAGGCGTAAGCATCTGCCTCTGATTCCAAAGGTTTCAACTTTGAATCCAGCAATGGAAAGTTATTTTTGATATTTTTGTTTTAAGCCTATCCCAAACCTTAACCCTTACCTTAACTATTCAGAGTTAATGCCTAACCTTAAGAATTTGGAGTCAATTCCTAAACTTAACATTAAACACTTAGAAATTCGACGTTTGGACAAGTTCAAAATTTGACGTTTGAGAAACATGGATGAAGGTTTAATTCTGACATGAGACTGTGAGAGCTGGTAGGACTCCAAACCCCCTGGCTTGTGTGTCTCAGAGATCAACAGTCAATCATGTGTTTTTTTTGTTGAATAAAGTGAAGCTTAGGTTAGACCCCTTTGCCATTAGCTGGCTAATTGGAACCAGGGTCTGTAAAAATGGGAACTTTAGTAAAACATGCTGTATAATTCTTAAGGCTAACCATAAACTAACCGATTTCTTTCATTCCTTTAAAGGGAGCTCTAACTGAAACCTCTGTGTAAACTTTTACGAGGACCCCTGGGGTCACCAGTAAACCCGTTAATAGAGATGAGATATGAGTGGGGTACCTGGGACTCCCATTTCATTAGCATTTTTTTTGCGTTCTTTGGAGGGGTCAAGTGCTGTTCTGAGGCAAATGCAGCCTCATCTCGGATGTCATTTATATGAAAGAGCGAAACTAAAATGTTACCATTTAGACAGGACTTACCAGATAAGTGTCAACACACTAAAATAGTCCCTCAATTTTGTCAGATTTCTCTAATACCAAGTTTGTGGTGACAGCTACAGGAGCCACAAACAACCATGATGTTCCTTTAAGAGGTAAGACTCACTGTTTTAGTGACCTCCATGTGGTGAGGCTATCTTTATGTTCTCCTTGAGAAGAGAGAACATGGTGGCTAAGACCCACATCTTTGTTTCCATTTTAAACATTTGAAATGTTGAAACATTTCATAAGGTTTCTTGTCTTTTCTAAGTACGATAATACAAATGGTCTGAAAGATTTGACATGGTACATGCTAATGCTGAGATGAGTTTAAGGTCCTAGAGGATCCATTTCTAATTGATGTAGTAAAGGCTGAGGTCACTACCCTAAAGACATAATCATGCCGTCCCAGAGTGCAATGCCTTATACATAAGCAGACACTTTGACCGAAGTAGGACATGACACCATATCTCAAAATACATAGGCAGAAATGTATCCCACCCAAAGTAAAACAAAGTTCACCTCTCTGTGATCTCAACTTTTCTATGCAGCCTCAAACAAAAGAATGGAAATAAGTGTTCACAATTGCATGCCTAATTTACTTCATTCACACAGTGAGCAAAGAAATGCTTCATATCAGGGAGGACTTTAATACTTCTAGGCATTTTGTAGACTTTGACAAAGTGCGTCTCAGATTTGTTACTCCCTCGTTCATTTTCGCCTGCCTTAACAGTTGAGTCTTCAGCCTTTGAAGGAAACAGTCGTCTCGGCTCAGCAAGAATTAAGTGGCCGCTGAGTCATAGCAAATCTATTAGCACAGGAATGATGATGGTGCTGAAAATCCTGACAAAACAATTTGTTAATTTTACAAATGGTAATGATTTTTTTGGTCAGTTGGCCCTGGGCAGCTAAAATATTAGGCCTGGTAAATCATTATGTTTTAAGAGTTCATGTGTCTGTGATGGTGTGGTCGGCCAGGGCAGCCATCTACATTGTTAAGTGTGACGTTAACAATCTCAGGTTACCTTGAAGCCTGCGCCCCAGCGAGTCCGAGACCACCCTTAGATTAATCTTCTTGTAGCGCCTTATAATTTGCCATTACAAAAGCCATTAAACCTGGAGCCTGATTCTGGGCCCAGGGGACTCCTTGTGAGGAGGGTGCAAGGCTCGGATAGGCCTCCAGAAAACAGACAGGTACTTAAAACAGGGTGAAAAGATCACTTTAAAGAAAACAAGAATGATTAATGGGGAAAAATGAGGACCCTTTAGGTTCCTTTCATCTGGGACTGATTCAGGTCTTCAGTGGGCCATTAACCCATAGGACAACTCTCCGCTGCATACGGGAGAAATGAAGTCCCAGTGCTGGGTTCAGACAAATGTTTATGCCTCAGAATGAAAGTAGAATGGGAGGGACTTTGGAGAGAATTTCAACAGAACAAGGTCTAGTATTGACCAGTTGGAGGAAAATTTCCACTGATATTATTAGTAATGCTGTACATGGTACAAGTTAATAAAGATAAGATTTGAACTACATCTTGGTTGTAATCATGCAGTGGATGGCTACTGATTACGTACCGTTCCTAAAATATACGCATACGGCAACAGATTAATTTATTCATGTATTAATCCACAAAGTGTCGAATTTCGTGATTAAAATAGACAGAACATTCAAATAATATTACTGTACCTTATATTGATTTCAATCTCAGACTTGCACAAACTTGGTTCATTTATCAACTGGACAAGATTCCCCACCTATACAATTCTATTTGGAACGTCAATCTTCATTGTGTACGTAGAGTGATGCATCGTGGAGTATTCCTATTCCTGTCATTATCATACCTAGGAACCATCACACTGTGTTCCATCACACTGTGTTCCATCTCCTTTATAGGTTCATGGGTGAACATAGGAAACATATGAATTTGCATCTCCAAAAATGTTACGCAAGAAAAAGATTATACCACAGCATGAAGACGTCACCCCGACGTCGAAACGTCACTCATCTGTTCGCATCCTGTTCAATGGATTAAAATGAGCAAAAATAAATACATCTCAGCCTTTTTTGACAAGGTCTCCAACACCTTTTTACCTTGAATTAGTCCTTTTGGAAGTTATTCTTGGTAAGCAACCTTCCTTCCCTTTTTATTGATGAAGTGCAAAGGCCCACCTCAACACTTATAAACGTTTGTTGAATACTTGCATATTCTGACTGGTTCATAACTTGCTAAAAATATTTCTGAAAAATTAATCTTACTTAAAATTAACACTCATGTTGCACATTTATTACATAATTCATGTTAGGTGGATGTATAGCTAAATCATTATTTCGGTACATATTTTTATTGAGCTTGTGTGGAAAAAATTGTGGTTCTGGTTAGTGACTGAATTTTCACATCCAACGTTTCCATTAAAACTGTTGTGACAAAGAGCCCAGGTATGGGTGTAAATAACCAGCTTTTGGATGGAAAAGCCAGAGCATTGGTATGGTTCGTGGCAAGTACAAAGCCCACACCTGGCTGGAAGTGAAATCAAATCTATCCTGAACTCTGCCTCTCTCACTTTGCTCTGGCAGTTTTCTTCAAGCAGAGTTCTGGGTGAACAGGCAGTCAAGTGATTTCAGTCCAGGTCACACTCAGAGACAGATTCACACAATAATGCATTTTAAAGCTGTGGCTTTGCCATGACTAAGCACTATACCAAACTGGGTTACATTGTATCTGTTTATTAGAGACTTTCCCTCTGTGTATCAGACCCTTTTTCTTTCTTTATAAAATACCACTAGTAATTGTATTTATCTTTTTAGACATTTAATTTGTATATTTTAGTAATTTAGCAGATGCTCGATTGCCACTGTGCCACCATGGCAATCGAATCCACAACCCTGGCCTTGCATGTCACATAGGTTCCCGTGTTGGTCTAACAACTGAGCCGGTGTGACAAATGTATGGCTATCAATGTCAATCTGCCAACATTTAAAAAACGAATCCCAAAACCTTCTGCGACATATTTCAATGGTACATCTGTATTAAGGTCAGAATCGTACCCTTTACATGAAGTATATAATGAGCATTAAACCACATGTTAATCATGAAATACATCCTGTAATCTGTAAGTCAGTGACTATTGGTTATGTTCTGTCGTCTCCAATGATGATGTTGCTCCTGATTCAATCAAGGCACTGATTCAATTATGGCCCTGAGATTTATCTCCCTAAATCTAGTTCCTTTCACACGGCTGGTCCCGGGAGAGAAGGCATCTCCTGCTGGGACGGAGGAATAACCATTCATTAACCTTTGAACTGGAAGGAGTGTCAATTGAGTCACCAGAGTGTGCCTTTTCACTGTCAGCAGTGCCCACCACCAGTCAAAGCAAATTGACAATTTACACTGCGGACCCAAACTTTATTAACCTGCTCCGTGCTTTAATGCAGTCACTTGATCGTCCAATAAAGCACGTCCAAGCTAAGCTCAGATCTGAATTACATGTGTTATGTTAGCTTGTAGGGAATCGTTGAATGCCTGTTTTTATAGTAGATTTTAGGGTAATGTGGAGAAAAACTAAGAGGAAGATGGAAAGAGTTCACATGAATACATAAATTGTGCTCAACTTCTATGGGGTGTGCCGATCTCAAATAAATACAAAAACAAACCAAATGTCATGTCCAGTGCCAAAGCGCGTCCATGGCCCCTGCTTTGGAGAACAGCATGCATAACAAAGGCCTGGTCTGGTCTGTTAGTACTTGGCTGACCTTTAGTACGTTTACAGTTCTCCTGACATTTCTCCTGATGGAAAGAAAAATACGAGGCAAAGCTGCTAAAAGAGAAATCAGGACTTTCAGCTCTGTTTCTCCAGTTAGAGGAGGGCTTTTATTGATCCAAATGTTTTGGTTTTTATAGAGGGTCGATGTTCCATGTTTGTTAACACTAACTTGTGACTGTTTTCATTTCAAAACATGACCCAGCTTTTATTCGTTTTCGTGACTGGTGGCATGGCTGTGAGGAACGGACGGAATGGAAGATCATGACTGGTGGCGTGGCTGTGAGGAACGGACGGAATGGAAGATCATGACTGGTGGCATGGCTGTGAGGAACGGACGGAATGGAAGATCATGAAATGGACATGTCTAGATCGCCTTTCCACAGAGAGTTCTGCATGGAACCCGAAAAGGTTCAACCTGGAACAAAAAGGGTTCTACCTGGAATTGGTTCTTCAAATGGTTCTCCTATTGGGACAGCTGAAAAACCCTTTTGGAACTCTTGTTTCTAAGAGTGTACATATCCTCTAGTTCAAACCTTTTAAAATAAAAACCTATCAATCAAAATGATTCAAATAAATAAATACTTTTTTCATCTCTTTTTACAGATGATTTCCCTGTCCGTATCTATAAATCTAACAATGTATTGCATCAGGATTATTATGGCTCCAATGCCACCATATCCTTGTAAGGCCTTTTCTCTTCCCTCCAAGCAATTCTGCGAGGGGGAAACCTGTGATCCAAAGATGGGGTGGGGACAGCTGCTTAATAATTCAGGAGAGCGAGATTAAAAAGTGAATTCGGACAGCACTTTATTAAAAGCCATGGTAATTACTTCAGAACGCGCTGTCACTGCCTCAATAAGAGAGACTTAATTTGGTTACAGGCGCCTTGCATGTAATTGCTGAAAATGAACAGTGCCGTCTCTTACAGAATCCTATCCACATGGAATCCCCATCCCACACCTGATTCAATAAGGGGCCTTATGAAATGATGACTGCGATTTCACATAGTCTTTGACACAGCATTGTCTTTGGAAAAGATCTCATTGTATTACTGAAATGTTAGTTTGCCTACTTCATGTTTTATCATACATCTTTTCATTCTGGAATCTGACTCATACAAATTATACAAACATTTGCTGTGGTCTGCATAATTACAACACATTGTTACACAGTACTTACACATTTAATATTGGTTTGCTATTTCGATTTGTGTAATTACAAATGCAGATATTTACATGCATTATATTACAATGTTGTTAGACTTTTTTATATAGGTTTTAGTGGCACTCAATGTAACGTCGTACTGGAATGGTAATCATTTTCATCTACACAGAGTATCAAACATTAGGAACACCCTCTTCCCCCTCAGAACAGCCTCAATTTGTCGGGGCATGAACTCTACACGGTGTCAAAAGCGTTCCACAGGGATGCTGGCCCATGAGTCCAATGCGTCCCACAGTTGTATCAAGTTGGCTGGATGTCCTTTGTGTGGTGGATCATTCTTGATACACACGGGAAACTGTTGAGCGTGAATAATCCAGCAGCGCTGCAGTTCTTGACACAAACCAGTGCGCCTGCCACCTACTACCACACCCCGATCAAAGGCACTTAAATATTTTGTCTTGCCCATTCAGCCTCTGCATGGCACACATAAACAATTAATGTCTCAATTGACTCAAGGCTGAAAAATCCTTCTTTAACCTGTCTCCTCCCCTTCATCTACACTGATTGAAGTGGATTTAACAAGTGACATTAATAAGGGATCATATTTTTCACCTGGATTCACCTGGTCAGTCCATGTTATGGAAAGAGCAGGTGTTCTTAATGTTTTGATGCTCTTGAAATTTAATATTGATATGTTGTAAGCTAGTATGATCATTTTCATGAAACACATGACCAAAAGTCTACATGACCAAAAGTATGTGGACACCTGCTCGTCGAACATCTCATTCCAAAATCATGGGCATTAATATGGAGTTGGTCCCCTCTTTGCCGCTATAACAGCCTCCACTCTTCTGGGAAGGCTTTCCACTAGATGTTGGAACATTGCGGCTGGGACTTGCTTCCATTCAGCTACAAGAGCATTAGTGAGGTCGGGCACTGATGTTGGGCGATTAGGCTTGGCTCGCAGTCGGCATTAAAATTCATACCAAACAAAAGTGTTCAATGGGGTTATGGTCAAGGCTTTGTGTAGGCTGGTCAAATTCTTCCACACTAATCTCGACAAACCATTTCTGTATGGACCTCGCTTTGTACACGAGGGCATTGTCATGCTGAAACAGGAAAGGGCCTTCCTCAAACTGTTGCCACAAAGTTGGAAAAACAGAACCGTCTAGAATATCATTGTATGCTATAGCTTTGAGATTTCCTTTACAGTTGGCACTACGCATTTGGGCAGGTAGCGTTCTACTGGCATCTGTCAAACACAGATTCATCCATCGGACTGCCAGATGGTGAAGCTTGATTCATCACTGCAGAGAACGCGTTTCCTCTGCTCCAGAGTCCAATGGCGGCAAGCTTTACACCAATCCAGCCCATATGCTTGGCATTGCACATGGTGATCTTAGGCTTGTGTGCTGCTGCTCGGTCATGGAAATCCATTTCATGCAGCTCTCGATGAACAGGGTAGTGAGTGCTGCAACCGAGGAATGACGATTTTTTTTCGCGCTCTAAGCGCTTTAGCACTGTGTGGCCTACCACTTTACTCCTAGACATTGACCAGGACAGCTCTAGCAGGGCAGAAATTTGACAAACTGACTTGTTGGAAAGGTGGCATCCTATGACGATGTCATGTTGAAAGTCACTGAGCTCGTCAGTAAGGCCCTTCTACATCCAATGTTTGTCTATGGAGATTGCATGGCTGTCTGCTCAATTTTATACACCTGTCAGCAATGGGTGTGGCTGAATCCACAAATTTTAAGGGGTGTTCACATACTTTCGTATATAAAGTGTATTTCTCATTCTTGTTTTTTCAACACATTTTTCTGGAGGTCCCTGGTGATGTCACTCATTCAGTGTTCCAATCTTTTTCTGATTTAAACGTGAGCTGTAATATGAATCAATGAACCCAGTTGCTCGTTGTGTGACCACCCATCGTGTCATAAATGGCATATTAGGCACTGGGCTTTTTCCCTCTACAGACACTACATCACAAAACTGAGGGAGTTGCTACCAGATGGTTAAACAAACACATCGCCCAACTGCCCATTACTCAAATCCACTTAGCACCCCTTGTCAACATATCTTTCCCTCATCTGCTACTTCTCCTATCTTCTGTACATGGAGGGAGGGAAAAGAGGAAAAAAAAGAAGAATATTAAGTATGTGGAATAAATTCTTGCTTGGTTTGTTTAATTTTAATCAGCAAGCCCACCCATCCCCAGCTGTTTCTCTCTTTCTGTCTCCCTCTCTACTTGTCTCGCTCTCTCTCTCTACCTCTCTCTCTCTCTCTCTCTCTCTCTCTCGCTCGCTCTACCTCTCTCTCTACCTCTCTCTCTACCTCTCTCTCTACCTCTCTCTCTCTCCCCCAGGTGTGTTGAAATGTGAGGGCGAGCTGCGAGACACCAGGCGTGTGTGAGGGTCACGGAGACAAAGCCCAAATGGGCTGTCCAACCGGGGCCTTTTTGTGAGAGCGCTCTGTAAGTCGCCCTGGACTCGGGGAAGGTGTTAAGAGTTGGGAGGTCGCGGGGTCATCCCATTTTCCTTTCCTTCTGCTTCAACCTCATGCTTAAAACCTAAACGTCGTACTTGAGAGGGTGATTTATTATACAGTGTCTTCTCCAACTTGTCTGAAGGGAATTGCTCTTCTCACTTTAAAAGAACTCACAGGCATTTTTAATTGGGTTAAGATGCTTCGTTCGGCTTTCTCATCCTTTAACTGTTTGTGTGAGAGAGCTATCTTAATCAAGACCATTCCAATGAGCTGAGTGAGAGATTGCGGCGGGAACGTTTGATATGGAATCTTTGCCATTCCTCTGCGTCTGTTAGCAGCAGTGTAGTGCGGGTGAAATGTTGAGAGATAACTATTATCTCAGGCCCATAATAGTCAAAGGCATGGACACTTAAAGGGAATGCCACTGGTGACAGCCCAAATTGCATTTGGCTCTTGGAATGTGTAAAAGATGATTTTCAGACAGCAGAACATCAAACCCAGTTTAACTCCACCACTCCTGGGGGATGATGGGCACTGGGAAGGACTGAGGGCTGACAGGCGTTAAAAGTAGAACCAGATTTTCTGTCTTTAAAACTTTCACTTAAAGGCACAATCTGTAATCTCAACAGCCTGACCCTGCCACTTTGTGCTCGTGAGTGAGCAAATGTTTTGTGTGGTTATGTGAGTAGGCCTATATTATTGTGTGAATTTCTGAGTACAGTATGTGTGAGTACAATAATGCATGTTTAAGTGTTAAATATGTTGTGTTTCAATATGCAAGCATCTTTCCATCCTCCCTTTCAACCACGAAAGATACTTTGTGTTTCAGTTTCCTGATAAGCTTATACGTGTAGAGTGGGTAACACCATTGGTGGCACCTCTGAGATATATTTTCATTTGAGCACTGACACATTGTGCAAGAGCATCAGACGAGTGAGAGACATTAGAAGAAATGCTAGCTGGCTAATCTAGCTCTCTTGCCATTGACTTCACTGTCATTGTTGCAAACATTATGGCACAAGAGGGAGTGCTATATAATATGAGTTGAGGAGAGAGGGAAGCGTTCTTGGATGAAATTGAAGAGTTCACCCGACTGAGGTTGTGACTTAGACCATGTAATGACAATGAAATGTTTACTGTTATTGTAAAGATAAACATTTGGCAGTACCCGCTGCCTTATTCCGTGCATTCTGATTTCATAAAGTTGTCCTGAAACGCGGGGGGTGGGTGGGCGGGGGGGGTGGAGATGGGCCAGAAGAAGTGGCTAGAAAAGCCAAAGCAACAAGGACATGGCCCGAACCTGTCGTACTCAGGAGTGATACAGCAGAGGTTCTCACAGAGTAGGATGTAATTTAAAGAGCGGGTATTTATCTCAAAGCCCAAATGCTGTCGCTGCTTAGATAGCACTGCCAATGTGCAATGAGGTAATTCCCTTGGCGTGTGGTTGATTGATTCATCCTGGCTGCAGTTCTTAACGGAGGCCTGCTGGACTGGTGGGGATGCAAGGGGTGAAAAAGAAAAGTTTCCACAGATATAGACATCCAAATGGGAGAAGGACCCAGCATGGGGTTCATACCGCTGGCCCATACACTGCATACCTGTGGGCCAAGGAGTGCTGCACACTTTTAAGTCTCAGACTCCCTACAGTCAGTTTTGATGTTTCCAAAACCAGCATGTGAAGGTTTGGTGTGTGCATGCATTAGTGTGTGTGTGTGTGTGTGTGTGTGTGTGTGTGTGTGTGTGTGTGTGTGTGTGTGTGTGTGTGTGTGTGTGTGTGTGTGTGTGTGTGTGTGTGTGTGTGTGTGTGTGTGTGTGTGTGTGTGTGTGTGTGTGTGTGTGTGTGTGTGTGTGTGTGTGTGTGTGTGTGTGTGTGTGTGTGTGTGTGTGTGTGTGTGTGTGTGTGTGTGTGTGTGTGTGTGTGTGTGTGTGTGTGTGTGTGTGTGTGTGTGTGTGTGTGTGTGTGTGTGTGTGTGTGTAGTCAGAGTATGATTACTGTCCACTCCATCTGATGGTTCTGTTACATATCAGGGACAAGGGGAAGGGAAGGCCGAACGCTGTGATTGGAAGAGTAAGTGTCTCACAGACGGAGTCAGGGAAGCATGCTGAGATGAGCTCAATGTGGGCCCCATTCCCTGTGATGACTCAGAGTTGGGTCTACTTTACTTTAATGTCTTTATCTATGATTAGACACTGTATTAATTAAGGGGGGGTTGTATTGGTGTGCTTCTCTGAACTGGTCAGCCTCCATTGTAAGCTAATACCTTGTAAGAAATATCTAAATTGGCACAAATTCAATATTGTTTCATTTGTACATTCAAACTGGTTAATACGATCTCACATTATTCACATCAATATTGACAGGATCAAGATTAATTCGTTGTTGTTTTCCCTTACGACATTACTTGAAAGCAAATGCTTACTTACAGGGTAAATCTAAAGATTTTAAAGCCTTGCAGCACTATCCCATGTTTTAACCAGATATTGATTAAGCTGTTACTGTGTTGTATTCAACCTAAATTAAATAATTGTGGGTAATTACACTATGGCTAATATGCTACTATTAAACTGAATGGTCACTATCAACAACACCTCAAACCCCAAACGAATAGGTGGCAGAGAATACAAAATCAAAGGACAGGATTGTGACGGATTTGGAAAAGCTTTGTCTGACTTAGGGAGGGTGAAAACGCCTCTCTCCCAGAGTTTCTCCTTAGGGACATATATACACATGTCACAGTCTGACATTGCATCAATAAGCCGTCATGTTATACCTAAAATAATTTAAGAGTTCCAATACAGAAGCTGAAGTATTGAGTCGGTCCTGAGCTGCTGTGATCAATGAGTCACGCTGAGAGACACCGCCATTAATGGAATGTGATTTCCTGAATCTAGTTAAAAATATGTGGTTGTTTTACAGTATACTGCAGTTCTGACTTTGTAGTATCCCTGGAAATGTCACGACTTCCTCCGAAGTCGGTCCCTCTCCTTGTTCGGGCAACATTCGGCGGTCGACGTCACCGGTCTTCTAGCCATCGCTGATGCACCTTTCATTTTCCATTTGTTTTGTCTTGTCTTCCATCACACCTGGTTTCAACCCCATCAATTATATGCTGTGTATTTAACCCTCTGTTCCCCACATGTCCTTGTCCGGTAATGTTGATTGTAAGAGTTTGTGCATGTTATGTCTGACGTGCAAAGGGTTTTGTCCCATTGTATTTATTTATTTGTGTTTGTTCTCGGTGATTTTGTTATTAAACTGCACCGTTGTAACATAGTTTTTGCTCTCCTGCGCCTGACTTCTCTGTCGCCAGTATGCACACATTACAGGAAAGCAAATCGCCTTTAAGTTATGCAATTGTTATGGTGCAGTGCTGATGCGTTTGTTTGGCAAAAAGTGCATTACAGAGTACAAGCCTGCCTGAATTAAAACATTAGGCATGGTCAGGAAGAATGGAGGATAGCGACTAATTCAGAAAACAAAAAGTTGGCCAATTACACACTGCCTTCACTGGTGTGACATCAATAGGATCATGTAAGAGCATATTGGCCGTTTTATCTAATCTCTTACGTGTCTAAGTAAAGCTTCATTTACGAGTGCTTTCCCAAGTAAGGGGGTGACATTGCATGCACATAGTGTGCGTGCGTGCGTGCGTGCGTGCGTGCGTGCGTGCGTGCGTGCGTGCGTGCGTGCGTGCGTGCGTGCGTGTGTGCGTGTGTGTGTGTGTGTGTGTGTGTGTGTGTGTGTGTGTGTGTGTGTGTGTGTGTGTGTGTGTGTGTGTGTGTGTGTGTGTGTGTGTGTGTGTGTGTGTGTGTGTGTGTGTGTGTGTGTGTGTGTGTGTGTGTGTGTGTGTGTGTGTGTGTGTATATATTGAGAACAAGGGAGAGAGCGGACAGGGAGAAGGGCCAGGCAGTGCTTTCACCGCAGCCCCGGCTAGTGAGACAGAACACGAGGGGCGGGAAATTGAGGTGCATTGATCTGTCCCCTGCCGTTTCTCCCTGAGCTCGTGAAATCATTAACCCCGCTGACACGAACAGTGGAAGCAACAACAGATTATCTTTTAGAGGTTAATTAAAAATAAAACTACAAGGAGCTAGGGCGGGGACGTCGCACACCAGGGACAAGCTCACAGACTTCCAAATGAGCTCCAGTGTTGGCTCAGGCGGAAGTTAGCATACCCTCTTACCCAAGAGGAGGATACCCCATAGGAGAGATGGAGGTGTCTCCAAGATTCCCTCAACCTCTGCTCCATTTAGGATGTGGACTAAGCCCTAAAACCAATATGTTACTCCTACTCATGTCTTCTTCTGCAGATATGGAAGAAAGGTTCACTGAGTTTTTCCATACAAAAAGTGATTTTCTGATACTTTTATACTTAATAATAAATGATTAACTGGAGACGAAGAAATTAAATTGGTCTTTGATGAAGATATTGCATTTCACAGCACATCTCTCTGTCACTTTATACCTAACCAATACTTTGGATGTGGTCTATATTACAGTATGACATTAACTCGGGAGAAATTATGATGACGGAGACATTAGAAAAGCTCATATTGTTTGAAACGCAGTCAAAATGTCAATAGGATGGCAGACCAGTCTTTGCAATTAGATTTAAGAGCCATCTTCTGAATGAAACCTAAAAGTCCTCAAGCAATAACAGCAATATAATTTGTTCTGTGATTTAAAGGTATGAATCAAAGTGAATGGAACGTTCTGGAACCGTGTCATTGGAACTCTTTGCCATATCTCTTTGACCAATCTATTGAAAAGACTGATTATGTCCCCTCTTAAAGACATTTAACACCACAAAGTTTCCTAACACTTAATAATCCGTCATATGTATGACTGAGACATAATTTACGAAGGCTCTGATATGATTACTTCAATGCGCTAGCATAAATCGTTTTATTAGATTGCTGCTGTTTGTACAGCGTAAACAGGTTACTTGTTTTCGGTATTCTAAAAATGTGGCATGACTCTCCTTTATTGTTCTGTATTGAGTAGCTTTATTGCTTTCTCTGGTCCTGGGTTACAGGGGAAATGATGCTCCTCCTGTCAGATTTCTGCAGTGCTGCACAGCCCTCAACTAGCAGGCCTCAAGGTAATTACAACTAGTCTGCTGACTCAGGCCACACACACAGACACTCACACACACGTGCATGCCCACCCTTACGCACAAACACACATCACACACATATGTGCATGCAAACATACACACATACACCTATATACAGTGTATATATATATATGTGTGTATACACACACACACACACACACACACACACACACAAAGCTCTGGTTAAACTAATTGGATAATCTATCCTCCATTACTTTTTATTCTACTAATTAGTTGTTATAAAAAATGCAACTCCTGTAATATCCAAAGAATATGTAATCAATCTCCTACTGTATTAGTTGGTAAGATTGGTTAGATACTAGGTCGACTATAGGAGCCAAAGGATTTTTTTACTTTGCCATAAGGTTTCACTCTGAACGATCCCCCTAGGCTGAGTGCCTTGAGGAAATTGCCTTGTGCAAAGAGAAAAAAAAAACAAATAATTTGTATACATCCTCCGCTGCCCTTAATGCTCATCTCAGAGTTGTCACTTAGGGCAGGGATAGATGGGGTGCATTGTGGCTCTGACAGCGCTGGCTTTGTACATGATGAATGGGACCGTCAGACACGTTGACAGCTCTGTGTTCAATACATGTGGATACAATACTGTCTACTGTCTGCATCCCTTGACAAGCTGATGGGGTTTTGTCCTGATAATCTCCATCGCATGTATTCTCTCAGCTCCCTTATGGTGAGTGTGGTCACTGGTGGATATATCACAGCCCTTGAGCACAGTGTCAAGAAGAAGAAAAAATGAAAGGGCAGTTTGTGATATCTGTCCAGAACTCAAAGTACCGGTTGACAATGAGAAATAGGCATAGTGCTGCAGGCCAATAGTGCCACAATGTTCACACCTAAATTTACTTTTGCAGGGCTACTCCATTCTGGATGAATTGATTCAATTGCTTGTAATTAAAAGCTGTCCTGGGTGCAGACCTGGGTGCTGCTTTGGTTCTATTGGCACCCTGCATAATAAGCAAGATTCCAGACCTGTGGTAACCATTAGACATGGCCACAGACAAGGACAATTTTGTGCTTTATATTTACAGGACTTTAGTAGATGCCCTGATCTAGAGCAACTTACAGTAGTGAGTCGTCCCCTGTGGTCCCCCATTCTGGTCCCCTGTGGGAATTGAACCCACAACCCTAGCATTGCAAGCACCATGCTCTACCACCTACGCCACACAAGACCTGCTGTCACATTTGGAAAATATGTATATCCCTATTTAAACTGAGGAGAATGAAACATTGAAACACTCATGGTGACTCGTGATGAGTTGGCTACATGCTCATTACTGCCCAGGAGCTATGCTAACCAAATACTAGGTAAGCATGAGGATGAAAGGTCACATTACACAAGTTGAAAGGAACAAGGAGAATTTGTATACATCACTTGGGCATAGTAAGGATGCTAAATAAATAAATAAATAAATACATAAATACCCAGTGTTGCTAACTAAATAAACATCTTTACAACATTTCAGTAAAGCAATAATGTCTATGTTGTGGTAAAAGTGTAGCCACTACACTTGTATGCAGTCTATCTAGTGTATGTTGAGGATCAGGATGAGTGAATGAATGAATGCTACAACAACCATAAAAACAATAATCGCACTCCAAAGAATCCCCTCCAAATCCAATAATCCCCTCCAGCAGTTCTTCAATTGCCAAAGCTTTTTACTGTAATCCCAAATATTTGAACAAGTATCCTCATTGTTGACTCCTTAACTGCATGGAAATGTGCAATCCTCTTGTGCACCTTCCTTTTGTATTGATCTTTTCTCTCCTTTCTCGTCTAGGACATTTGAACAAAACAGCACAAGGAGAAAATACTACTGGGTCAGGGAGGCCTGTCAGCAAAACGAATTAGAAACCTAGACTTTCCACTAGAACACACAGTATGTCTGTTTGTTACCTGGAACAGGGCATAGCTTGGACTGAAGGCTATTTTGGGCCTAAGGAAAGGTCTCTCGCCCTTGGGACATGCACAGTGTTCTCCAAGGAATCATCGCTTATGATTTGGACTGGGTGTGAGCCTATTTCCCAGTGACAAAGTAAGTTATGGGGAAGCTTGGGCCAAGACCTTCCTCGGTAGTTTCACTCCCTTGTTATTTATGTTGCCCAACTTCCTGTCCGTTTTAGATGGAGCCCGAGTAGAATAAAAGAGAAAGGGGAGTTTGTGCATTTTCAAAAATGACAAGCGAACATTGATGTGAAAGCCAGTTAGTAGTGTCAGTGATAGATAAGTAGGCTGGAATGAAATCTATACTGCCTTAGCAGTGTTTATGCAGTGGTGTGGTTAGCATAACTTCCTACACATGCCTCTTACTTTGAAAACTGGAAGCATCAATCTGCTATTTTTCCAGAACCGAAAACCATTCTAGCTTGTGGTTCTGCACCGGGGTTAAACCAGTGTCCATGATTGTTATTACTAGGTCATTTTCAGTAATGAGTAGGTCATGTAATGTAATTATCTTGTTTGCACACATAAAGTTAACACCCCCATTGACTTCCCAGTGGCTCATGCTGTGTTTTTGCTTTACAAATGTGTGGTGTTTAAAGGCTCTAGCAGGCTGGTTTTCAGTTATATTGATGCATTACTCTAAGTGGCCTATTAACCCTCTGATGTCCTGTGTTGTGTTAGGACTGGCCAGGTAGGCTGCAGAGTAACCCTTTGTTTTGGATGAAGACACTTATTAGTTGCTCAGCCTCGCAGGGTGAAAGATGTTTCACAGGGAAGAGCAACGCTCTCCATGAAAGATGACTTACTTCCCGACATTAGATGTGTTTTTTTTTTGTCTTTCTTTTGCAGGGCTAGCCTAAACCCAAAACCAGAGGGTATTACAGTTTTGGCTCACTCAAATGGCATGGGACAGGAAACTTTGAAAAGCCGAACCAATGTCTTACATTGACATTTTATATTCTTTAGCATTGCTTATTTGCAATTTTTGTTGACCTAACTCATATGATCCATATGTTTATGAAAAGTTGACAACATTATTGACATAATTAGAAAGTCACAGGGTGGATATAACAAGTTATATTTGCACTATCTGTGCTTATGTGGTAGTAATGCTGGTGGAAGTAGTATACTATTATTGATATTTGGACAACAGTAGTGTGCGTGCAGGTGCATGTGTGTGAGCGTCCACACACAAATCTATGAGATACACTATATTTACAAAAGTATGTGGACACCCTTCAAATTAGTGGATTAGGCTATTTCAGCCACACCCGTTGCTGACAGGTGTATAAAACCGAGCACACCGTCAAGCAATCTCCATAGACAAACATTTGCAGAGAAATTGCCCATACTAAAGAGCTCAGTGACTTTCAACATGGCACCGTCATAGGATGTTACCTTTCCAACAAGTCCGTCAAATGTATTGTAAGTGCTGTAAGTCAACTGTAAGTGCTGTTATTGTGAAGTGGAAACGTCTAGGAGCAACACACACTACCAAGCACCCAGCTGCCTCTGGAAGCAACGTCAGCACAAGAACTGTTGGTCAGGAACTTCATGAAACGGGTTTCCATGGCCAAGCAGCCGCACACAAGCCTAAAATCACCATGCGCAATGCCTAGTGTCGGCTGAAGCGGTGTAAAGCTTGCCCCCATTGGACTATGGAGCAGCGGAAACGCGTTCTCTGGAGTAATGAATTAAGTTTCACGATCTGGCAGTCCGACGGACAAAACTGGGTTTGGTGGATGCCAGGAGAACACTACCTGCCCGAATGCATAGTGCCAACTTTGAAGTTTGGTGGAGGAGGAATCATGGTCTGGGGCTGTTTTTCATGGTTCGGGCTAGGCCCCTTAGTTCCAGTGAAGGGAAATCGTAATGCTACAGCATACAACGACATTTCAATGTTGTGGCAACAGTTTAGGGAAGGCCCTTTCCTGTTTCAGCATGACAATGCCTCCGTGCACAAAGCGAGGTCCATACAGAAATGGTTTGTCGAGATCAGTGTGGAAGAACTTGACTGGCCTGCACAGAGCCCTGACCTCAACCCCATCAAACACCTTTGGGATTAACTGGAATGGCGACTGCGAGCCAGGCCTAATCGCATTAGTGCCCGACCTCACTAATGCTCGTGGCTGAATGGAAAGAAGTCCACATAGAAAATTTCCAACATCGAGTGGAAAGCCTTCCCAGAAGAGTGGAGGCTGTTATGACATCAAAAGGGGGGACCAACTCCATATTAATGCCCATGATTTTGGAATGAGATGTCCACATATTTTTGGTCATGTAGTGTACATGTCTTGGGAAAGTTTAAGTCTCAACGCTGGATATGTACTTATCCTAAATATTGTTTGACCTTCCCAGCGCCTGGCCATTACTCACCTCTGAGTCCTTCTCGCAGATGGATTTTTCGTTGCATTAATCCCCGAGATCAGGTGGGTTTTGTCAAAGTGTTAAACTTTAATACTTTGGGTCATTTATCTTTACGGCCAAACCCGGGGTCTGTCAGTGGCCAGACGAGCTATTTCCTCATTTGGTTTGGGAGCAAAGTGGCGCAGGAGTGCTCATGGCTTAATGAAATCCTGATGTGAGAAAGGGGAGATCTGCTTCAGGTCGTGGTGCCGAACCATCTCAAGAAACTATACCTCTCTGGAGAGGTGGCTTCAGTTATTCATTTTTTCTTTCTCTTTTCAAGAACTACGACACTCTGCTCGTAAAATGTTGCACCGATGCGCCCTCATTATCTCGGAACGTGTATTGGGACTCACCAGGTGCCCAAGTAGCCGTGGATAGAATTGCAAGTGATTAATTTGTTGACGGCTCCCATGGTACAGAGTGTACTCAGAGAAGCATTTATCTTCATTCACAAAAATATGTGCAGTGACACTGTGGATATGAGTCCCAGTTCAGTCCAAATTAATTATCGTCCAACAAAAAAAACAGATGTCACTAAAATGTACACACATTTCTGTTATGTTTTGAATAGGTAGTGTGTGTTAGTATAGTTATGGAAATATGGAAGCTTTCCATGTGGGCATTCATTCAGATGTTTGTAATGACTGACTTTCTGGCTTCTTGTTTGAAGAGTATCTTTCTGACTGTTTAGTTGTATTCACAGTTCCATGAGTCATATATTCCTAAGTAGTATTACTACACAGTAGTATTACTACAAGCAGCTTCAACTTTTCACTGTCCTTCTATTTTGTTTTCTTTTGCGCATTACTTTCTACAGCTATGAATGGATAGAGTATATTTGGTATGTGATGTTGTTCTTGAGGCTGTGTATGTTCAATATTACTTTTTCAATACTATTTGAGTTAGCTTAATCTTTAGCGCATCAACTTTGGGTTTTGGTCTCATGACCCAAACTTTAACCCTAACTGTAAACCTAGCAATAAGTCCAATAAGTCCTAAACCTCAATAAGTCCAATTATTTTGCTAAACGTCATTATGTAAGGTTGCGAGATCAAATCCCTGAGCCGACAAGGTAAAATCCATTGTTCTGCCCCTGAACAAGGCAGTTAACCCACTGTTCCGAGGCCGTCACTGTAAATAAGAATTTGTTCTTAACTGACTTGCCTAGTTAAATAAAGGTTCAGTAAATAACCAAATAAAACACAGCATGACCGTTTGTCCATGAGATCAGGTAGGCTTTATGTTGGGGTTAATTGACCAATCTGAGCTCTTCCAATTATGAGTCTGCTACTGTGCTGAGGTTGTGAGCATGTCTCAGTTTAACATTCTAGTGTGAAATAGGCACATAACACCTACTGCATCTGTCGTGTGTTTGCCTTTTACATTTAAGTCCCTCTTATCCAGAGCAACTGACAATCCGTGCAGACAAAATAAGGTTAACAACATCAAATGTGTTAACAACATCGATACACAGCTTTATCTACATTGAATATAATAATGAATGATTAACTCCAAAGATCATGGAAATAAGTTGAGTTTTTTGGGGGGTGGGGGGGGACAAAACCGTATATCCTAATTCATTCAGTTTTGGCATTAATATTTGTTTAATTGAACTTCGTTCAGTTTATCAATGTATGGTTATTTATCAATGTGTGGATCATTATGGATCATTTCAAATGCATCAAATAGAAATGATCTTTATGGACGACAACATAGTTCTGCACATCGTCCATACAGGATAATGCTACATTATTTTGTGAGCAATACTGTACATGAGAAAACAAAACCCTGAAAATGGAATCAGACCATGGTTGCTCACCTCACATCTAACCAATAATAAATGGCTTGGGCTCAACCGCTCCATATCTTCTCATCAGTTGGCATCCATTTGGGGGGACAGTGTGGTTCCTCCCTTTGATCTGTCCCACTTCCCTCTGTATTAGTCTACTGGTGCCATGTTCAAAGGAAAACATCCATCAAGATTGCTCTGTGTGTGTGTGTGTGTGTGTGTGTGTGTGTGTGTGTGTGTGTGTGTGTGTGTGTGTGTGTGTGTGTGTGTGTGTGTGTGTGTGTGTGTGTGTGTGTGTGTGTGTGTGTGTGTGTGTGTGTGTGTGTGTGTGTGTGTGTGTGTGTGTGTGTGTGTGTGTGTGTGTGTGTGATTGAAAAATGAAATCTGTAATTGTGGGTACAATATGTTACAGTACACAGTGAATACTGAATAGAGCCAATGTCCACCCTTTAGATTGAAGTGATTCCACATGTAGTTAATTGATGAAGAACATTCTACTACAGTGTATTGAGTGGAGACATCAATTCAGACTATCTTCTGGAACTCACAGGTGTCATCCGGAAGAAAAGAACAGCCAATGTATGGGCTATGAATTTATCAAAAGTAAAATAAAAAGTCTTATAATTAAGCAATAAGGACCGAGTAGGTGTGGTATATGGCCAATATACCACGTCCGAGTGCTGTTTCTAGGCACGAGCATTGCGGAGTGCCTGGACACAGCCCTTTGCTGTGGTATATTGGCCATATACCACAAACTCCAGAGGTGCCTTATTGCTATTATAAACTGGTTACCAACATAATTAGAGCAGTAAAAATAAATGTTGTGTCATACCCCTGGTATATGGTCTGATATACCAAAGCTGTCAGCCAATCAGCATTCAGGGCTCGAACCACCCCGTTTATAATAACTGATGTAATGTCATTATAATATAATTATATAATAATTATTATAATAATTATAATAACAATAACAACAATAATAGTTTAGGCCTATAATCAGCTATTTACAAAATATGAATATATTTCAAAGTGTTTGTCTTTGCAGTAGGACTTGTACAGTTAGCTCAGTCTAACCTATTAGTCGTGTTTGCCATTATGGTTAGTTTAAAGGTGCTTAAATTGTTTATGATCATTACAGGCTAATAAAGCCTATTATGGCCCACGGTGCAGATACATGTACTAATGCAATGTAATCTTCGTTAAGCCCTTCTGGTCGGGCGCTTGGCCTCCCACATCCTTCTTTGTGATCTTAAATGGAATCCAATGGAGCATTACTGTCGAACAACACCGCTTCCCGGGGGGTTTCAAGGTCTGAACGGCGAGAGAAAATCAACTGTGCAAAGGTGATAGGGCTGCGAAGCGGTTTGGCCCTGCGCGTTTGGGGTTCCGCGTTTGGAAATCTAAACATTTGTCAACCCTGTGGCTGAAGGGAGAGAAAAAACAACAGGTACTAAACACCGTGGAATATGACACTGTCAAAGGCGATGCGCAATGTAACAGCCTAAGCACCTATAGGCCGACGTTTACGATTATGTTGTTTTAGATGCTTAAGAGAGGGTGCTTGAAACTGGGATTCATGTTCTTCTCTCCGTCCCTACACGCGTCAAACCCTCTCACGCACGCCTACAGAGAGAATGGATGGAGATATTTTGTCTCCAAGATTACGCGTCCACCTTGCCTGTCATGTACGCGCGCACTCACAAAGCTCCACTTTCTCCCTCCCCATTTTCACACACACACAAGCGCGCGCGCTCACACACGCACACTGCAGGGAGTTATTCTTGCGCTCACTCACTTGTTCTCTTATTCAGGGGTGGTGATGATGTGTTGTTTACTAGGGCTAGGGTACCCGTGGTTATCGTTAGAACGCACGAGCAACTCAAGATCACATATACCCGAACTATTGACAGTAGTGTTTCCTTGAAAATGCATCATTGCTTAAAACGATCGCTGCGTTCAATAAAGCTTGTTTAGGCCTTACATGTTTCGGCCGGTGCAGATAAAAGAAAGGCAGTCAATAATGATGTTAGATAAGATTGCAAAAAGTATATATTAATATATAGGCCTACTATCATTTTGAAGGGAAATCGCCTGTAATTCGCTCTCTTGTTACGTTGGTCAACCTTGATTCCAGTAGTGACAGAATGTTGTGAATGACTGCATTATCATTAGTAGGCCTACCATTATTTTTCTTGTTGAAAATTATAATAATATCAATCATTTTAATAATAGAAATAATATACTTTTCTATTTACAGTTTACAATTGAAAATATTGGTTATGAATTGTTATGCCTATAAAATAATGATCGAATGAGGAGGTGAAAGCCCACAACAATTAATTCGTCTTTATTACTGCTTCATTGTGTAGCATCTTATAAAGCCCAAACCCATTTGTGATCAAAATGGTTGACTACTGATATTTTGTCAACGTGCCCTGCTGGCATTATACAATTTGATCAATGCAAGCACTTTATGGACACACTAGAACTAAGGTAATGTCATTAGAAGGCATACACATTGAAGTCACTACCCTCCTCCCCGGCACCACATCAGTTTATTGTACTGAAGATTGAACCTCGGTCATAACGCAGCGTTAGGACTGTTGTAAATTCAGGGCCTGCATAGACAAATATCTTATGTTTCAACCCTGTATGCCCAGAAAATCACAGGACCTATAGGGATACCAAGGGGACCAACACAACTGTTGCGACCTCAGCAAGCCCTCTATTTCACAACAAGTATATACCACTCTCATGTGTCACCATAACTCCCACGTTAATGTGAGTGTTCCTGTATCATGTTATATTTAAGTTGTTAGTACAGCTGTTTTGTTTTGCAACAGGAGTCAGTAACGATTATAGCAAGAAGGTGATGAATAAACCATAATAGGTCTAGCTACCTTAAGGATATTCAGATGTGTCACTCGACACAGTACTATTGCATTGGGCGCGCCGCGTTTCAAACATTTTTGTAAAGACCAAATAATATTGCCGATGAGAGATTATCAGTCTATGATAATTGTATTTAAATCATGGACAGAGACCAACAGAGAAAACGTAGAAATAACCGAATCAATGCACCTGCATATGTTATGCTTTAGCACAATTTGGTAGAACTACAGTATGTTTCTCTGGTTTTACTAGTTTATTGGACGTACCGGGCCAGGGTACTTTTATCATTGCTCGAATATCTTCAAAGCATCAAGACAAACCATGCAGTGCAGCCCAAATAATCAGAAAATCAACATTCACAACCAACTGTTTATGTTTGCAGTTATTCAAAGGCCAGTTCTAGACTATTGGCGATTATATTTTGATAGTCTGAATACGTCTTTCCAATAGCCAGCCCCAACAAATCTTCACTGTACCAAGAAAACTGAAAGGCCATGAGCAATATGTGACCTATCCGGGGACCATGCAGCTCTGGGAAAGGGGACTGACTGACTGGAGATAGAGCTTTGGCGAATATAAAACACAACTCCCAGAAGAGTTAATGATTGATGATGTCAGGTGTTCTGTTTCTAATTAACGGTTAAATTAAGCCAAAGAAAACCTTTCGAATTAGCACTGCTCCGCTTGAGACCGTAAAGATCATTGGAAACATGTTTGGAAAAGAGATATCGGTGGACTTATCTTTAGAACTATCAATGCTTGCCGCGTTTGAGGGAAATATAACACTCCATTCATTCCATCGCTCCATGGCTCGTTTGCCCTCCGCTGTGTTCTTGATGGGCGTAGAATGCAGCTGTATCTCTTTCTGAAAGGACCCTATGATATCAACACTTACGTTACATTCTGCGTTTTTTCCTGAATAGGCCGAAACTATGAATTGCACCAAGTCTGTTGGCATAAATGTCAATATTTTTCATCAAGACAATATTAGCCTATGACATCAATAAGCATGGGTGGTTCGTTTCCAATTCCAAGTTCACCTGTGTATAGAAACATATGTTATGTTAAAGGCTACTGCGATTGTAAAAGGTTAGCAAGGGTTATTTTCCAGGTAGAGTTGAAATATAATAACACGTGGAGAAGAACAGTATTATAATAAAATCATTGCAACCAAATAGCCCTGCTAAATGGGATCCTTGTGACCTCCCTACCCCCATTGAAGTTGACATTTTAAATGGTTACGGTAAGGGTTAAGTTTCGGGTTAAGTAAGGGTTGTGGTTATGGTTGAGGTTAGGGGTTAAGGTTGGGTTCAGGGTTAGGGACGTCCCCAAAGATAGCACTGACCGCAACCAAATAGTAAAAAAAAATATATATAAAAAATGAAATTTTTGATCGGCAACAAGACATTGGTTTATAGTTATCAAGCTGTAGTTTAAAAAATATATAAATTCGATGGATGGCCTAGGCCTATAATTCTATTTAACTCATCATTATTTGAGCTAGGATAAATCCTACAACAAGTCATGAGATTAAGCAACACATTAATGACGTTAGTGTGATAGGCCTACAGATGTGTGTTATTTTACGAGGAAGAAAATGATCATTTTACAAGGCCCAATCGATGCATCTAGCTGAGGGAGGCTGTACCTCCATTGTATTGTATAGCCAAAACCACTTTGAAATGTTACAACCTCAAATGTTGTTTGTAGTCAACAGAGCCCTTCGAATGAATTATACATATTTAATCGGAAAACCTCCCTCTCAATATTGCTAAATGACATGCAAGACAGCGGGTCTCCATCCAAGCTAATAGAATCTCGTGCTGTTTTATAACTCCTATGCTATTTGGCCTGGTTTCGTCCCTACACGAATGTCACCATATGGGGTTCATGGCACGAACAATATGGTGTTTCTGCAAGGTTCTATTCACTGTTAATGGTTCATGTAAGAAATACATTTATCATTTCAGTCGATTATTACAACGCAATGAAATAATCGCACCATTGGACATTAACAATAGTGTACCTCGGGTTTGAAATAGATAGTTGATGTTGTTGACACGCACGGTAGGGATGTGGGAATAAGCTCAGAATTGCCACCTCTAAATCTAACAACTTTCTACCACACTGCTGAGAGAGCACGGTGTTAATTTGCTTAGTAAAATACATTAAAAAGAATCCTACAACACTTTGTAAACATGTCAATCGAATGTTTTTATTAGAAAAAAATATGGTGAAAAGCATTATATTCATATGCTGATATTGTCCTATTTCATTTAGGTTCCCTTTTTGCGATTAGCCTAATAGGGTACAAATATGCATTTATGATAGCCTACGTGTGCACCATAAACAATCAAATGGAGCTAGTTTAAAAAATATGTAATACAAATTGTAAACCCTTTTCTCAATATATTACATTTGAATAGGCTAAACGAAAATACAAACAACATTTCGCTATGTGCATGCAGATCAAATTCCTTTCGAAGCACATTGCATATTTTGTCATTGCAATTATTGAAACATATAGCATGCAACATAGCATGATGTGTATTTTCATACCTCAGATTGCCGTTAAACCCATTTCAAAAATCTTTGTAACGAACTATTAATGCGTGCATATTCTACAATAGTTGTTATTGTGTCAAATGAAGTAGGCCTAATAGTCTGCTCAATGGATAAACAACACACACAACCAACCCGATCCTCGATGCTTTCGAACGGGCCCCTTTTTCATTCTCTGATCTACTCTCTTACATGGTACAGCCCGGACATCATCAGAATTTTAATTCACGTCATTAACGATGGGGAGAGAATGGCAGCGTGACAACTCTTCTGTGTCTCGTCTCTTTACCTGCAAGCTAAACAGATCACATAAAGTATTGTCACTGGCCACGGCGTCAGATTTATCAGCATGTTATTCTAGGACATTTTATGGAACATTATAGTGTAACTCAACACTGTCCTACAATGCACTATTTATCTCCTAATCATTCCCAGGTTGTCTATTTGGCTTGCTATACGGTTACAGGAGATAAAAGTAGGCTGCAGCCATTGTTTTTTAAAGCACCGATAGCTGATGTTCAAAAAAAAGGATAAAGGTTTCAAGGGTTAACGGTTTATCGTAGTGGTTCCTCTGTCAAAAGATCCAAAACTATAAGCTCACGACAGGAAGGATAATACATGTCTATGCTTGTTCTTGAAACTTAATGGGCATGCTAAAATGTCATGTTAATAATTATGTGGGCTTACTTTTGTATAGTTCTAAGAAAACAATTATGTTGATAATGTAGTAATAACATATACAGTCCTGCCTATCAAAATAGTAATGCATTCAATAAATATTACTAATATTGGACATTAGTAGCCTAATAATAATGCACATTTGTCACATTACAAAAGTCATTTTACTGTATTTGAGTTACCTGCGTTAGCTTACTATATTGCATAATTGAAAATGAGACTAACCGTGCAGAGAGCAGTTTGATGTTGCCTACCCTGTTCAAGCTTTTGGGGTTGCTAGCACTCACATTATCCACCAATCCTTTTGGGGTTGCTAGCACTCACATTATCCACCAATCCTTTTGTCTCCGAATCATAAGTGCCTTCAAATCTCTCGTATCATTTTGTATGATTAAGCTACAAGGGTGCCAATAGTGCCCTTTCTTTTTATATCACTCAATTAGGCCTACTGTGTACCATAATAATACAGAGTTGACCATTATACACAAGAATGCTTACGGCATTGTTTAAATGAACACCAACTCCCTTTCCAGTGGAATACACGGAGAGCATGTTGCCTGTGGGAAGGGGGGGCGGAAGATACATGAACATTTCAAGCCATCTCCCGCTCCTCAAAACATCCCCAACATTGCTGAGGCGAAACTCCTCCTCTTCCGCGTCCAATTAATTATAATGGTCTGGCCCTTTAAGACGCAGCAGCGGGTCAGCAAGTAGTGTAGCTAGTGTTTCTCTAATTGAACTTCGCCCAATCAACAATAACTCGTTAGCGGTTGCTTGCTTTTTCTTGTTCCTTGAGACAGCTTATTCCTTGCAGGGAATCGCCCCCAGCCAGTACAGTTATACTTTCTAAAGATCTCCATGGAACTTCGCAGAGGAACTGTCTCTCTCTGCAAGGAAATACGATTTGGTTGCCTGTGAAACTGCAACCTACGCCCGAACCATGGTTATTTTGGAGAAACATTTTAGAAAAGTGTAGTTGCATAATTCGACTGAAAGTGCTAGAAAGTGGGCTGCGAAGAAGACGACAATTGAAGGAAACACTTGTGGACGTTTGAACGACCATTTGAATGAAATAATCAGTCTTTGTCAGCAGTAATTCCTTGGGACTGCAATGACCTCCAGTAAAGACATGAAGGCAGGCTCGGTGTTGCAGTCCAGCGGTGAGGAGAGGAGACGGGGTCCCTTGGACCAGCTTCCACCCCCGGCCAACTCAAACAAGCCTCTGACGCCGTTCAGCATTGAGGATATCCTAAGCAAACCCTCTGTGAAGAAGTCAGTTGCAAATCTCTGTCCGCCGAGAGTTATTGAAAAAGTGTCCGGCTCAAATGCAGCAAGGAACGGTATTAGCACTCCCTCTTCGCCGTTATGCGCTCTGGAGGAACTAGCCAGCAAAACATTTAAAGGTCTGGAAGTCAGCGTTATACAAGCAGCTGAAGGTAATGATTCATATTCAATATTGACATAACGTTTTAATATTTACATTTACAGATTGAGTGAGTGATTGTATTGCCTAAACATGCATAATCATCGAAATATCCATTGGTGATAACCTATCGTGTCAACTGTTATCAAACGTTTACAGTGAGTGTGGTTCTAAAGGCATTGCAATATGTGTCAATCTATTGCCAAGCCTATTCTGTGTGATGTTATCTATCCCTGGCTATTATTTCATAGTTTAATTTTATTTGTGCGATACTTAACAGTAGGCTATAAGGAAACCTGCCATTTATTGGGGTGGAAAAGGAGGCCTCTAAACTGACATGTTCTATTGTGCTTCCTGGTTTAAAATGTAATTAAGTGTCAACGTTTTCTAGGTTGTTTTATTGGGTAGCATGTCATTTATTTCAATCCTGATATTGATAAATATTTTAATCCTAATGGTGCATGGACAGTGTAAAACAGGAATCTGTTATTCGTTGCATATTGTCTCTATAGAATGCTGTACCCAAAGTTATTACCAAACCATACCCAAAATAATAATAACAATTGTTTGCAACTGCTTTACATATTCGATAAAACGAGACTTCAATTACAACGCTGCTGATTCTATCATGGCACACTTTAGGACACTTGTAGACATGTTGTTCTGACATTGTTTTGGAAAGTGACTCTGTATTTCCGTTTCCCTAAAGGCCGTGAGCATGTAAACGCCTTTGGACAGAGGCAAACCTCAAAAAAGAGGAGAAAGTCCCGGACAGCTTTCACCAACCATCAGATATATGAACTTGAGAAGCGCTTTTTGTACCAGAAATATCTGTCTCCGGCCGATCGAGACCAGATTGCTCAGCAACTGGGGCTAACCAATGCTCAGGTCATCACCTGGTTTCAGAACAGACGGGCCAAGCTCAAGAGAGACTTGGAAGAGATGAAAGCAGACGTGGAGTCGCTCAAAAAAGTCCCACCACAAACCCTGCAAAAGCTAGTCAACATGGAAGACATTGACGACCTGCAAGGAAGCTCTGGAGCAATATCCCCTAGCATCTCCCCGTCGTCACAAGGACACGGAGCATTTCCTCAGTCCCCCTCCTCATCCAGAGACCAAACCACGGACGAATTCTCAGAGGAGGAAGAAGAGATTGAGGTGGACGATTGACAGTAGGCCATGTTTTAAGAAAGCGCATTTTTCAAAACTTTTGCACGGATATTGACGTTGATAGCAGTTAAACTTTAAAGGAAAGTTTTCTTTCTCCTCTTCTACATTTTAATTACATTCATGGGACTGTAAAAGGCTTCTAGATGTCCCCGTTTCAATTTCACCCATTTATTTGAGGAATACATATTTATTTCAATAGGTAATGAAACATACCTAGTGTTAAAGTACACGATCAAGACCGCAAAGTATGTGTTTTTCTTCTCTGTGTATCTTTTTTTTTTGGGGGGTTGCCATTATTTTAACTATTCATCCGTTTTCAGCTGCTAAAGGACATTAAAGATTTTCAACTCGAATGTCCCCAAGTTCAGATCCAATTGTAACTTTTAGAATGCCCATGTAAGTGGAGCGTAGGATCAATCTTGATGTCCATTTTATTTTAAAAAACAAAGTGTTTCCAAGCAATTAGCAGTCATGTAAAAATTAATTATCAATATCTAGTGAAACATATGCCAAAACTTTTACACGCTATACGTTCTGTATATAAATTAAATAACGAATGCCTAATTTTATTGTACCATTCTATTTAATCAATAATATGTAAATAAAGCGTATGATATTTCATGATAATATCTGCAATTACCTCTGTCTCGATGTGTATTGGTTTAGTCTACAGTTTGACATACCACAATGGCAAGGCAACATTTTATTATCGTGAACATTTATCTAGAATTGAATATTGTTTTCCTTATGCTAACATCAAAATATTGGTTATTACACGTGATTTCAACATCTGAATATCCTTCTGTTGATTGAAGGCCTACTGCTCTTTGTGTGGAAAGTGGCTTTCTGCGTAAAGTTGCACAATTAGCCGCAGTTAAACAAGCTCTTCTTTTTACTCCCTCCCTGACAGTTGTCACAACTTGGTAAGGACCCGGGGCAGCAGAAAATAATGTTGCGACCACTCCACTGCCATATGGTGTAAGAATGGTCTTTAACACAAAGTGGTCAACATGATTGATTAGGTTAACCCGCCTTACCGTACATAACGTTTTTACTGAGCCGGCAGCAATAATGGCACGCATCTGCGTCTCTAAAAATGGGTGTGTTTTGGAAAAACGACCATGAATAGCAATTGATTAGCATGGGGTTCCTAATGAATACATCTCAATAGGAGGCAGTGGAAATAGGAGGGTTGTTGCCTTTCTCCCTCGCATCCTTGCTGTTCTAACTGCAGTCTGCTTGAATATCTCTCCGCACATTTGTAACACGTGTAACCAGATCAAGGGAGTTTCTTCAGACAGTGCACACAATTGGTGTAATCGCTTGGAATCGTTGTGGTTGGAAAGTCAACTAGATTTTTCTAGGTGCATTGTGGAGTGACTCGGCCAGACCTTGCCAGATAGGCCTACAGGTTTTTTTTTCTAGGTTTGGGTAAAGAACAGTGTGACCCACCAACGCGAAATAAGGCATCTGATTCACTGCTTGCCTCATCACACACATCACTATATTTTGAAAGGGAAATTATTTAGCAGTCTACATGAACAAATGTTACAATAGATTGGATAGAAATAATGATACATAATTGGTATGTGGCAAATAAAAACAAGCTTTCGTTTACATGTCATTCGATAATATATGTAAACTCCATATTTATCACGTGGTTGCCTTAGTCTAACAACGTTAAATGAACTGCTTTCATTTGATGTTTTTCATACAAATGCAAGAGGAATGCTGGAATATCTGTACCGCAAAATAGAATAATCAGTCTTTCCGGAGGCAGTCTTTTGTTACAAATGCTCAGATCCATGTGTTTAATCAAATGTCAGCTAAACGAAGAAGGGCGAAACGTGTGAGTGTAATAATTATTTCTAATATTAATGTATTAACAATTAAATAACCAGAGCAATACTTATTATTACAGATAAACAGGTTACTTTGTGCTCAACTGGTCAAGTTTTACATGGGCACTTTGCATTGTCCCTAATAATTCCTGTGTGTTAACATAGTAGTTACATTGGCAGGTTCAGTGTAATTACAGTGGAGGCAGGCCTACACAAATCTTATGCATATGCAATATCACCACTCCCATAGCCCATTAGGTCATTGGCCTGGCACCACTGTTCTTGATGGTTAGTTAAGGAATGTACTCACATATGCACATTCTATGAAGTAGGCTATGTACTTCTGATATCAGTTTTGAGATGGCACTTTATTTACTTGGAGATTGTGGTACAATGTGTACTTTCTACTAACAGTACTTCAAAGAATAAGTGGTAACTGCACGGTGCCTAGTGGTGCATGTTTAATGAATCCCAAATAAACAATTAATAGGTCATTATTGTATCATTACAATTTCATCATATACTTTAAGTAAATAGCTGGTAATCTCTTTAGAGCATACAGTGGATATGTATTGCTCGACATAGTTTTACACAAAAAGATGCCCATTGATATGGTTACAGATACCCATCAGTTGGTTTTAAAGCTCAAATATACTGTGCTACAAAAGATTACATGGAATGTATGGTGTGTGTAAACAAAGGCCATGACTGAGAGTAACATTGACTCAACGGCACAAATCATCCTGTATGACTGAGTAATATTAGAAAGACACACAGATGGCATGAGAAAAATAATTCTAAACAATGTCAAGCAGCACCATAGCAGCTCCACTGATAATGGCCCTCATGGGGATGGTCTCTCCTCAGTCAACCTAAAAGTGAAGTAATGCGTAGAATGAATCAAGTCTGCCACCTAGTGGGATGTTATCACTTAATGAAGAAAGAACATTACAACCAGTCGTCTGACAGTCATTAAAACAAAGGTATCTTTGATGAGATTTGAGAATAGTGAGTTAACATCGATTCCCAACGCTGGCATGCCTGGACATCAGCTGCTCCTATCCAGCGTGATTCATCAGCACAAACCATAAAGGGGCTGTAAAATAGCATCAAGTATGTACAGAACATCAGTTCCACTGTATACAGTACAGTTCATGAGAGTTTAGGTGCTTCTAAGAACAAATATTTACCGGAATTTAGTTCAGTGTTAGTTTTGCAGTACTCCAATTTGATAATTTCCGGACTTGCACCACTGAAACTTCAACTAATAACTTACCATTTTAGTGACAAGCTTTACTTTTCTGGTCTATAAAAGTGTACATACTTTCACTCCATTAATCAAATGCACTAAAGCTTCAATGCTTTTATTTGAGGTTATATCTTTCATAACTGAGTTGAGACAACATTGCACAGTACCATTGATCGTTGCTTCCATTCCATGTTGATGTTGGCTTCCCATAATTGAACATAGCAACTGTTTTTAAAAAAAATCTGTGCAAATCTCCACAGATAACTGTAAAAAAAAAAAAAAACTACATGTCAATTTTCAAATATTTATTTTAAAAATACAAAACAAGCAAAATATGTACACACTATTAAAATAGAATATATTTAATACAAAATATATACAGCTGCTGAGGTCATTAGAAAGGGGGAAGTCCTTGCCTGACATCTCACCCCAAATGTAATTCTGAGGCCGGAAGCAGTGCTTTGTGAAGATTCTGAATGGTCAGCTAGCTAGCAACAATGAAAAGAGTTGCCGTGTGGGGAATCATAGGTGGCTCGTTTCAGCTAGTTTTATCTTGTTCTTGATACCATGTCTTGTCTTGAGGTTTGACTGATTTCATGTCAATGCTAATGGCAAAATTCACTAGCTAACCAACAACTAATGTATGAAGAGAAGTGCTCATTGTTTATTTAAAACAAATGTGCACATGGAGACTAGTTTACGTGTCAACAATCTAAGCCAACCTTGTCTGTTTTGCCCCATAGTCGCACACACGTCGGTTGTTGCTAAATAACCAATGAGTCTATCGTCGCTACATACGTTCAGTCTGAAACTGCCATCCTAGAAGTTGTTTGTCTGACTTCAAAATGAAGGCCTTTGTACAAAACAAATTCAGTGATTGGATCATCTAACAAAGAGTAGCAACATTGATGACATGTAGGCCGGCTCTGGCCCAACCCCTCGGTTTCTGGGACCAATTAGAATTTGTGTGCATTCTAGAAACTGTCGGGGGGGGGGCAAGAAACATCAGTTGGCCGGAGTGATGTGGATGGGTAGCCAGGCAAGGAAAGTTCTATCTTGTCCTTTTGTCCTTAATAGTGTAGTGAAGGACCAACGGTTGAGCCTGGAATAATAAGAAACACTTGATTACATGTAATCCTACATGAACATAAATCAAACTAATCAGAAAGAAGCTCCCAAATCAATTATAACCCTGTTACAGGATTTGAGGTAAGTCAAAGTATTTTCTCTTCTCGCACTACAATTCCTTATTTGGATTTATGAAGGAATATGTACACAGATCAACGTCAGCATGATTTAACTTTTTAAATGTATGCACCATTTGTCTTACCCTCAAACAATGTAGTTTTCTAAGTAACATACAATTACTTTCTTGTGCTTAGAAAACATGTTTGAATTGAGAGTAACATTTCCATAGACATTGTATCATTTGAAGTCACTACAGAATATTGATTTGGAATATTATTTCCTTAAATTCAATAATGCTGTTTTCACCGCAGAACGTCCAAATGGAAAAAGTTAAAGTGTAAAGGAATTCAGTGTGAAATTGTTGGCTCAACTTGGGAGGTACCTTGCCAAACCAGTGAGAGATCCACAGCCGTTTCATGGTCATGTGATCTGGAAGGGACTCATTATTGAACAACATCTGGATCTGTGATGAAATGGAGACCACACAGTGAGGACAAAACATGACAACTGGTCCTGGGTCAACTGTACAAGCGCCCACATGCTCCATTTCCAGTTCTCTGAAACATTCACATGCAACTAACCTGTGTATAATATTCAAAGCACTCGACTGAAAAGTTGCACAACAAGGGATTATCTAATAGGCTACACTTTTGTAGTCATAGGATATGGTTCCTGTGTTGTCGTTTTGGACTGTTTGCAAATAGGTACACTGCACATGTAATGTGAAATGGTGCTGATATGTCCCTCTTAAAAATGTAGTCTTCCTAGACAATCAACTGACCTGGTGCTTCTCCACATTCAGTCGATGACACAGCACTTTACGCAGGTGTCTCACCTCGGCTCGGACCGAGCAGCGCACAAACTTCTGCTGCAGACACGAGGCAGAGCAACATTACTACAACTCTAATTCCACACATGATTCCAAATGATTACAGAATTAAAATGGATATACCCCCCAAAAATGTGGGCAATTCTACTAGGGACTGACAGATACACTCAAATTAAATACAATTGCAAAAGCATTGCTTGTGGAGACCCGATCCAAACAGAACAGACCACTGCAAGTTAAACTAACAGAGACCTCTGGTGGCATAGTGGGGTTCCATTCCACACACGACTTACATGAAGAGTCAGTTTGGTCTTATCTTTTTTTTCAGACAGAGATGAACTGTAGGGACAAGAGAGTACATGATTAAGCATGAGCCACTGGGAGGGATTTTAAGGGGCATTTTGAACGGAAAGAATTTCAGGAAACATTTGTGACGGGGTTCTCATTTTAAAATGTGAATTTTACCGGCTATATCTAATAAAAACCCATTTGAATGCCACCGTGTGAAGGTTAAGCTCGTTTTTTAGGAGTGCTCACTGCCAATCAGTGGTGTAGTGGTATAAGCTGTATACCCAGTTATTTTCCAGTGGGTATTGCATATACTCCTTAATCCCCCCAATGTGTCAAAGTAGTGTAGGTATACGCTGTATCAATGGAACATGATCAGATCAGAATGTTGATCATTATTTATTCGTTTTAGGTGCTGCAATGTGCAGTGCATTCAAAGTTTAGACCCCTTGACTTTCCACATTTTGTTACATTACAGCCTAATTCAAAAATTGAGGATTATTTTTTTTAAATCAATGTACACACAATACCCCATAATGACAAGGAAAAAAACAGAAACACCCTATTTACATAAGCATTCAAACCCTTTGCTATGAGACTCAAAATTGACCTCAGGTGCATCTTGTTTCTAGAACTTGGGAGTCAACATGTGGTAAATGCAGTTGATTGAACATGATTTGGAAAGGCACACACACCTGTCTATATAAGGTCCCACAGTTCATATCAGCGCAAAAACCAAGCCATGGGGTCGAAGGAATTGTCCGTAGAGCTCCGATACAAGATTGTGTAGGGGATCAGATCTGGGGAAGGGTATGAAACAATTTCTGCAGCATTGAAGAGCCCCAAGACCACATTGGCCTCCATTCTTAAATGGAAGAAGTTTGGAACCACCAAGACTCTTCCTAGAGTTGGGTGCCCAGACAAACTGAGCAATTAGGGAGAAGGGCCTTGGTCAAGGAGGTGACCAAGAACCTGATGGTCACAGAGCTCCTCTGTGGAGATGGGAAAAGCTTCCAGAAGGGCAACCATCTCAGCAGCACTCCGCCAATCAGGCCTTTATGGTAGTGGCCAGATAGAAGCTACTCCTCAAAAAAAGACACTGAAAGGAAGACCACGAATAAGATTATCTGGTCTGATGAAACCAAGATTGAACTCTTTGGCCTAAATGCCAAACATGTCTGGAGGAAACCTGGCACCATCCCTACGGTGAAGCATGGGTGGCAGCATCATGCTGTGGGGACTTTTGTCAGCGGGAGGGACTGGGAGACTAGTCAGGATCGAGATTAACGGAGCAAAGTAGAGACATCCTTGATGAAAAACTACTCCAAAAGTGCTCAGGTCCTCAGACTGGGGCGAAGGTTTACCCTCCAACAGGACAACAACCCTAAGCATACAGCCAAGAGAATGCAGGAGTGGCTTTGGGACAAGTCTCAATGCCTGTGAGAGGTCCAGCCAGAGCCCAGACTTGAACCCGATCAAACATCTCTGGAGAGACCTGAAAATAGCTGTGCAGTGACGCTCCCCATCCAACCGGACAGAGCTTGAGAGGATCTGCAGAGAAGATTGTGAGAAACTCCAAATACAGGTGTACTAAGCTTGTAGGGTCATATCCAAGAAGACCAGAGGCTGTAATCACTGCCAAAGGTGCTTCAACAAAGTACTGAGTTAAGGTCTTAATACTTATGTAAATGTGATTTCAGTATTAATTTTTTTAGACATTGCAAACATTTCTAAACCGGTTTTTGCCTTGTCATTATGGGGCATTGTGTTTTAATTGGGGGGGGGGGATCAATTATAGAAGAAGGCTGTAACATAAATGTGGAGAAAGTCAAGGGGTCTGAATACTTTCCAAATGCACTGTACACAGAGGTAGGCCTATGTCCAATGTTACAAAACACAATTTGAAAACACCATTAAAGCGGTTTCATGAGCAGAGATAGAAATATCCCTTTATTATTTTGAAAGAGGCGAGCTGAAGATAACTATGGTGAGTTGCTAAAATGACAAAGATAATACCTTTGGCTGATAGACAATGAAAGAAGACCCATGGTACATGAACACATGAGGTCTCCATCAAATAATTGCCTTCACATTTCTATGGTGGGATTTTGGTTATAGGCTACATTGAAGCAAGGTAAGACATGCATCAAGAAGTAAAATGTCCAGGTTTCAACAGCATATTGACAAGCCAGTCGGACACATGCATTTTTCATGGTAGGCTATTATAGCTCAATAAATCATTGTCACCAGTTTGCAAAACATCATAAAATACTTAAACACTTCTGCCCCTGTCACACTGACTCACAGGCGCAGGAAAATCTGCAGGCCGGCACCAGTTGGTATGTTAGCGAGAGCTCAAGACAGACAGGCAGAGTACATAGGTGATGCGATTGAAAGACAATCTGAACCAATTTCCATGCAGAGCCAATGCAAACAGGATATATTCTAGGGTGGCAATGTTTTAATTTGTTGGCTTTTTATGCATTTTTATTGGACAATAGCTGACAATTACTGGAAACACTGGGGGGCTACTGGGGGGCAACTACTTACTGTAGTTGTGTCAAGGCATGACACAAAATCTTACCTTTGCCTCTCTAGACAAAGCGAGACCTGCTCGTCATATCTGTAGAAGTGGGCCTTGGAATGGTCAAAGCTGGTAAAAGGTAATCCTGTATCTGGTATGGAGTCTAGGGGTGACACACAGATACCATGTAAAAGTAGAAGCTGTAGATTGACAAAACATGAAAATAATTGAATTAAAATCTAAAGGCTTACCTTCCCCAGGCGGTTGGACAACTCTCTCAAGCCCACGCGACTGATAGAATTCCTTTATTCTCTTGTCTTCACCTGTTCACAAAGAACAGAAAATAAGTACCTTAGAAACACTACCACATTAAAAAAATATATTCTATCAACCCACGCTAAATTGATAATGTAATGACGCAGGTGTTTACATAACACTGTTACACTAGTTCTCATTGCATGAGAACTTTACAAATGAGATGATTAGGAGTTAAGAGCGTTTTTCTAAGTAAACAGGAGAAACAAAATCAACCCATTAAAGTACTATGTAACAAAAATCAGAACAAGTATTATTGTATGAATTTCAATGTACTTACTTTCTTGAAGTCCTGGAACCAGTTTGTAGACAATGTCTTGCATCACTCTATCCAATTTCAGGTTCAATAAAGGCTGGGTTTCATGAATCTTTATGTTGCACATCGGACAATACTTGCTGGTTTGGAGGTATTTCACGATACAACTTTTACAGACTGAAATAGAAGCAGAAGAGACTTTGGCCATTAATGTCCCCGAAAAAGGATGTTATTTTATAGTAACATTAAAATGCACGATACAAACTTGTTTTATTACTATGTACACTACATGACAAAGTACGTGGACACCTGCTCGTCAAACATTTCATTCCAAAATCATGGGCTTTAATATGGAGTTGGTCCCCCATTTGCTGCTATAATAGCCTCCACTCTTGTGGGAAGGCTTTCCACTAGATGTTGGAACATTGCTGCGGGACTTGCTTCCATTCAGCCACATGAGCATTAGTGAGGTTGGGCAATTAGGCCTGGCATTTCAATTCAACCCAAAGTGGACCGATGGGGTTGAGGTCAGGGCAGACCAGTCAAGTTCTTCCACCATGATCAAAAAAACATTTCTGTATGGACCTCACTTTGTGCACAGGGGCATTGTTATGCATTAAAAGGAAAGGTTATTCCTCAAACTTGCTACAAAGTAGGAAGTGTAGAATGTCATTGTATGCTGTAGTGTTAAGATTTCCCTTCACTGAAACTAAGGGGCCTAGCCCAAACCATGAAAAACAGCCCCAGACCATTATTCCCCCTCCAACAAACTTTACCATTGGTACTATGCATTTCAGAAAGTAGTGTTCTCCTGGCATCCACCAAACACAGATTTGTCTGTCGGACTACCAGATGGTGAATCTTAATTCATCACTGCAGAGACTGTTTCCACTGCTCCAGAGTCCAACGGGGTCAAGCTTTACACCACTCCAGCCGACACTTGGCATGGTGATCTTAGGCTTGCGTGCAGCTGCTCGGCCATAGAAACCCATTTCAAATTAAGCTCCCGACGAACAGTTATTGTGCTGATGTTTTTTCTAGAGCCAGTTTGGAACTCGGTAGTGTGTTGCAACTGAGGACAGACGATTTTCACACGCTACGTGCTTCAACACTTGGCGAGCCCGTTCTGTGAGTTTGTGTGGCCTACCACTTCATGGCTGACTCGTTGTTGCTCCTAGACATTTCCACTTCACAATAACAGCACTTAGTTGCCCAGAGCAGCTCTAGCATGGCAGAAATTTGATGAACTGACTTGTTGGAAAGGTGGCATCCTATAACCGTGCCATGTTGAAAGTCACTGAGCTCTTCAGTAAGGCCATTCTACTGCCAATGTTTTGTCTTTGGAGATTGCGTGGCTGTGTGCTTGATTTTATACACCTGTCAGCAACATTTGTGACTGAAATGACAGAATCCACTCATTTGAAGGGTGTCCATACACTATATACACAAAAGTATACTGCACTTTTGAAGCTAGAAACATAAGTATTAAGCTGCACTTGTAAATATGTGTACGAGACCAACAAACTTTGACTTGTACGCATTCACAGGCAGTAAGTAGGCTAGTCCACAAGTCTATAAAAGTTAACCTATTTCTTAGAGAGGTAACTTCATAAACCAAAACATAGAACACACAGGCTAGGCCCACTTACATGTATGCAGACACTCGGTAATAGTTGTGGCATCGATGAAGTACCCGGCACAGAGATAGCACACTATGTGCTCGTTCAGGTCTTTGATCTTCAACTTCACTTCCTCCTGCAACAATATTAAGTTGCTATTGAAATCTCAATAATATAAAGTATCCCATGCAGTTTCGTTACATTGTTGCTACTTGGTGTAAAGTTGTAAATATATATATATATATATATTTAAAAAAATAGAATGACGATATTCTAGAGGAGCCTGGTGAGTTGATTGTCGATTGCGCGTGCTCTTTTCCACTACTTAAGAGCAGATGGGTGTGTCAGGTGACTGCAACATTGTACCTAGTTATGATTGTTATTTGCCATTGTGTTAGCAGTGTAGCATCTAACTTTACGTTATATCTTTATAAAGTTATAGTTAGCAACCCAGTACGCTACACACGGAATTCCAAATATTGGAGACAGGTAAGACAGTCACTTACAAGCAAGGTTTGACAAGCCCGTCACGAGAAGCTAGCTAGCCTAGCAAACACAATTAGCTGCTATTAGTTAATAAGTGTATAAACTTAATCACTGTCAAAATATTTTATCCATGCAAAACGCACATGAGTATTTTAACAAACAATGCACCGCGTTTATGGTGTAAAACGGGGGGAATGGGTCGTTTGAACTGTACACATTTGCACGAATTACCTGCATTAGCTGCCCAGAACAACAACACGGGTAGACTTCCGCACACATGGTAGGCAGCTCTCTCTCCATCACTTAGGGACGGGAGAAAGCGCTCGCATTGCTGCCTTTCCTTGTCGTAACTAGTTATGCGGCTAGATCCAGCCCTGATCAACTCAAACAATTCTCACTGGTCTATATAGTCCGAAATTAATTGGTACCTACCTCATTTCGTAACGGGTCGAGCTTATATACGGACTGGAGTTGATTTCTTAGCCGCATAGCTATCGCCATTGGCCCTTGCTCCGCCATCTTTGGGAATTATTCGTATTTCCGGGTGGAAGGAGTGTTCAAGAGCATGCTCCAAGTCCGTTCTGTGGCTGAATTTCAATCATCTTTCATCGTGCACTGCCCTCTAACCCTTCACTCGCTTCCGACTCTGTTTTCTCACTCGATTCCTACTCAAAACTCACCATCAAACGTCAGTGACGTTTTTATGTGTTAAGTATTTTAAATAATAACACCTCGAAAAATGCTAAACTAAAAGCAGAACACAAATTACAGACCGGTGAGTCCTGTTACTCTTGCATTTCTTAGCATACAGCTTCTCATGATGGTTTGTAAAAAGCTGCGTGTCGATTGCTATAATACTTTCAACAATAAATCATATTTGCATGGAGAAATTAAGTAGGCCTACTAGTGACAGCACTGGCACCTTCTATGACATAAGAGCTCACTGTTGGGCTCACACACAGAAAAGTTTTTGAATAGCCTTGAATGGTAGGCTCTGTGCTACCAGTCTCTTGTCAGTAGATGGCACTGGAAGCATACGACTCAATATTGTTAGACAACAGCAACATTTATTGGGTAGAAATTGTCCTTATAAATTGTTTTTCACGTTAGTTGTTGGCCAACATCTTAGTTTGGAGATTGCAATCACCACTACGGTTATAGAGCATAGGCTACTCATCCACAGGGGTAGGCTACACTGTGTGACATATTTAGAAGAGATGGTGTTCCCAGTAACAACAGTCCTAGTTTATAAAACTCTATCAATTATGTCCTTAAATTTAACCAATTTTCCCTTAGGTGAATCTTTAGAGATCACCACTACATATTGCCTTTTAAAATATGTAATTTGTACCATATGGAAATATATTTTATGGTCACTTTGAGCTCAGGTTTGCTGTGACAAGTTTCAGAGAAGTAGCATCTATAAAAAATAATAATAATGTAAGTTAACTTTTGAGTCGCTCCTTCATTGATGGAAAGTGCTCTGGGCTGTCTTGAATGTTTATTTAGAATGTGTAGTGAAATCCCCCAGTGGCTTTCTATCTGTGCTCCACCCAAATGTTGTCTTGAACAAAAGCTCATGTCTCACCCTTTGTAATATATCAATGTTGCACTCATTCAAAATATGTGGCACATTGTCTCCCACTCCATGGTAAAGCACCATGTTGTTTGGTAAGCCAATGGAAGATACGCATGCAGTGTCTTTTGCACCCCATTTGGTGCAATGGCAAAAAAACTGTAGGCCTAATAGGTGCATTTAATTGATTCTGGGAATATGTATATGATTTACACATAACACATTTTATGTTTACAGAGGAATTTTACTGAAGGTTTAAAAAGGCTTCTAAAGTTAGAATTTTACAATGCAGAGTAAAAGAGCAATAAAAGCAACAAAGAGTAATAAAATATATAGCTCTGTTATTGTGTATTTTATTCCTCTTGTGTTACTATTATTATTATTATTCTTTAACTGCATCGTTGGGAAGAGTTCGCAGGCAGGAATTTCAAGGTTAAGTACACCTGTTGTTTTTGGCACATGTGACAAATACTATTTTATTTTATAACAGAGATACCTGTCTAAACTGTGTTCTGGACCTGAAAAGGAAAGACGAGTATCCACCAGATCCAGATTTGATCCAGTCAATCTAAACTGGGAGATGGCAAGAAAAGGACAAGCAATACTTAATTCTTGGCAGCCCTATGTGGTTGAAAAGCTGTCGTGATCAGCCTCGCTTCACTGAGCCTTTATAGTCAACCTTGTGTCCCCACTGTCTGCCGTTCCCTCTTGCTGTGTAATGTCTTATCTATGAGGCCTGCTAGGTCAGTGCTTATCTGATTGACAGAGCTTTTGACTCCATGCAATATCCAAATTACCTGAGGGCCCGGAGACAGGGGATCACAGTATGGCAAAAACACGTCAGCCAGGAGGGAGAGGGATGGGAAGAGAGAGAGAGGGAGATGTCAGAGAGGGCGCACTGAGCCTTTCATTTATTCTCATTACCTCACATAGGACATGGACAATGGGGCCCTTTTTTTCTTGGACAGGCTGTAAATCCGCTTGACTTCTCAGCCCTTTTATTTGAAATTATGAGTTTATCTGATTCAAACACCTGCCAGGCAAGACGGAGAGGTCCAAAGATGAAACACCATCCATATAAGTGGACCGTGTGTAACATGTCACCCGACAATTTGCATAGCAAGAAGTAATAGATAATAAATAGGTTTACAGACAAATCTCATGGTTAGAAAATCCGGACTATAGTTGTCAGGAAATACAGTGCACCTTTATTTCTGATTTGACATATGAAACGGCTAGTTCAGGTGTGCACTGTAGTAAGGCATTGGCTCAGAAAGAGGAAACATGTTTGTTGTTGAAATAGCACTAGAACATAGCCTGCAGCACATCGTTGAGTGTGGTCTCGTCTCCCAATTGAATATTTGCTTAAAATTAGTATCGTGGAATGTCAACGTCCTCATCAAAACAGGAAAGAATCCTCCAACGTTGCACACTGAATCAATTGACTGACATCCAATAACTGATAAAGACCCAGTCCTGGACAGCCTGTGCCAAAAACAGCCAAACAAACATTCTGCGGGGGAATCTGCGCTCTGCCATGCCAAAACGAGGCCCCATCCCATCCCAACCGGGGCACATAGTTTTTTTTTATCCCCGGCCCTCTCAGAGCAATCAGAGCATGCAGGGGTGGGCGTGGCTTTTGTCTCCGCTGCTCCCCGCAATTGGCCGCCAAGTGGCAAGCTAATGGCGAACGCCCCCCAGGCAGCGCTCCAAAGCCCCCAGGCAGCACTCCAAAGGCTGTTTTTGAAATGGAGGGCAGAATGGATGATGTAGTTCAAGGCACTTTAGGCCTCCCTGGCAGGAAACCCACAACACGTTGTCTACTACGTACTCTTAGAACATACATGTTCTTTTGGTGGGTATATATAGCCTATTAGCTCATTGGTCAACCAAGCTGGACTGAGTAGTCATATCTGATTGTAATCCTTGACAAGCAGCCCCAAAGTTCCAGGTAGGTGGATGAGTGTGTGTGCAAGTGTGTGAATTTAGTGAGTGAGTAACTTTCTGCCACTGAGTCCTGAGGGACCAGTGGACTTGCTAAACTTCAAACAAGCCTATAGAAAGGTTGGTAGTTCAGCACCAAAACCAAAGTGTGCAACTATGGGGCAAAACAGACAGGGTTTGCTTAGATGGTTGACAACATGTAAACTATATATTGTCTCCAAATGTTTGAAAACATAAATACATTTGCACATTGAGCACTTGTTGTCTCTCAAATACATCGTTACAGGGTTTGGTTAGCCAGCTAGCTAGCGAATTTGAGCCATATTAGCATTGACATGAAATCAGTCCAAACATCTGAAAACAAGACATGGTATTAAAATCAAGATGAAACTAGCTGAAACCAGCCACCTATGATTCCCCACATGGCAGCTTCTGGTCATTCTTGTTAGCTAACTGACCGTTCAGAATCATAACAAAGCACTGTTTCCGGACCCATCGATGTCCACGCATCATTTTCATGACTGTGTCAGCCAACCTGTCTATTGGCCGTGTGTTTGTTAGTTTTCTCTCTAGTGGGGAGGACCTAGTGGGGAGGACCTAGTAGAGGACCGAGTGGGATGACCTAGTAGAGGACCTAGTGGGAGGACCTAGTAGAGGACCTAGTGCAGCAACACTTTGCCATTGTTTTCTGATTTCTCTGGCTCGTGTGTGAAACCCCAGAACTCCCCAAATCTCTTTTTCCCTCTTCGTCATCTTTCCCTTCTGGGCTTGTCTTACCTCCCTTACATGAAGGGAGTAGGTTGTCTCTCACAATCAGGTCTTGATAAGGTGATTTGATACATGTGCCCAGAGTTCATCAACAATTCCTCGTCGAACAGAATTCCACCCCTGCGGTGCGAACGTCTCAAACGCATTTCTCCACGGTTATCTGGGAGCGTTGTGCTTGTTGACCATCTAAGGTATTGTAGCATTTCAACAGGTGTTATGCTATAATAATCATGTCATGGTGAAAGTTTGGTGTCCAGCCTGCACTAGACAAGGCCACCACTACATACCTCCACAGAGGACTCCCAACATCACCTCTCTTTCGTAAAACCCCAAAAGGAACATGCATCACACTTCCCATCTGCTGTATCTCCACACGGAGAACCTTCTCAATTACCCCACACCCATCTTATCTTCACAGACATTTAAGAGGATGGGGGGCCGAGGGAAAACATGTTCGACACAGAACCTGAGGGAGCAGCAGCCAAATCCCAGGCAGCATGCAGGTTGAGCAGAACATGGTTACTCACCTAGCCCAATTACGTTGCGCTGACGCGTCCAGATAATCGGCACATCAAAGCGTGCAGAATCACAGAGATGCCCCCCAAAAAAAATGTTGGGAGCTTTGCTAAGAGATAACGGCAGTCCTTTGATGCTGCACGAGCCAGTAGCTGTAGCCTAGCACATTATTTTCTTTATGGCCTCCCGTAAAGAACTTTGATGGGGTTTACAAAAAAAGGGCCCTTATTGCCTGCACTGTGTCAATAATGGAATTGTTTTGGAGACATGTATTCTCTCTGTCTCATCTTCTCTCTAGTCCCTACATGCAGGCTGTCTTTCATCTTGTTTCAGTATCTCCTTCCGTAGCATGCGACTGACTGCTGAGAGCCATCGCCGGCCCTGCCACTTAAAACTCCTTAAGGAGAAAATACAATTTCCCATCACTCTTTGTGTTTTCCAGTATGCACACTTCTAATTCCATTAAAGGTGTGCATACTTCAGCTCCCAGATATCCGTCATTCTCATTGTTCAGGTCACTTCATTCACATTCAGACTCGATGATTGATATTGACAATGCAATAAAGCAACCTTAGAGTCATAGAAGTTAATAAACATAAACACACATTTACTTCTTTATTTATTTTACTCAAGGGTGAGCAAGCCGATTTGCCCATTAATCTCAATAGCGTCATGACAGCATAGTCCAATTTAAATTCTGCTCTCAAATGCATGGACAGGTGTTGTAAGATGGACCTGACCGCTGTGTCTTCCCCACCACACCACAGTGCAAAATGAAGAAATCGTTAGAGCCTTTTATAACTGTTCTGGCAAAAAAGCAGCCACTTGAAATAATGACAGGGAATCACAGGCTAAGTGGTGGGAGATCAAAAGCAGGCATTCTTGGGTAATCTGGTGGTGTTGCAAATCTTGGGTAATCTGGCTGCCTTGTCCCCACTGTTTGACATCTATTTACTGTATGAAAGGGAATGGTGCCATCAATTATGGCCCCGCAGTGCTTTTGTTTACTTTTTCCCAGGCCTGAGTGCGGGGCCTGCTTTTGTGAACTATAGATCCCCTTGTTTGCTCTTCGCAGGCAGAGGTGTGTGCCTCTGCGTGCTTTGCTCGCCCTTGGCTTTAGGGTGGGGGCTTGCTGGGGTATGGGGGGCTTCCTGTGGTATGGGAAGAAGGGAGATTAGGGCTAGAGATTCGACTAGCGAGACAGACTATTTGTTCTGCATTTAAATGTGAAAACGGAGGGCTTTGCTCACCTACGACTCACACACCTTGCTGTTTGGGTGTCTGGTGTTGTTATAGTGGGATCTCTGACAACTAAACACTCAAAGTGGGTACTTTAGATAACAATTGACAGTGTGTATATATTTAAGACAATATTTCTAGTTTGTCTTCTCCCCAGTCATAAATCTATCAAATCTACCACAACCGCAGGGCTCTCCAGAGGGTGGTGCGGTCTGCACAATGCATCACCGGAGGCAAACTACCTGCCCTCCATAACACCTACAGTGCCCGATGTCACAGGAAGGGCAAAAAGATCATCAAGGACATCAACCACCCGAGCCAGTGCCTGTTCACACCGCTACCATCCAGAAGGTGAGGTCAGTACAGGTGCATCAAAGCTGGGACCGAGAGACTGAAAAACAGCTTCTATCTCAAGGCCATCAGACTGCTAAACAGTAATCACTAACTCAGAGAGACTGCTGCCTACATTGAGACCCAATCACTGGCCACTTTAATAAATGTATCACTAGTCACTTTAAACAAAGCCACTCTAAATAATGGCACTTTAATAATGTTTACATACCTTACATTACTCATAATTCCATGTATGTACTTTTTTTTATACCATCTACTGCACCTATGCCGCTCTGCCATCGTTCATCCATATACTTACATGTACATATTCTCATTCACCACTTTAGATATGTGTGTTTTAGGTAGTTGTTTGGGAATTGTTAGATTACTTGTTAGATATTACTGCACTGTAGGAACTAGAAGCACAAACATTTCGCTACATTCGCATTAACATCTGCTAACCATGTGTATGTGACAAATTATCATTTGATTTGATTTGATTTATACGATTTTAATACAGACAAACAGATAGAAGGCATGGCAATGAGGCATGTGAAAAAAAGTTTTTTTTAAACAATTTGCTATTGCTCAAAGCCTATTTGATCCAAAGAAGAAAGCAGGAATTTGTACTTGCGGGCTGGATCTTTGTTCTGTGTGTGCATGTGCAGCGTGGCTTGGCACCGAGCTAGAATGGTGGAACACTGGAGAGGACAACCTGTGCGCAACAGTGGCCAAATTTACGAGCTAATGGAGAACTTGTGAGTCAAGAGCCTTTAATATCCTGATAGGTGGGTGGATCAAAGTTATGATCTGATTAAAGGGACCAGGACAAAAGGAGGCTGGTAAATATTTGGACAATGAATTCTTTCAGAAGCTTGCCTTGGTTGTTTTTTTGTTCTTGGACAGGAGTTATAGTACCCTATATTATGATGAGGTAAGAGATATGATTAAAATGCTTCATAGTGCAGACCTTGGAGCATTGTGCTTTGTGGCATTTTCAGAATTTCTCTCAAAAGTTAGCCATTCAGTTTGAAGGTATTATTTGAAACTGTTTTACTACTACTGTTATGAAGAGGCAAGGTAAAGAAGATGATGCCAAGGTTGCATCATAGTGACCACCAGGGTTTAGTCAAAACATCCCACCCCTTCTCTCATACCTCCCAGACTCTCATCCTCTCATCCTCTGATTTGTTTCTAGTGATCACCTCCCTTGAGTCTGTCCAAGTTCCCCCAACACACACACACCCTTCCCATGTGTGCAATTTCTGGCCCGAGAAGAAGCATCGGAGCAGCCTAGGGGCTCTCTGCTCTCCCTGCCCCGGCCACAGAGATGATGAGGTAATCTGATGCAACCTCATTTTCCCTCAAATTGCACCTCTGATCAGCGCAGTGTTTCCTGCCACAATTAGACTGACCCCAAGTCCTCATCAGAAACGACTGAGGGGAAAATGTCGAACAAAGACCACTTAGGCTAAAGAGAAGAGAGTTTAGTCGAAAGAGAGGCTTTCTTAAAAATGATCTCCCATCAAGTCTTGGGGCTCTCCTTTTCACGTCACCTTCTCTGGGCTGATTGCAGGAGGACTAAGGTCCGGCTCCAAGTAGTGGAGATTTGAAGATGTGTGTGGTTGATCTGGAGGGTGTATGACCACAGAGGCGTCATGGCCATAGGGGGAACATAGGCATGTGCCCAACCTCATAACTAGCTACCAAGAAGCCATTCAGATTATCAATTAAGTTAGAGTGGGGGGGGGATTGTGTTTTAAAATGCAATAAAACTTTTTGGGAAAAAAAGAGTGACTGAATTCAGCCAATCAATGAAAGCGACTGAAAAATGTGATTGCCATAAGAAGTCTCCTTTTTCTATATCCTATTCATGTTCTTCAATTAACTGCACGATCACTAATACAAACAGTAACATTTTCCCCATATTGGAATGGGGATCAACTGCAGAAGCCTTGTTCTTTGCACTGAACCATGAAGACTGTGACCAGATTGACTAAGACTGGACTTTGATCAAACACAAACTGCTGAAAAGTTCACATAGTTTATGGACTAGTAAAAGTCCATTCTAATGCTTTTATCAGTTAATGGCTGTAATGACAGGATGGCTGTAATGACAGTTGCATGTTTCTGCAAGAGGGAACAAATCATCACTAAGACATCAAGCTTTGTGATTTCTGCCTGTAAATGAAAAGTGCTATACAAATAAAATGTATTATTACGGGTTACAAATGGTAAATTACCACATATATGGAAGTAAACTTGAAACAATTGCTTTTTTCTTGACTTTTGTTACTTTATTCACATAGCGAACAATTTGCTGTAAATAATCCAAATACCCCAGTGTGATAAACTGTGGTCTGTCATCTGACGTGTGCCTTTCCCAATGCATGGATTTTCACATTTATCTGCTGAGCGGCTCAATCAGTCATAGCTATGTGTGAAGAGCACAGCGCCCGTGGAGATAGGGGTCTATATATCAAGAGACAGATTTGTGGTGATGTGAGGAACTGGTGGTGTTTAACCAATTAGAGCATAGTGTTTAGGACGGGGCTTTGAGGAGATAACGGTGTCTAAGGCAGTTGAAAGAGCCCAGTGAGCTCCATATCTCTATTGTTGCTGTAGGGTAGTATGACTCCTAGAGTTAGATATGACCTTAAAATATCGCCCAGCCTAGCAGGAAACCGCAATAGTAGTAAAGTGCATCTGTAATGATTAGTCATTGAAAACCAAACATTTAGATTTTAATCGATGCATGCATTTTCTCTGCACAGTGGAAATGTTATTTTTGCGTAATGCTTTGCAGTGTTCAATTGAATTCCATCCCTCTGGTGATGCAGCTGAAAGACACTTGTGGCAATGTTTACTGGATGAAAAAGCAGCGGTGCCACTCCCCATACAAATAAACAACAGATTGACATTTCTGAGTAAATATACTAACTACAAGAGCTGAACACACACACCCACACACTCTGAGGACATCATGCACCTGCTCCTGTTCTTTGACTAGGGTGCAGGACAGAAACAGTGCAGGTACAGTGGGGCAAAAAAGTATTTAGTCAGCCACCAATTGTGCAAGTTCTCCCACTTAAAAAGATGAGAGAGGCCTGTAATCTTCATCATAGGTACACTTCAACTATGACAGACAAAATGAGAAAAAAAAACAGAAAATCACGTTGTAGGATTTTTTAATGAATTTATTTGCAAATTATGGTGGAAAATAAGTATTTGGTCAATAACAAAAGTTTATCTCATTACTTTGTTATATACCCTTTGTTGGCAATGACAAGAGGTCAAACATTTTCTGTAAGTCTTCACAAGGTTTTCACACACTGTTGCTGGTATTTTGGCCCATTCCTCCATGCAGATCTCCTCTAGAGCAGTGATGTTTTGGGGCTGTTGCTTGGCAACACAGACTTTTAACTCCCTCCAAAGATTTTCTATGGGGTTGAGATCTGGAGACTGGCTAGGCCACTCCAGGACCTTGAAATGCTTCTTACGAAGCCACTTCTTCGTTGCCCGGGCGTGTGTTTGGGATCATTGTCATGCTGAAAGACCCAGCCAAGTTTCATCTTCAATGCACTTGCTGATGGAAGGAGGTTTTCACTCAAAATCTCACGATACATGGCCCCATCCATTCTTTCCTTTACACGGATCAGTCATCCTGGTCCCTTTGCAGAAAAACAGCCCCAAAGCATGATGTTTCCACCCCCATGCTTCACAGTAGGTATGGTGTTATTTGGATGCAACTCAGTATTCTTTGTCCTCCAAACACGATGAGTTGAGTTTTTACCAAAAAGTTATATTTTGGTTTCATCTGACCATATGACATTCTCCCAATATTCTTCTGGATCATCCAAATGCTCTCTAGCAAACTTCAGACAGGCCTGGACATGTACTGGCTTAAGCAGGGGGACACGTCTGGCACTGCAGTATTTGAGTCCCTGGCAGCGTAGTGTGTTACTGATGGTAGGCTTTGTTACTTTGGTCCCAGCTCTCAGCAGGTCATTCACTAGGTCCCCCCGTGTGGTTCTGGGATTTTTGCTCACCATTCTTGTGATCATTTTGACCCCACGGGGTGAGATCTTCAGATCGAGGGAGATTATCAGTGGTCTTGTATGTCTTCCATTTCCTAATAATTACTCCCACAGTTGATTTCTTCAAACCAAGCTGCTTACCTATTGCAGATTCAGTCTTCCCAGCCTGGTGCAGATCTACAATTTTGTTTCTGGTGTCCTTTGACAGCTCTTTGGTCTTGGCCATAGTGGAGTTTGGAGTGTGACTGTTTGAGGTTGTGGACAGGTGTCTTTTATACTGATAACAAGTTCAAACAGGTGCCATTAATACAGGTAATGAGTGGAGGACAGAGGAGCCTCTTAAAGAAGAAGTTACAGGTCTGTGAGAGCCAGACATCTTGCTTGTTTGTAGGTGACCAAATACTTATTTTCCACCATCATTTGCAAATAAATTCATAAAAAATCCTACAACATGATTTTCTGGATTTTCTTCTTATAATTTTGTCTGTCATAGTTGAAGTGTACCTATGATGAAAATTATAGGCCTCTCTCATCTTTGTAAGTGGGAGAACTTGCACAATTGGTGGCTGACTAAATACTTTTTTTCCCCACTGCATCAGCTACAGCGGTCTGCTGATTATCATTATGATCATCACAGTGGACTTGAGCAGAGACACTCCATCGTGTGGGGCCCGGGGTAGGATACTAAGCTCATTCATCACCTACACGCAGAACCCTCACACTGTAAATGGAACTCGGTCATATTTAATTTGCGCAGAGCTCAAGGCCAAATGGCTCCCACTCGAGCCAGTTTGATACATGAGTGTCCGTGTGTTCCAGACACATGTACCCTTCCTATCAAATCAAGCTGTATTTATAAAGCACATTTCAGACACAGAATGCAACGCAATGTTCTTTACTGCAAAAACAAAACAAAAAAACAAAACAATGAAACAGTGAAAAACAAGCTAATTGGAAATGTAATGGTTGGAATTTTAAATCAGTGAATGTTTCTCTAGTGCTGCACCCGTTAAGGAGACAGGGAAGAAGAAACACATTTTTAACACGTCTAATGCCGAGGGTTTTAGTGTTGGCTGGCGGTGGTGATGATTAGCAGTAACTTTTGAGTTATGAATAGTCTCATGTTCTCTGAAAATCTGCTACAGATCTTCTATATGGGTGTATTTTTATGTTTTATGAACAAGTTGTACACAACCTGGTTCTAGATAATCCTATAGACTTTCAGTTGGACTAAATGGAATATAACATATTCTCTTGTAGATGTTAGTAAAGTCATAATGGATACAACACAGGAAATGGCTCTGTGCACTGGGCTTTCGCAATATACATTTTTAAGTGATATGGAATTGGTTCACTCTTCACCAGCAGGTGGCAATGCAAAGTAATAGCTTGCAGTTCATATTTTCAGCCATGTGTATTTTGACCCCCCCCCTTCAGTTTATTTTAACATGTGTAAATGTTTGTATGAACATAACAAGTTTCAACAACTGAGACATGAACTGAACAAGTTCCACAGACATGTGACTAACAGAAATTGAATAATGTGTCCCTGAACAAAGGGGGGGTCAAAATCAAAATTAACCGTCAGTATTTTGTGTGGCCACCAGCTGCATTAAGTACTGCAGGGCATCTCCTCCTCATGGACTGCACCAGATTTGCCAGTTCTTGCTGTGAGATGTTACCCCACTCTTCCACCAAGGCACCTGCAAGTTCCCGGACATTTCTGGGGGGAATAGCCCTAGCTCTCACCCTCTGATCCAACAGGTCCCAGACGTGCTCAATGGGATTGAGATCCGGGCTCTTCGCTGGCCATGGCAGAACACTGACATTCCTGTCTTGCAGCAAATCACACACAGAACGAGCAGTATGGCGGGTGGCATTGTCATGCTAAAAGTTCATGTCAGGATGAGCCTGCAGGTAATGTAATGCACAGCGTTGAGATTGCCTGCAATGACAACCAGCTCAGTCCAATGATGCTGTGGCACACCGCTCCAGACCATGACGACCCAGAGTACAGGACTGTGTAACGCTCATTCCTTCGATGATAAACGCAATTCAGAGGGTAGTGCGTACGGCCCAGTACAAGCCCTCAGTCCAGCCTCTCTCAACCTATTGCGGACAGTCTGAGCACTGATGGAGGGATTGTGCATTCCTGGTGTAACTCGGGCAGTTGTTGTTGCCATCCTGTACCTGTCCCGCAGGTGTGATGTTTGGAAGTTAAAACGAGAGGCTGCCTGGATCTTTAATTTAAAGACTCTTGCGCCCTTCGGTCTCAACGTAGATTTTGATCTGAAGCCATTCTTGTAATTATTGTGACTTTGCCATTGTAATTGTTTGTAAGCTTGTGTAGTCAACTTAATCTATGATCATATGCTATCCATGTGTTGTTTATATGCTGTTCTTTGTATGACATTGTAATATTTGATTATTAACCAATGATATTAGGCCACTCTTGGCCATGATTACAGACACCTGTGTCTTTTGACACTACATAAACGAGTCATCCCGCAGTGTTTGTGATTATACCCTGATGAAGACAGCATGGCTGTCGAAACGTTGGTAATTACATTTTTGCATCTGAGCTCTTAGAGTGTGCGGCTCTCTTTTTATTTTCAAGTTTTTTACTCCGCTAGCCAACAACTCGTCTTAATAGGTGTGTGTTGCTTTTTCTTCTAGATCATGATGTTTGGATGTACCAATCCTGTGCAGATGTTATTACACGTGGTCTGCCACTGCGAGGACGATCAGCTGTCCGCCCTGTCTCCCTGTCGTGCTGTCTTAGGTGTCTCACAGTACGGACATTGCAATTTATTGCCCTGGTCACAGTCCTCATGCCTCCTTGCAGCATGCCTAAGGCATGTTCACGCAGATGAGCAGGGACCCTGGGAATCTTTCTTTTGGTGTTTTTCAGAGTCAGTAGAAAGGCCTCTTTAGTGAAGATCTGTGAAGATATTTGGATTTGTACAAATGATTTTTGAAAGACAGGGTCCTGAAAAAGGGATGTTTATTTTTTTTGCTGAGTTTAGTACCAGTCAAAAAGTCATTCAATGTTTTTTCTAATAATAGTGAAGATATAAAAACTAAGAAATAACACATATGGAATCATAAACTAAACAAAAAAGTGTTAAACAAATATATTTTTAGTTAGATTGTAGATTACCTTCAAAGTAGCTAGTGGTTAGAGCGTTGGACTAGTAACCGGAAGGTTGCGAGTTCAAATCCCCGAGCTGACAAGGTACAAATCTGTCGTTCTGCCCCTGAACAGGCAGTTAACCCACTGTTCCCAGGCCGTCATTGAAAATAAGAATATGTTCTTAACTTACTTGCCTGGTTAAATAAAGGTAAATTTTTTTAAATAACAGCTTTGCACACTCTTGGCATTCTCTCAACCAGCTTCATGAGGTAGTCAATTGTAATGAATTTCAATTAACAGGTGTGTCTTGTTAATTTGTGGAATTTCTTTCCTTCGTAATGCGTTTGAGCCAATCAGTTTTGTTGTGACAAGGTAGGGGTGGTATACAGAAGATAGCGTTATTTGGTAATAGACCAAGACCATATTATGGCAAGAACAGCTCAAATAAGCAAAGAGAAACAACAGTCCATCATTACTTTAAGACATGAAGGTCAGTCAATCCATACCATTTCAAGAACTTTAAAAGTTTCTTCAAGTGTAGTCGCAAAAACCATCAAGCGCTATGATGAACCTGGCTCTCATGAGGAACGCCACAGGAAAGGAAGAGCCAGAGTTAACTCTGCTGCGGAGAATAAGTTCATTAAAGTTAACTGCACCTCAGACTTTAGCCCAAATAAATGCTTCACAAAGTTCAAGTAACAGACATATCTCAACAGCAACTGTTCAGAGGAGACTGCGTGAATCAGACCTTCATACTTGAATTGCTGCAAAGAAACCACTACTAAAGGACACTAATAAGAAGAAGAGACTTGCTTTTGGCCAAGAAATGCAAGCAATGGACATTAGACTGGTGGAAATCTGTCCTTTGGTTCTGATGAGTCCAAATTTGAGATTTTTGGTTCCAACCTCTGTGTCTTTGTGAGACTCAGAGTAGGTGAACGAAAGATCTCTGCATGTGTGGTTCACACCATGAAGCACGGAGGAGGAAGTATGATGGTGTGGTGGTGCTTTGCTGGACCTGCATGGCTACCACAGCATTCTGCAGTGACACACCATCCCATCTGGTTTGCGCTTTTATTTATTATTGTAATTTTTTATTTAACCTTTATTTAACTTGGAAAGTCCGTTACAGTGGCAAAAAAAAGTAAATGAACCCTTTGGAAATAACTGGATTTCTGCATAAATTGGTCATAAAATTTGATCTGAACTTCATCTAGGTCACAACAATAGACAAACACAGTCTGCTTAAACTAATAACACATGTCTTTATTAAACACACCATGTAAACATTCACAGTGCAGGGTGGAAAAAGTATGTGAACCATTGGATTTAATAACTGGTTGACCCTCCTTTGGCAGCAATAACCTCAACCAAATGTTTTCTGCAATATTATTGGGATGTCTGGTGTGAACTGCTCTCTTGAGGTCATGCCACAGCATCTTAAATCAGGTTGAAGTCAGAACTCTGACTGGGCCACTCTAGAAGCCGTATTTTTTTTTCTGATGAAACCATTCTGTTGTTGATTTACTTCTGTGTTTTGGGTTGTTGTCCTGTTGCATCACCCAACTTCTGTTGAGCTTCAATTGGTGGACAGATAGCCCAACATTCTCCTGCAAAATGTCTTGATAAACTCATTCATTTTTCCGTCAATGGTAGCAAGCTGTCCAAGCCCTGAGGCAGCAAAGCCATACAAACCATACTTTACAGTTGGGATGAGATTTTGATGTTGGTGTGCTGTGACTTTTTTTTCTCCACACATAGTGTTGTGTGTTCCTTCCAAACAACTCAACTGCAGTTTCATCTGACCACAGAATATTTTGCCTGTAACGCTGTTGAACATCCAGTTGCACTTTTGCAAACTTGAGACGCGCAGCAATGTTTTTTTGGGGGGCATCAGTGGCTTCGTCCGTGATGTCCTCCAATGAACACCATTCTTGTTTAGTGTTTTACGTATCGTAGACTCGTCAACAGAGATATTTGCATGTTCCAGAGATGTCTGTATGTCTCTAGCTGACACTGTAGGATTCTTCTTAACTTCATTGAGCATTCTGCACTGTGCTCTTGCAGTCATCTTTGCAGGACGGCCACTCCTAGGGAGAGTAGCAAACAGTGCTGAACTTTTTCCATTTATAGACAATTTGTCTTACCATGAACTGATGAATACAGTATCAAGGCTTTTAGAGATACTTTTGTAACCCTTTCCAGCTTTATGCAAGTCAACAATTATTAATATTAGGTCTTCTGAGATATCTTTTGTTCGAGGCATGGTTCACATCAGGCTTGAATAGAAAACTCAAATTTTGTGCGTGTTTTTTATAGGGTAAGGCAGCTCCAACCAACATCTCCAATCTTGTCTCATTGATTGGACTCCAGGTTTGCTGACCCCTGACTCCAATTAGCTTTTTGAGCATTTGATGACCAATTTATGCAGAAATCCAGGTAATTCCAAAGGGTTTACATACCTTTTCTTGCCACTCTAAGAACAAATTCTTATTTACAATGACGGCCTACAATCACGGCACTTAGTCCCACTATCATTTGTTTTTCAACCGGACAATGACCCAACACACCTCCAGGCTATGTAAGGGCTATTTCACCAAGAATGAGAGTGATGGAGTGTTGCATCAGATGACCTGGCCTCAACAATCACCTGACCTGAACCCAATTGAGATGGTTTGGGATGAGTTGGACCACAGAGTGAAGGAAAAGCAGCCAACAAGTGCTCAGCATATGTAGAAAACTGTTGGAAAAGCATTCCAGGTGAAGCTGGTGGAGAGAATGCCAAGAGTGTGCAAAGGAAAAAGGTGGCTACTTTGAAGAATCTCAAATATAAAATATATTTTGATTTGTTTAAAACTTTTTTTGGTTACTACATGATTCCATATGTGTTATTTCATAGTTGTTATGTCTTCACTATTATTCAATAATGTAGAAAATATGAGTAGGTGTGTCAACTTTTTTTGTGTATATTTAAAATAATAATTTATATATATATATATATTTATATTTATGAACGTATTAGTCTGCTGATCTAAGAAAGGAATTTCAGTAACCCCTCTCCAATACCAAAGCTCAGGATTTAGGTTGGCTGAGATGATTGTAGATCTGTGAACTGAAGCATAAATTCAGATCTAGAAATGTATTCAAATACATTTATTATCAGTTAGATAATTACTTTTATCTTTACATGCTCAGTATGTCATGAGGGCAAAGCCTGTAACACAAAATGACACACGGCATGGCACCGCAACACAAAACAACAACAACATGCATGACTAGATATTATATAATGCAGTCGTTGTACAAATAATTATAATTTGGTGTCCTCAATTAGCACTCATTTAGAAAGTTGCTGTCTCTACCCTGACTGCATATTAAAACTGTTGAAATAATGTATCATCGGTCTTTGTATCAGTGTCTTACCTCGCCCAAACAGAATGTCCATGATATAATTTGTGAACTTCTTTGAACTTCTTTGCATTCCTTACCTCGTGGATTGATTACAACTGATAAAACACATGCAATATGCTTGATGACATTCCGAGAGGAGTATTTATGACTTTTTGTAAGATGTAGTCATAAATATGTAGAGATAATGTGCTGGTAGACATCGTAGTATTTTCACTTGTGGATGTGAAATATATTCATGTCTTGGGTATGTTTCTGGTTGCTATGCAGCTTTCAACTTGGTGTTCATTGTTTGTTATATTTGCAAATCTCTTTTGCCAGATCTCTCTCTCACACACACACACACACACACACACACACACACACACACACACACACACACACACACACACACACACACACACACACACACACACACACACACACACACACACACACACACACACACACACACACACACACACACTCCCTAAAGTGTGTGAAGGAAAGCAAATGGTGTAACATTCCCACCACCACTCCTCATTTCACTCCTACTCAGAGGCCCTGCACATGTATGTTCACAACCTATCGGCTCGTCCATTTCTGCAATGCATTACTGGTAAGAGCAACCAAGGGAGAAGTGGCCTGGCCAATTCTTGGTCATTTGGATGGCTCCTTCTCGTGAATTTCTCCCAAAAGGACCAAGCCTCAGGCCTTATTGTCGGCGGTGGGGAGAATAAGAACTGAAGCGTTTCGAAGGTCCCACAGAAACAAAGTGGAGAGAAGCAGAGAGAAAAGAAATGTCCACTTTATTCTTGGGTCCTTCTCAGCCTTAATAGGCTCTGACACAGGTATGGGGTCTTGCGGAGCCTTCGGTGGACCCCCCTTTGGCGTCTGTGTGTGGGTTTGGCGCAGCCTCTGCTCCCTCTTAGGTAATGGAGCAGGCCCTTTGTTTCTGAGCTCCTACTACATGGTGAAGAGGCAGTCAGAGCCAGGCTGGGCCGGCGAGTTGGAGAGATCTGGCAGGCCTTGAAAGATCGTAGGAGCATTCAGCTGGCTAAAGAGTGAGAAGGCCTTGCCACAGAGTAGACGACCGTGTGAAGAAGTCAGGACATGTGATTTCACTATTGGAACCGGTACTTCCTGGCAAAAAAAGACTGTCACAAACAGAGGAGCTGGGTCCGAATGAAGAGATGACACACTCTCAAATGTTTGAGGGAGAGGATCGAAATTACAGACCAATTATTCTGTCCATGTAATAATAATAATAATAATAATATATGCCATTTAGCAGACGCTTTTATCCAAAGCGACTTACAGTCATGTGTGCATACATTCTACGTATGGGAGGTCCCGGGGATTGAACCCATTTCCCTGGCGTTACAAGCGCCATGCTCTACCAACTGAGCTACAGGATTGTAGCAGGGGGGGAACAGTGACAGGTCTGGCTCTGTAATGATTTTATTGACAAACATTGAACGGACACCTATGCAAAAGCTATGATGCACTTTTGTTATAATGGGGATCTGATTAAATCAAACCTGCCACAGCAATGTTTGTGTTGCTTGTGTGTTTTCCCAGCTGCTACACACACCTATTTGATTAGTTTCTGTATTGTGTTTCTGTATGCTACTTGTGCCAAGACACATTTCCCCATTGAGGATCAATACAGTATTCATTCATCCATTTCTATTGTTGACCTTTTTATGTGATGATGAATGTAAGCTGTATCTTGTACCATAGGAGTGGTTGCCACACACAGCCTCAGGGAACAGATGTATTTCCGCAACAACCTGTGTGTTGTAAACTAGGCTACATATTTAGATGTGAGGAACTATACTGATTTTGAACTCTCAAAAACGCAAGGGAGCCATAGGAAATCATTTACGAAAACGTAAGGTTCAGTTCGTAAATGTGATGTACGCAGCAGGGAGAAGTGATAATCATTTCAAGTGATATCTATGTCGACAACATTGTATATGTTACCTATAGAGAATAGATCAAAGTTGTTTGAGCTGATAATTAGCTAAAACTCCTTTTGAAGAACTGCCCTCAAACATCTGCCTTAACTCAAGTCTTCACCATGTTACCTGGCCAGCATGCTTCAGCTATCATATCAAAAAGTGGGTGTGAATTAAATAAATATTTGACCTTTGCAAAAGATAATTCTAACATATTTGTCTGATGACCTAGCTTTGGCAGCAATCCTTAAAAAAGCCTCTGGAAAACGAGCTCTCTCTGAGTATGTGGAGATGACAGTGGATCTAATGTGTCAGAACAGTCTTCTTCTATGTTAAGCTCAAAGTTTATGTAGCTGTGCTGGCCTAAGGCAGGGCTTATACAGCCCTCACCTGCAGAAGGTGGGTAGTAACCATAGAGATAGGTAGAGGACTCTAGTGCCCAAAAGCCCATTTTAGCATGGGCAGCGCCATTGAGGACTTTCACCATTTTGAAGAAGTCAACTGGGTGGGACTTCCTATTGGTTAAGGAAGGATCACATAATTCCATCCAGGCCATCAGGAGAGATCAGCCAATTAATTATACTTATGAGCAAACATTCCAAAACTGCAGGTGGCAGTAAATCGCCAACCCTGGCATTATACCTGTTCAAACAACACACTGCAGGTGGCAGTAAATCGCCAACCCTGGCATAATACCTGTTCAAACAACACACTGCAGGTGGCAGTAAATCGCCAACCCTGGCATTATACCTGTTCAAACAACACACCCCAGGTGGCAGTAAATCGCCAACCCTGGCATTATACCTGTTCAAACAACACACTCCAGGTGGCAGTAAATCGCCAACCCTGGCATTATACCTGTTCAAACAACACACTCCAGGTGGCAGTAAATCGCCAACCCTGGCATTATACCTGTTCAAACAACACACTGCAGGTGGCAGTAAATCGCCAACCCTGGCATTATACCTGTTCAAACAACACACTCCAGGTGGCAGTAAATCGCCAACCCTGGCATTATACCTGTTCAAACAACACACTCCAGGTGGCAGTAAATCGCCAACCCTGGCATTATACCTGTTCAAACAACACACTCCATGTGGCAGTGTGCACCCTTTCAGTTTGTTTACCAACTTATAGAAGTAGGAGAGGACAAATATGTACTACTTCAAAATGGAGATGGCCTTAATGGCGCTGCCCATGCTCTCACAGACACCATAATAGGACATATAGCAATATTGTGTCCTCTAACTATCTCTATGGAAGTAACTGGGAGAAGGTGTAGCTAGGGGGGAAAGAGAAGACCAGATGTCAACTTGGTACACTCCTACAGCTAAGTTTTCTGAACAGTCTAATCATGCATGAGCAACCTGCTTTCAACATGAGACAGGGGCATGCTGCACTTGCTAACACAGAGAACATGTTAACACAGAGAAAGATCTGACATGAGACCGGCTTGCTTGCACGTTGATATTTAACATTTCATCACAGTTTAAAAAATGTTTACAAGTTCATTAATTCAGTTTTTATTAAATGTTGTTTTGTATGGGATTCATGCTGAATCTGTGAGAATCAAAGTAACCTAATTCAACACTCAATTCAAAATCTCACTGCATATTGGGCTCACTCCGAGTTGGGCATCTCCGGCGCGGCCCACGCTTGGATTGCGTCCTACCTGACAGGTCGCTCCTACCAGGTGGCGTGGTGAGAATCTGTCTCCTCACCACGCACTCTCACCACTGGTGTCCCCCAGGGCTCTGTGCTAGGCCCTCTCCTATTCTCGCTATACACCAAGTCACTTGGCTCTGTCATAACCTCACATGGTCTCTCCTATCATTGCTATGCAGACGACACACAACTAATCTTCTCCTTTCCCCCTTCTGATGACCAGGTGGCGAATCGCATCTCTGCATGTCTGGCAGACATATCAGTGTGGATGACGGATCACCACCTCAAGCTGAACCTCTGCAAGACGGAGCTGCTCTTCCTCCCGGGGAAGGACTGCCCGTTCCATGATCTCGCCATCACGGTTGACAACTCCATTGTGTCCTCCTCCCAGAGCGCTAAGAACCTTGGTGTGATCCTGGACAACACCCTGTCGTTCTCAACCAACATCAAGGCGGTGGCCCGTTCCTGTAGGTTCATGCTCTACAACATCCGCAGAGTACGACCCTGCCTCACACAGGAAGCGGCGCAGGTCCTAATCCAGGCACTTGTCATCTCCCGTCTGGATTACTGCAACTCGCTGTTGGCTGAGCTCCCTGCCTGTGCCATTAAACCCCTTCAACTCATCCAGAACGCCGCAGCCCGTCTGGTGTTCAACCTTCCCAAGTTCTCTCACGTCACCCCGCTCCTCCGTTCTCTCCACTGGCTTCCAGTTGAAGCTCGCATCCGCTACAAGACCATGGTGCTTGCCTACGGAGCTGTGAGGGGAACGGCACCTCAGTACCTCCAGGCTCTGATCAGGCCCTACACCCAAACAAGGGCACTGCGTTCATCCACCTCTGGCCTGCTCGCCTCCCTACCACTGAGGAAGTACAGCTCCCGCTCAGCCCAGTCAAAGCTGTTCGCTGCTCTGGCCCCCCAATGGTGGAACAAACTCCCTCACGACGCCAGGACAGCGGAGTCAATCACCACCTTCCGGAGACACCTGAAACCCCACCTCTTTAAGGAATACCTAGGATAGGATAAAATAATCCTTCTCACCCCCCCCTTTAAGATTTAGATGCACTATTGTAAAGTGACTGTTCCACTGGATCTCATAAGGTGAATGCACCAATTTGTAAGTCGCTCTGGATAAGAGCGTCTGCTAAATGACTTAAATGTAAATGTTAAATGTAATTGGGCTAATACTTGAATTGAAAACTTGATATGACTTAAATATGCTTGTTGAGAGACAAGTTTGACAGCTCTAGACTAGCTATCTTGAGAATACAGTTTTCTAGTGAAGACAGTTCCAACTGAATCTGAATCTTATAGAAGCCGTGTCCTTGCAGTTAGCACTCTGTCATCTCAAATCTAAGCATGTGGTGACTGTTATGCAATAAATGGAATTGCTCTGCTGACTATATGGCTTGTGACAGTTTGGAATGCTCATGCACTAATGTTATTCTCATCATGTTAACACTGTGAGTGTTCCACATTTAGTTGCTATTATTTCTGCATTAATGACGTTGTTGTTACATGGCACTTCAGCAATTGCATAGTAATGTAGTCGAGTGATAATTAAACCATTGTCAGTGGCTGTACACTTTCATGTGATGATGAGTCTCTGCATGTTTCATTATAGACATGATTCACATCCTAGACTGATTCAAAGATGCCAATGTGGTTTTATTTTACGAAGTTCTAAACACCCCTCTTGCATGTGAACCTACAGTACATCCTGTCTTGTACACATTCCACGTTTGGTGACTCATGAATTTCAGTGAATATTTGTACTAGTTCAAACAGCTGTTGTAGCTTTGGAGTTATCCTCCTCCTCATCACATGGTACAAGCAGAGGATCAACATTACAAATCCAGCTGCTCCAATTATAGCTTTTATGAAGGTTCATTTGTTCAGCTTCCTGCAGAAGTACTGATAGGTACATCTGGCATTGAAATTACAATTGGTTGTAAGGGAACCACTTTGGGACTTTGGGACTGATTGGCAACAAGGGTTGGTTTGCTGAATCCCAAGTCTAAATTATGGCGACCAATCGTTGACTGGTGTATGGTTTGCTCATTGCGTTGTTCGCTATATTGAGAAAACATCACCCCAGGTAACTTGGCCCTGGGGGGTTGCCTATAGTTGCACCATATAACTAGATCTTATCCAGATCTTTCATTTGATACTCATCATCTCATACCAGATTTCAAGGTGGAATCTAAATGTTGCAGTTTTACTCTGTCGGGAGGCTTCACTGCACACCCTGTATACAGTTACAGTCCAACCTCTGTGGTGCCATGCCTCTCAATCCCACTGCTTTCACAACCACTTCATTTTGACAAAATATGTCTGCCTCAATCTGCCTATTCAACCACACAAAAGGCTGGCAAATATTCAAAAGTGCACGATAGCCTAGGCATGTCCTCCAATGATGTATGTAAACCCGGGATTGCTGATGCTACATTGCCTTCGGAAAGTATTCAGACCCCTAGACTTTTTCCACGTTTTGTTACATCACAGCCTTATTCTAAAATGGATTAAATAAAAACCATTTCCTCAGCTACCTACACACATTACCCCATAATGAAAAAGCAAAAACAGTTTTTTACATTACATTAAGTATTCAGACCCTTGCTATGAGACTTGAAATTGAGCTCAGGTGCATCGTGTTTCCATTGATCATCCTTGATTGGAGTCCACCTGTGGTATATTAAATTGATTGGACATAATTTGGAAAGGCACACGCCTGTCTATATAAGGTCCCACAGTTGGCAGTGCATATCAGAGCAAAAACAAAGCCATGAGGTCGAAGGAATTGTCCGTAGAGCTACGAGACAGGATTGTGTTGAGGCACAGATCTAGGGAAGGAGACCAAAACATTTCTGCAGCATTGAATGTCCCCAAGATCACAATGGCCATCATTCTTAAATGGGAGAAGTTTGGAACCACCAAGACTCTTCCTAGAGCTGGCCGCACGGCCAAATTGTGCAATAGGGGGAGAAGGGCCTTGGTCAGGGAGGGGACCAAGAACCCGATGGTCACTTTGTGGACATGGGAGAACCTTCCAGAAGGACAACCATCTCTGCAGCACTCCGTCAATCATGCCTTTATGGTAGAGTGGCCAGACGAAAGCCACTCCTCACTAAAAGGCACATGGCAGCCTGCTTGGAGTTTGCTAGAAGGCCCCTAAAGAGTCTCAGACCATGAGAAACAAGATTCTCTGGACTGATGAAATCAAGATTGAACTCTTTGGCCTGAATGCCAAGCATCACGTCTGGAGGAAACCTGGCACCATCCCTACAGTGAAGCATGGTGGTGGCAGCATCATGCTGTGGGGATGTTTTTCAGCGGCAGGGACTAGGAGACTAGTCAAGATTGAGGTAAAGATGAACGGAGATCCTTGATGAAAACCTGCTCCAGAGCGCTCAGGACCTCAGACCGGGGCGAAGGTTCACCTTCCAACAGAACAACGACCCTAAGCACACAGCCAAGCCTCTGAATGTCCGTGAGTGGCCCAGCCAGAGCTCAGACTTGAACCCAGTCTAACATCTCTGGAGAGACCTGAACATATCTGTGCAGTGACGCTCCCCATCCAACATGACAGAGCTTGAGAGGATCTGCAGAGAAGAATGGGAGAAACTCCCCAAATACAGGTGTGCCAAGCTTGTAGTGTCATACCCAAGAAGACTTGAGTCTGTAATTGCTGCCAAAGGTGCTTCAACAAAGTACTGAGTAAAGAGTCTGAATACCTACTATGTAAATGTGATATTTCTGTTTTTTTATTCATTTGCAAAAAAATCTAAACTCTTTTTGCATTTTCATTATGGGGTATTGTGTGTAGATTGACGAGAGAAAAAAACGATTTAATCCGTTTTAGAATAAGGTTTTAACGTAACAAAATGTGGAAAAAGTTAACAGGTCTGAATACTTTCCAAAAGCACTGTATGTATTGGCCATTTAGAGGCTTTGAAGCCACCGGTCGGCCATATTGGCACACCCAAGTAGGAGGAGTCCTTTTTCATTGTATTAGACTCACTAACATTAGTGATCTCCAAAAATGATGCTGTTTTTATATATTTAAAAAAATGTATTTTGATGTTTAGCTCACATAATATAATTTCAAAGTATGCATTAAGGTGTATTTAATAGAATAAATGTGGCAGAAATTAATATAAACATGAATAAATGCATTTCTATAACTTCCAAAATATTTTTTAGAATGGTTGGGTAGTGGCAAGATGGAGGCACGGTGGCTTCAAAACAGCACCCCCTATCAGTCACCGAGTGTGTACATAAATCAATGATATCCTCACTGCTCTCTGACAATAAGTATAAACAATACTTTCTTCTTAGCTGATGTTCTTGACCTGTGATTCATCTCTCTCCTGCATTACAACTTGACTTCAGCTTTTGCGTGTCTGTCAACCGTTTGTTGGGCTTTTTGTGTTGCTGTCATATCATTCAACTTGTGCGTTGATCGATTGCCTCCCAGCATGCTTGTACTTATTACCTGACTGATACCTGCGTAGGCTGAGCTGCCAACTGAGACAGTTGTGCCGTTGTCATCTGAGACACTGGAATAAAACATTTAGCAAATAGTTTGTAAGCAGATATACGCTGGCCTCGCTCTCCCCTGGTTTCTGTAGCAGAAGTGAGCTTAGGGACTGGTGCTAGAAGTGCTTTTGTACCATAGGAGCTGCAGCAGCTGTATCCAGTCACTGTGTGAACAATGGGAGAAGAAAAGGCCCCCATACTAGCAGGAAAGGCACTTAACACACACTTACAAACTCTCTAACACACACTCATACATACTTACAGACTAGCCCATTCAAACACTCACAGGTAGCAAACGATGCCACTATGCAAGTTCATTGAGTTTATGAAGGAACGGCGCCACTGGGAGCATCTAAGTGATTGAGTGGCCTGAACAACACCCCTCTCAACACACACACATAGATTTGTATTGGTATCCTTGTGGGGAGCAAATAATTGCTTCCCATCCAAAATCGTATTTTCCTAAACCCTAAATCTAACCTTAACCCCTAACCCTAAGCCTAACCTTAACCCCAAACCCCTAACGCTAACCCTAAAACTATACCTAACCCTAAACTTAAACCTAACCGTAACCAATAACCCTAACCCTAATTTTTATTTTTTATTTTATTTCACCTTTATTTAACCAGGTAGGCTAGTTGAGAACAAGTTCTCATTTGCAACTGCGACCTGGCCAAGATAAAGCATAGCAGTGTGAACAGACAACACAGAGTTACACATGGAATAAACAATTAACAAGTCAATAAAAAAAAATGGGCAGTCTATATACAATGTGTGCAAAAGGCATGAGGAGGTAGGCGAATAATACAATTTTGCAGATTAACACTGGAGTGATAAGTGATCAGATGGTCATGTACAGGTAGAGATATTGGTGTGCAAAAGAGCAGAAAAATAAATAAATAAAAACAGTATAAAAACAGTATGGGAATGAGGTAGGTGAAAATGGGTGGGCTATTTTCCTATAGACTATGTACAGCTGCAGCGATCGGTTAGCTGCTCGGATAGCTGATGTTTGAAGTTGGTGAGGGAGATAAAAGTCTCCAACTTCAGCGATTTTTGCAATTCCTTCCAGTCACAGGCAGCAGAGTACTGGAACGAAAGGCGGCCAAATGATGTGTTGGCTTTAGGGATGATCAGTGAGATACACCTGCTGGAGCGCGTGCTAATTCTAACTCTAACCCTAATTGTAACCTAAAACCTAAACCTAAAATAGCATTTTTCCTTGTGGGGACCTGCAAAAAAAAGTCCCCACTTGTCCAAATGTTCCTTGTTTTTCTATCCTTGTGAGGACTTCTGGTAAACAAAAACACACACACACACACACTAATACAAACACACACAGTTAGGGGATACCCCAGCACATGATAACTGAGACCCTGTTAAAGAGTTGCATAGGGAAGGGTCCCTGAAATGAATGACCTATAATTTAATGCTATGACTGAGGTAGTCTGGTGTCCCACATAGTGAAAACAGTGGCCTCACTGTCATGCAGGTGAAAGAGGACCCAAAAGCGACTTAACAGAAACAGAGTTTATTTAAGTCCAAACAGGGAATAACAGAAATCCTCTAGTCTGTAGAGGGGAATAACTGGAGAAGCGGCCACAGACTGCAGGTCGCTTCGGGTAGGCGCAGGCCGTAGTTGACAGAGACACCTGCTCACACGCAGCATCTGATGAAGGCAAAAAACACGACAGGACAGGGCGATACACAATCACAGCAAAAACACGACAGGACAGGGCGAAACGCAATCACAGCATGGTGAATACTAAACAAGGAACCGACGGGACAGGAACGGAACACAAAGGAATAAATAGGGACTCTAATCAGGGGAAAGGATCGGGAACAGGTGTGGGAAGACTAAATGATGATTAGGGGAATAGGAACAGCTGGGAGCAGGAACGGAACGATAGAGAGAAGAGAGAGCGAGAGAGTGAGAGAGGGAGGGGGAGAGAGAGGGATAGAAGGAGGGAAAGAACCAAATAAGACCAGCAGAGGGAAACGAATAGAATGGGGAGCACAGGGACAAGACATGATAATAAATGACAAACATGACAGTACCCCCCACTCACCGAGCGCCTCCTGGCGCACTCGAGGAGGAATCCTGGCGGCAACGGAGGAAATCATCGATGAGTGAACGGTCCAGCACGTCCCGAGACGGAACCCAACTCCTCTCCTCAGGACCGTAACCCTCCCAATCCACTAAGTATTGGTGACCCCGTCCCCGAGAACGCATGTCCATGATCTTATGTACCTTGTAAATAGGTGCGCTCTCGACAAGGACGGGAGGGGGGAGGGAAGACGAACGGGGTGCGAAGAAAGGGCTTAACACAGGAGACATGGAAGACAGGATGGACGCGACGAAGATGTCGCGGAAGAAGCAGTCGCACAGCGACAGGATTGACGACCTGGGAGACACGGAACGGACCAATGAACCGCGGAGTCAACTTACGAGAAGCTGTCGTAAGAGGAAGGTTGCGAGTGGAAAGCCACACTCTCTGGCCGCAACAATACCTTGGACTCTTAATCCTGCGTTTATTGGCGGCTCTCACCGTCTGTGCCCTGTAACGGCAAAGTGCAGACCTCACCCTCCTCCAGGTGCGCTCACAACGTTGGACAAACGCTTGAGCGGAGGGAACGCTGGACTCGGCAAGCTGGGATGAGAACAGAGGAGGCTGGTAACCCAGACTACTCTGAAACGGAGATAACCCGGTAGCAGACGAAGGAAGCGATTGTGAGCGTATTCTGCCCAGGGGAGCTGTTCTGCCCAAGACGCAGGGTTTCTGAAAGAAAGGCTGCGTAGTATGCGACAATCGTCTGATTGGCCCTCTCTGCTTGACCGTTAGACTGGGGATGAAACCCGGAAGAGAGACTGACGGACGCACCAATCAAACGACAGAACTCCCTCCAAAACTGTGACGTGAATTGCGGGCCTCTGTCTGAAACGGCGTCTAACGGGAGGCCATGAATTCTGAATACATTCTCAATAATGATTTGTGCCGTCTCCTTAGCGGAAGGAAGTTTAGCGAGGGGAATGAAATGTGCCGCCTTAGAGAACCTATCGACAACCGTCAGAATCACAGTCTTCCCCGCAGACAAAGGCAGACCGGTAATGAAGTCTAAGGCAATGTGAGACCATGGTCGAGAAGGAATGGGGAGCGGTCTGAGACGACCGGCAGGAGGAGAGTTACCCGACTTAGTCTGCGCGCAGTCCGAACAAGCAGCCACGAAACGGCGCGTGTCACGCTCCTGAGTCGGCCACCAAAAGCGCTGGCGAATAGACGCAAGAGTGCCTCGAACACTGGGATGACCAGCTAACTTGGCAGAGTGAGCCCACTGAAGAACAGCCAGACGAGTGGAAACAGGAACGAAAAGGAGGTTACTAGGACAAGCGCGCGGCGACGCAGTGTGCGTGAGTGCTTGCTTAACCTGTCTTTCAATTCCCCAGACTGTTAACCCGACAACACGCCCATAAGGAAGAATCCCCTCGGGATCAGTAGAAGCCACAGAAGAACTAAACAGACGGGATAAGGCATCAGGCTTGGTGTTCTTGCTACCCGGACGGTAAGAAATCACAAACTCGAAACGAGCGAAAAACAACGCCCAACGAGCTTGACGGGCATTAAGTCGTTTGGCAGAACGGATGTACTCAAGGTTCTTATGGTCTGTCCAAACGACAAAAGGAACGGTCCCCCTCCAACCACTGTCGCCATTCGCCTAGGGCTAAGCGGATGGCGAGCAGTTCACGGTTACCCACATCATAGTTGCGCTCAGATGGCGACAGGCGATGAGAAAAATAAGCGCAAGGATGAACCTTATCGTCAGACTGGAAGCGCTGGGATAGAATGGCTCCCACGCCTACCTCTGAAGCGTCAACCTCGACAATGAATTGTCTAGTGACGTCAGGAGTAACGAGGATAGGAGCGGACGTAAAACGTTCTTTTAGAAGATCAAAAGCTCCCTGGGCGGAACCGGACCACTTAAAACACGTCTTGACAGAAGTAAGAGCTGTGAGAGGGGCAGCAACTTGACCGAAATTACGAATGAAACGCCGATAGAAATTAGCGAAACCTAAAAAGCGCTGCAACTCGACACGTGACCTTGGAACGGGCCAATCACTGACAGCTTGGACCTTAGCGGAATCCATCTGAATGCCTTCAGCGGAAATAACGGAACCGAGAAAAGTAACGGAGGAGACATGAAAAGAGCACTTCTCAGCCTTTACGTAGAGACAATTCTCTAAAAGGCGCTGTAGAACACGTCGAACGTGCTGAACATGAATCTCGAGTGACGGAGAAAAAATCAGGATATCGTCAAGATAGACAAAAACAAAAATGTTCAGCATGTCTCTCAGAACATCATTAACTAATGCCTGAAAAACAGCTGGCGCATTGGCGAGACCGAACGGCAGAACCCGGTACTCAAAATGCCCTAACGGAGTGTTAAACGCCGTTTTCCACTCGTCCCCCTCTCTGATGCGCACGAGATGGTAAGCGTTACGAAGGTCCAACTTAGTAAAGCACCTGGCTCCCTGCAGAATCTCGAAGGCTGATGACATAAGGGGAAGCGGATAACGATTCTTAACCGTTATGTCATTCAGCCCTCGATAATCCACGCAGGGGCGCAGAGTACCGTCCTTCTTCTTAACAAAAAAGAACCCCGCCCCGGCCGGAGAAGAAGAAGGCACTATGGTACCGGCGTCAAGAGACACAGACAAATAATCCTCGAGAGCCTTACGTTCGGGAGCCGACAGAGAGTATAGTCTACCTCGAGGAGGAGTGGTCCCCGGAAGGAGATCAATACTACAATCATACGACCGGTGAGGAGGAAGGGAGTTGGCTCGGGACCGACTGAAGACCGTGCGCAGATCATGATATTCCTCCGGCACTCCTGTCAAATCGCCAGGTTCCTCCTGAGAAGTAGGGACAGAAGAAACGGGAGGGATGGCAGACATTAAACACTTCACATGACAAGAAACGTTCCAGGATAGGATAGAATTACTAGACCAATTAATAGAAGGATTATGACATACTAGCCAGGGATGACCCAAAACAACAGGTGTAAACGGTGAACGAAAAATCAAAAAAGAAATAGTCTCACTGTGGTTACCAGATACTGTGAGGGTTAAAGGTAGTGTCTCAAATCTGATACTGGGAAGATGACTACCATCTAAGGCGAACATGGGCGTAGGCTTATCTAACTCTCTGAAAGGAATGTCATGTTTCCGAACCCATGCTTCGTCCATGAAACAACCCTCAGCCCCAGAGTCTATCAAGGCACTACATGTAGCACCCGAACCGGTCCAGCGTAGATGGACCGACAAAGTAGTACAGGATTTTGATGGAGAGACTTGAGTAGTTGCGCTCACCTGTAGCCCTCCGCTTACAGATGAGCTCTGGCTTTTACTGGACATGAATTAACAAAATGTCCAGCAACTCCGCAATAGAGGCACAGGCGGTTGGTGATCCTCCGTTCCCTCTCCTTAGTCGAGATGCGAATCCCTCCCAGCTGCATGGGCTCAGACTCTGAGCCAGAGGAGGAGATGGTTGCGATGCGGAGCAGGGAAACACCGTTGATGCGAGCTCTCTTCCACGAGCCCGGTGACGAAGATCTACCCGTCGTTCTATGCGGATGGCGAGAGCAATCAAAGAGTCCACATCTGAAGGAACCTCCCGGGAGAGAATCTCATCCTTAACCACTGCGTGGAGTCCCTCCAGAAAACGAGCGAGCAGCGCCGGCTCGTTCCACTCACTAGAGGCAGCAAGAGTGCGAAACTCAATAGAATAATCCGTTATGGACCGTTCACCTTGGCATAAGGAAGCCAGGGCCCTAGAAGCCTCCCTACCAAAAACTGAACGGTCAAAAACCCGAATCATCTCCTCTTTAAAGTTCTGGAACTTGTTAGAGCAATCAGCCCTTGCCTCCCAGATAGCTGTGCCCCATTCTCGAGCCCGGCCAGTAAGGAGTGAAATGACGTAAGCAACCCGAGCTCTCTCTAGAGTATGTGTTGGGTTGGAGTGAGAACACAATCTCACACTGCGTGAGAAAGGAGCGGCACTCAGTGGGCTGCCCGGAGTAGCAAGGTGGGTTATTAACCCTAGGTTCTGGAGGCTCGGCAGGCCAGGAAGTAACAGGTGGCACGAGACGTAGACTCTGGAACTGTCCAGAGAGGTCGGAAACCTGAGCGGCCAGGTTCTCCACGGCATGGCGAGCAGCAGACAATTCCTGCTCGTGTCTGCCGAGCATGGCTCCTTGGATCTCGACGGCAGTGTAACGAGCGTCTGAAGTCGCTGGGTCCATTCCTTGGTCGGTTCCTTCTGTCATGCAGGTGAAAGAGGACCCAAAAGCGACTTAACAGAAACAGAGTTTATTTAAGTCCAAACAGGGAATAACAGAAATCCTCTAGTCTGTAGAGGGGAATAACTGGAGAAGCGGCCACAGACTGCAGGTCGCCGGGTAGGCGCAGGCCGTAGTTGACAGAGACACCTGCTCACACGCAGCATCTGATGAAGGCAAAAAACACGACAGGACAGGGCGATACACAATCACAGCAAAAACACGACAGGACAGGGCGAAACGCAATCACAGCATGGTGAATACTAAACAAGGAACCGACGGGACAGGAACGGAACACAAAGGAATAAATAGGGACTCTAATCAGGGGAAAGGATCGGGAACAGGTGTGGGAAGACTAAATGATGATTAGGGGAATAGGAACAGCTGGGAGCAGGAACGGAACGATAGAGAGAAGAGAGAGCGAGAGAGTGAGAGAGGGAGGGGGAGAGAGAGGGATAGAAGGAGGGAAAGAACCAAATAAGACCAGCAGAGGGAAACGAATAGAATGGGGAGCACAGGGACAAGACATGATAATAAATGACAAACATGACACTCACAGGCGTATCAGGCTCGTCCATCCCACCAAGCATGTCTTATGGGTAATGTCATCATGTCTCAGAAAACGTTGCTGTGTGAGAGCGGACGGAGAGTTGTCGAACCGAACGGAAAATCGATATCAGTGCCAAACCAGGTCAATAAGTAATGACTCGAGGTCCTCTGGACGCAAATGTTGCAGTCGACCTGCGAAGCTCTTGGACTCCATGACATCACTGCCAGTATCACGTCACGCCCAACCTCAGGCCATTGTGCTAATCAGCAATAGATCGGCACGCGGCCACACAATGACATCGCTGTCATGTGGGAAAGCATCCAGAGAGGACATGCGCTTCACTGGCTAGCCTATTCCCAGCATTGTAGAAAACCCTCTCTCAAACCTTCTCTCTAGCCCTGGGACAGAGACACAACTTTGGGACTTCTAACTCTGTGGGATTTCTAACTCTGTGGGACATCTAACTCTGTGGGACATCTAACTCTGTGGGACTTCTAACTCTGTGGGACTTCTAACTCTGTGGGACTTCTAACTCTGTGGGACTTCTAACTCTGTGGGACATCTAACCGTGGGACTTCTAACTCTGTGGGACTTCTAACTCTGTGGGACTTCTAACTGTACCAAATAGGGACCCCCCGCTGCAGCCTAAAGGCATCCACATGCTTTGCAGACAAAAAAGTTTGGTAGAGTTTATGACAACATTTTGTGATGTTTTGGTTCGTTTTGGACTTTGTGTTTTTTTTTTGGGGGCTGTTTGTGCGCACAACATTTTTTCTGGAGGCAAGCCCAGGTTATTTTTTTGAGGGGGGGGGGGGGGTTGATCAGCTTTAATATTGCAAATAGATTGTGTCTTTTATCAATGTAATTGTCTGCAAAATTTCCAATCTCCCATATATATGTTTTATAAATATATATATTATTGTAAATATATACAGTACCAGTTAAAAGTTTGGACACCTACTCATTCCAGGGTTTATCTTTATTTTTTAAAACTACTTTCTACATTGAAGAATAATGAAGACATCACAACTATGAAATGACACATATGGAACCATATAGTAACCAAAAAAGGGTTAAACAAATCCAAATATATTTTATATTTGAGATTCTTCAAAGTTGCCACCCTTACCCTGACAACAGCTTTGCACACTATTGGCATTCCTGAGGTATTCACTTGGAATGCATTTCAATTAGCAGGTGTGCTTTCTTAAAAGTCAATTTATGGAATTTCTTTCCTTCTTAGTGCGTTTGAGTCAATCAGTTGTGTTGTGACAATGTAGGGTGGTATACAGAAAATAGCCCTATTTGGTAAAAGACCAAGTCCATTTTATGGCAAGAACAGCTCAAGAGCAGCGTAGCCTAGTGGTTAGAGCGTTGGACTAGTAACCGGAAGGAAGAAACCACTACTAAAGAACACCAATAAGACGAAGAGACTTGCTTGTCAAGAAACAAGAGCAATGGACATTAGACGGGTGGAAATCTGTCCTTTGGTCTGAGTCAAAATTTTAGATTTTTTTCGTTCTAACTGCCATGTCTTTGTGAGACACAGAGTAGGTGAATGGATGAGCTCCGCATGTGTGGTTCCCACCGTGAAGCATGGAGGAGGAGGTGTGATGGTGTGGGGGTGCTTTGCTAGTGACACTGTCAGTGATTTATTTAGAACTCAATGCACACAGCATTCTGCAGTGGTACGCCATCACATCTAGTTTGCACTTAGTGGGACTATCATTTGTTTTTCAACAGGACAATGACACAAAACACACCTCCAGGCTGTATAAGGGCTATTTGACCAAGAAGGAGAGTGATGGAGTGCTGCATCAGATGACCTGGCCTCCACAATCACCTGACCTCACCCCAATTGAGATAGTTTGGGATGAGTGTTGGACTGCAGAGTGAAGGAAAAGCAGCCAACAAGTGCTCAGCATATGTGGGAACTCCTTCAAGACTTTTGGAAAACATTCTTCATGAAGCTGGTTGAGAGAATGCCAAGTGAGCAAAGCTGTCGTCAAGGCAACGGTGGCTACTTTGAATAACCTCAAATATAAAATATATTTAGATTTGTTTAACACTTTTTTGATTACTACATGATTGCATATGTGTTATTTCATAGTTTATGTCTTCACTATTATTATACAATGTAGAAAATAGTTTTAAAAAATGAAGAAAAACTATTGAATGAGTAGGTGTGTCCAAACTTTGACTGGTACTGTATATATTTGTGAAAATATATTTTCCATTATTATTTGGAGTAAACTAATGGACAACAACACTCAGGCTTCTACTTCCAGCTTTTACTTTTATACACATTCTACGGACACAGTATATTTTACATTAGTTATCCTTTGTTTGTTTTTAGTCCTATCGTTCAATGAAGTCTTTGTTGTCATTCAACAAGAGACAACTCATTTTCATGCACATTTTTTCATTGAGAAAAACCGCACTGAACATCTTAGTTAGATGTCAAATTTGTGACTTAAGATCTTGACAAAAACGTCAATATTAATGACAGATTCTTGTTTTTCAAGCAAAGGTCTTTTGAAGGGAGTATGCAGCACACTCATTCAGTTCGGCTATTTTACTTTTGCTATGCGCCAGCCTAACTGAAGCATACTGATGCCTTAAGGGGCCATAAACTGGCACAACACATCTCTGTTGCTAGGCCAGGTTGTAAGGATTGCCTTATCAAACTATGGGGTCAGCCAATCACAGATCCCCAATTACTTGCCTCCTTCTCTCATTCTTCAGCAGCAGAGTGAGGATCTCTGCCCTGCAAACCAACAGCTGGGCCACATCCCATGGACCTTCCTCCTGCAGCCCTGGACTCTCCCAACACACGCTAGTGTTAGTGCATCACTGACCTATGTAAGTGAACTAGGACACTGCTATTTATCCATGTTGTGTATGTGTAGTTTGACTGTTATGTTGTTATGTAGTAATAAACTACCTATTGCCCAACCTAAGATAGCATCCCCCATGGTCATATTCTAGAGGCCTACTGTTCACATATTAGCGTTGCCACTAATTGTAAACGGCATATGTCACTATCCCCCAATTTGTAGCCTAGCATGTAATTGTATATACTACCGTATGCTATATTAGCCCCAGCAGCCAACACGTTTAGCCCAGCCCTACTAACAGTTGTATCTGTACATGCTGTTTATATTAGTTGCCATGTTAGCCTTCAGCCATTCTTTAATTCCTTCTTTCCTAGAAACCACTTCTACTAGTCCCCTCTTGCTACGTTGCTGTGTGTGTGTCTTAAGTGTGTGCAATAAAGTGTGTTCTGTACATTTGTCTTCCTACTGGTCAATAGCACTATCAGGTATCAAGGTAAGACCCAGATGCAGACCTTGTCGAGGTAACAATATGTATTACAGCAACAGGTGCAAAGGTACAGGACTGAAGGCAGGCTCAGGGTCAAGGGGCAGGCAGAGTGGTCAGGCGGGCAGGTACAGGGTCAGGAAAGGCAAGGGTCAAAAACCAGGAGAACAAGAAAAGAGAGACTGGGAAAAAGCAGGAGCTGACACGAAAATGTTGGTTGACTTGACAAACAAAACAAACTGGCAACAGACAAACAGAGAACACAGGTATAAATACACAGGGGATAATGGGGAAGATGGGCGACACCTGGAGGGGGGTGGAGACAATCACAAGGAAAGGTGAAACAGATCAGGGTGTGACAACCACGCCTTCTAACAGAGGTGCCGGGATGATTGTACAGATGTCAAGTTCCTCGCAGGAGGAAAGTAATCTTGCAGCAGGAGGATTTGAATATCTGAAGAAATATTTAGAATTGGCGCAAGGGACCAGCTGGAAGAGGTGTCATGTTTGTCATTTATTATCATGTCTTGTCCCTGTGCTCCCCATTCTATTCGTTTCCCTCTGCTGGTCTTATTTGGTTCTTTCCCTCCTTCTATCCCTCTCTCTCCCCCTCCCTCTCTCACTCTCTCGCTCTCTCTTCTCTCTATCGTTCCGTTCCTGCTCCCAGCTGTTCCTATTCCCCTAATCATCATTTAGTCTTCCCACACCTGTTCCCGATCCTTTCCCCTGATTAGAGTCCCTATTTATTCCTTTGTGTTCCGTTCCTGTCCCGTCGGTTCCTTGTTTAGTATTCACCATGCTGTGATTGCGTTTCGCCCTGTCCTGTCGTGTTTTTGCTGTGATTGTGTATCGCCCTGTCCTGTCGTGTTTTTTGCCTTCGTCAGATGCTGCGTGTGAGCAGGTGTCTCTGTCGACTACGGCCTGCGCCTACCCGAGGCGACCTGCAGTCTGTGGCCGCTTCTCCAGTTATTCCCCTCTACAGACTAGAGGATTTCTGTTATTCCCTGTTTGGACTTAAATAAACTCTGTTTCTGTTAAGTCGCTTTTGGGTCCTCTTTCACCTGCATGACAGAAGGAACCGACCAAGGAATGGACCCAGCGACTTCAGACGCTCGTTACACTACCGTCGAGATCCAGAGCCATGCTCGGCAGACACGAGCAGGAATTGTCTGCTGCTCGCCATGCCGTGGAGAACCTGGCCGCTCAGGTTTCCGACCTCTCTGGACAGTTCCAGAGTCTACGTCTCGTGCCACCTGTTACTTCCTGGCCTGCCGAGCCTCCAGAACCTAGGGTTAATAACCCACCTTGCTACTCCGGGCAGCCCACTGAGTGCCGCTCCTTTCTCACGCAGTGTGAGATTGTGTTCTCTCTCCAACCCCACACATACTCTAGAGAGAGAGCTCGGGTTGCTTACGTCATTTCACTCCTTACTGGCCGGGCTCGAGAATGGGGCACAGCTATCTGGGAGGCAAGGGCTGATTGCTCTAACAAGTTCCAGAACTTTAAAGAGGAGATGATTCGGGTTTTTGACCGTTCAGTTTTTGGTGGGGAGGCTTCTAGGGCCCTGGCTTCCTTATGCCAAGGTGAACGGTCCATAACGGATTATTCTATTGAGTTTCGCACTCTTGCTGCCTCTAGTGAGTGGAACGAGCCGGCGCTGCTCGCTCGTTTTCTGGAGGGACTCCACGCAGTGGTTAAGGATGAGATTCTCTCCCGGGAGGTTCCTTCAGATGTGGACTCTTTGATTGCTCTCGCCATCCGCATAGAACGACGGGTAGATCTTCGTCACCGGGCTCGTGGAAGAGAGCTCGCATCAACGGTGTTTCCCTGCTCCGCATCGCAACCATCTCCCTCCTCTGGCTTTGAGACTGAGCCCATGCAGCTGGGAGGGATTCGCATCTCGAATAAGGAGAGGGAACGGAGGATCACCAACCGCCTGTGCCTCTATTGCGGAGTTGCTGGACATTTTGTTAATTCATGTCCAGTAAAAGCCAGAGCTCATCTGTAAGCGGAGGGCTACAGGTGAGCGCAACTACTCAAGTCTCTCCATCTAAGTCCTGTACTACTTTGTCGGTCCACCTACGCTGGACCGGTTCGGGTGCTACATGTAGTGCCTTGATAGACTCTGGGGCTGAGGGTTGTTTCATGGACGAAGCATGGGTTCGGAAACATGACATTCCTTTCAGAGAGTTAGAGAAGCCTACGCCCATGTTCGCCTTAGATGGTAGTCATCTTCCCAGTATCAGATTTGAGACACTACCTTTAACCCTCACAGTATCTGGTAACCACAGTGAGACTATTTCTTTTTTGATTTTCCGTTCACCGTTTACACCTGTTGTTTTGGGTCATCCCTGGCTAGTATGTCATAATCCTTCTATTAATTGGTCTAGTAATTCTATCCTATCCTGGAACGTTTCTTGTCATGTGAAGTGTTTAATGTCTGCCATCCCTCCCGTTTCTTCTGTCCCTACTTCTCAGGAGGAACCTGGCGATTTGACAGGAGTGCCGGAGGAATATCATGATCTGCGCACGGTCTTCAGTCGGTCCCGAGCCAACTCCCTTCCTCCTCACCGGTCGTATGATTGTAGTATTGATCTCCTTCCGGGGACCACTCCTCCTCGAGGTAGACTATACTCTCTGTCGGCTCCCGAACGTAAGGCTCTCGAGGATTATTTGTCTGTGTCTCTTGACGCCGGTACCATAGTGCCTTCTTCTTCTCCGGCCGGGGCGGGGTTCTTTTTGTTAAGAAGAAGGACGGTACTCTGCGCCCCTGCGTGGATTATCGAGGGCTGAATGACATAACGGTTAAGAATCGTTATCCGCTTCCCCTTATGTCATCAGCCTTCGAGATTCTGCAGGGAGCCAGGTGCTTTACTAAGTTGGACCTTCGTAACGCTTACCATCTCGTGCGCATCAGAGAGGGGGACGAGTGGAAAACGGCGTTTAACACTCCGTTAGGGCATTTTGAGTACCGGGTTCTGCCGTTCGGTCTCGCCAATGCGCCAGCTGTTTTTCAGGCATTAGTTAATGATGTTCTGAGAGACATGCTGAACATTTTTGTTTTTGTCTATCTTGACGATATCCTGATTTTTTTCTCCGTCACTCGAGATTCATGTTCAGCACGTTCGACGTGTTCTACAGCGCCTTTTAGAGAATTGTCTCTACGTAAAGGCTGAGAAGTGCTCTTTTCATGTCTCCTCCGTTACTTTTCTCGGTTCCGTTATTTCCGCTGAAGGCATTCAGATGGATTCCGCTAAGGTCCAAGCTGTCAGTGATTGGCCCGTTCCAAGGTCACGTGTCGAGTTGCAGCGCTTTTTAGGTTTCGCTAATTTCTATCGGCGTTTCATTCGTAATTTCGGTCAAGTTGCTGCCCCTCTCACAGCTCTTACTTCTGTCAAGACGTGTTTTAAGTGGTCCGGTTCCGCCCAGGAGCTTTTGATCTTCTAAAAGAACGTTTACGTCCGCTCCTATCCTCGTTACTCCTGACGTCACTAGACAATTCATTGTCGAGGTTGACGCTTCAGAGGTAGGCGTGGGAGCCATTCTATCCCAGCGCTTCCAGTCTGACGATAAGGTTCATCCTTGCGCTTATTTTTCTCATCGCCTGTCGCCATCTGAGCGCAACTATGATGTGGGTAACCGTGAACTGCTCGCCATCCGCTTAGCCCTAGGCGAATGGCGACAGTGGTTGAGGGGCGACCGTTCCTTTTGTCGTTTGGACAGACCATAAGAACCTTGAGTACATCCGTTCTGCCAAACGACTTAATGCCCGTCAAGCTCGTTGGGGCGTTGTTTTTCGCTCGTTTCGAGTTTGTGATTTCTTACCGTCCGGGTAGCAAGAACACCAAGCCTGATGCCTTATCCCGTCTGTTTAGTTCTTCTGTGGCTTCTACTGATCCCGAGGGGATTCTTCCTTATGGGCGTGTTGTCGGGTTAACAGTCTGGGGAATTGAAAGACAGGTTAAGCAAGCACTCACGCACACTGCGTCGCGCGCGCTTGTCCTAGTAACCTCCTTTTCGTTCCTGTTTCCACTCGTCTGGCTGTTCTTCAGTGGGCTCACTCTGCCAAGTTAGCTGGTCATCCCGGTGTTCGAGGCACTCTTGCGTCTATTCGCCAGCGCTTTTGGTGGCCGACTCAGGAGCGTGACACGCGCCGTTTCGTGGCTGCTTGTTCGGACTGCGCGCAGACTAAGTCGGGTAACTCTCCTCCTGCCGGTCGTCTCAGACCGCTCCCATTCCTTCTCGACCATGGTCTCACATTGCCTTAGACTTCATTACCGGTCTGCCTTTGTCTGCGGGGAAGACTGTGATTCTGACGGTTGTCGATAGGTTCTCTAAGGCGGCACATTTCATTCCCCTCGCTAAACTTCCTTCCGCTAAGGAGACGGCACAAATCATTATTGAGAATGTATTCAGAATTCATGGCCTCCCGTTAGACGCCGTTTCAGACAGAGGCCCGCAATTCACGTCACAGTTTTGGAGGGAGTTCTGTCGTTTGATTGGTGCGTCCGTCAGTCTCTCTTCCGGGTTTCATCCCCAGTCTAACGGTCAAGCAGAGAGGGCCAATCAGACGATTGGTCGCATACTACGCAGCCTTTCTTTCAGAAACCCTGCGTCTTGGGCAGAACAGCTCCCTGGGCAGAATACGCTCACAATTCGCTTCCTTCGTCTGCTACCGGGTTATCTCCGTTTCAGAGTAGTCTGGGTTACCAGCCTCCTCTGTTCTCATCCCAGCTTGCCGAGTCCAGCGTTCCCTCCGCTCAAGCGTTTGTCCAACGTTGTGAGCGCACCTGGAGGAGGGTGAGGTCTGCACTTTGCCGTTACAGGGCACAGACGGTGAGAGCCGCCAATAGACGCAGGATTAAGAGTCCAAGGTATTGTTGCGGCCAGAGAGTGTGGCTTTCCACTCGCAACCTTCCTCTTACGACAGCTTCTCGTAAGTTGACTCCGCGGTTCATTGGTCCGTTCCGTGTCTCCCAGGTCGTCAATCCTGTCGCTGTGCGACTGCTTCTTCCGCGACATCTTCGTCGCGTCCATCCTGTCTTCCATGTCTCCTGTGTTAAGCCCTTTCTTCGCACCCCGTTCGTCTTCCCTCCCCCTCCCGTCCTTGTCGAGAGCGCACCTATTTACAAGGTACATAAGATCATGGACATGCGTTCTCGGGGACGGGGTCACCAATACTTAGTGGATTGGGAGGGTTACGGTCCTGAGGAGAGGAGTTGGGTTCCGTCTCGGGACGTGCTGGACCGTTCACTCATCGATGATTTCCTCCGTTGCCGCCAGGATTCCTCCTCGAGTGCGCCAGGAGGCGCTCGGTGAGTGGGGGGTACTGTCATGTTTGTCATTTATTATCATGTCTTGTCCCTGTGCTCCCCATTCTATTCGTTTCCCTCTGCTGGTCTTATTTGGTTCTTTCCCTCCTTCTATCCTCTCTCTCCCCCTCCCTCTCTCACTCTCTCGCTCTCTCTTCTCTCTATCGTTCCGTTCCTGCTCCCAGCTGTTCCTATTCCCCTAATCATCATTTAGTCTTCCCACACCTGTTCCCGATCCTTTCCCTGATTAGAGTCCCTATTTATTCCTTTGTGTTCCGTTCCTGTCCCGTCGGTTCCTTGTTTAGTATTCACCATGCTGTGATTGCGTTTCGCCCTGTCCTGTCGTGTTTTTGCTGTGATTGTGTATCGCCCTGTCCTGTCGTGTTTTTTGCCTTCGTCAGATGCTGCGTGTGAGCAGGTGTCTCTGTCGACTACGGCCTGCGCCTACCCGAGGCGACCTGCAGTCTGTGGCCGCTTCTCCAGTTATTCCCCTCTACAGACTAGAGGATTTCTGTTATTCCCTGTTTGGACTTAAATAAACTCTGTTTCTGTTAAGTCGCTTTTGGGTCCTCTTTCACCTGCATGACAAGAGGTGTTTGTATACAATGCAGTACCATACCTTATGTAGGCTAGATGCAGGCTACAGTGTGTCTCGCTCTGGATAAGAGCGTCTGCTAAATGACTTAAATGTAAATGTAATGTAAATGTCTCCTGTGAATTCTTATGTGGATTATAATACATTGACATATTTGTAGGGGTTAGATGTATTTTTCATTTGGGAAAATACTGTATTTTTTTATTAATTGTTTTATTATATGTTTAAGGAAAGCAATATGCAGAATAAATTATCTTGGATGCATCAGTGCATGTGTGGTCTTGCGTACAGCCACTGACCTCAGTACACATACAGTATGCCAGAGTCAGCATGGATTTGAATCCGGTCCACTATCCTTTGACACGTAGATTTTTTACATTTTATTCGACATGGTAACAGGGTTAAAACGGCAACAACACAAAAGTTAACAATTTAGGCATTCATTTCCTAGTGGATAAGCTTAGGGCTGTGGTTTTGGGAAGGCTTTAAAAAAGAAATATGGCACACCTATGTATCATCATTATTGATAGTTTACTGAGTTTGTATTTTTTTACTAGGCAAGTCAGTTAAGAACAAATTCTTATTTTCAATGACAGGCCGGGCGCATGCACACTGACACGGTTGCCACTTGTACTGTGTTTCCTCCAACACATTGGTGTGGCTGCCTTCTGGGTTAAGCGAGCAGTGTGTCAAGAAGAAGTGTGGCTTGGCAGGGTTGTGTTTCGGGGGAAGCATGGCTCTCAACTTCACCTGTCACAAGTCCAGACGGGAGTTGCAGCGATGGGACAAGACTGTAACTACCAAATGGATATCACAAAATTGGGGGGTAAAAAGTACCACAAAAATAATACAAATTAAATAAAACATGGGCGAGCATCCACACTGGAGGAAAGTTTATCATTCTGTCAATCAACTGATGGCCCAAATCAGCTCATCACACAACAGTAGCGTAGCCTATTAACAGTGTTCACACCGTTCATTATGTGACAATGGCCAGGCTAGAATGTAGCCTATTGGAATATAATCAAATACCAAGGGGCCTATTTCTGCCATCGATGACACTAGATCATCGCCAGCTGATGTCTCGTTAAGTCATCAATACGTACTAAAATCACCAATTGTTGGTCATTGGTCACCTCATTACCGCTCCCTAAAAGACGATGTTGCCTTAACATTAGTCCTGCTTGCAACCAAAGTCTTTAAAGATAACCCTCTGGTTGGTATTGTATTATCAAGCTTTAATTATTAAGTATTAAGTACTAAGTATTAAGCTTTTATTTAGTTTCCCGTTTATTTTATCCAAAATGTATGGTCATTTCTTAGTGGCCCTATCCGCTAGTCCACCCCTGGCCACAATTTAACTCAATTTTGACCTTGACACTTCTATGTCATAGCCTAGTGGAGACCAGTATGTATATTGTATTATTAATCTGTAAAAACAATGGTTGTTGATGTGTATGGCTGCATTTCAGATGCATTTCTGTACATTTGAATGTTGCAGTCATAGGACCTAGGCCCAGCGTTTCAGCGTTTGAGCAAGGAAATTATTTTGATTGCAAGCCCTGATCCCAATGACTTGACTTCCCCCACATGGAGATAAACAGAACTGCTCATTTTCAGGGGCTCACGAGGCTCATTTGAATTTCGTCATGCAGCAGGAAAATTCTTTGTGACAAAAGAGTGATCAATTTAAAATCCATTTAGCAGGCACTTTGATCCAGAGAAACTTACAGGAGCAATTAGAGTTGTGCTTTGCAGGGAACATCGACAGAGTTTTCACATCGTAGG